>NW_020837959.1:31281271-31313528 GCF_003676395.1 Aethalodelphis obliquidens | reverse complement strand
TTATTTATTTTTGGCTGTGTTGGGTCTTCGTTTCTGTGCGAGGGCTTTCTCTAGTTGTGGCAAGTGGGGGCCACTCTTCATCGCGGTGCACGGGCCTCTCACTATCGCGGCCTCTCTTGTTGCGGAGCATAGGCTCCAGACGCGCAGGCTCAGTAGTTGTGGCTCACGGGCCCAGTTGCTCCGCGGCATGTGGGATCTTCCCAGACCAGGGCTCGAACCCGTGTCCCTTGCATTGGCAGGCAGATTCTCAACCACTGCGCCACCAGGGAAGCCCATACTTGATTTTATATATAGATAATTTCATATGTAATATTTTACACCTTGACAGAAATAAAATGATTTAAAAATACAATGTACCTAATTTGAAAAAATATGAAATGGGGCTATTTAATATTGACAAATTTTCTAGATAACTAAGGCATACCTTTTGAATTAAGGCAAAGTATGGCAAAAGTATTAAAAAGTTGTGATTTTATTCAAGGCTCTATCACTAATAAGCTGTAACCTAATAAGAAGTAGAGGAAGGTACACGAGTCTCAGTTTTCTTATCTGTAAAAGACAAGCAATAAAACCTATGCACTGGTTATACTGTAAGACTTAAAGATGATTGATGTATGTAAAGCACAAAGAACATATAAGCATTCAATTAAGGTTAATTATTTAAATGATTTTTAGTAAATACGAGATTTATTACATACTTTGTCTCCTACTTCAAACAGACTGACCATAATTCAGCCTTTCCTTCATTACTAATGGTCATTATTTCAAAAGCAATTATTATGCTGTAATAAAGTATTACCTCCAAGGACTCAAGAGCTGTGTAAGCCTATTTACTGCAATCCCGAAAGACCTTGCTGTGATTTTTCAAGTTCTTATCTTAATAATAATTTTGACACCTCCTTTGTTAGCTGCCACTCTTTTGCCCTAAGTCCACCTAGAGATGAAGGGAATTTCCTATTCTGACAGGGGGGTTGGCAGATGAGAATCTCAGAGGGTTTTGAGCATCTGTAGATTGGTAACGCAAAATCAGTAACTTCTTTTCCTAAGGAAAACTACAGAAAGTGAAATGCTACAGTTTTTGTGGCTATTGGGAATACATAAAAAAATCTATTGAGACAACATTTCAGGGGACATGAGTTATAAAAATAAAAATTGAGAAATATACCTCTCCTATATTTTTCTTTTGCCATTTTTATTCACTATTTCCTCTCTACACACAGCAGGAAGAGTCATATTCACAAAGGATGTAAGAAGTACATCTAAACTAAGAGTTAAAAGGCTTTCTCTTTCAGAGAAGGAGAATCTCAGGTCCTCCCCTATAAGTAATTCATAGTATATATCACGTATGCAATGTATATGTTATACCCTATGCCATGTGTATGTGTGTGTGTGTGTGTGTGTGTGTGTGTGTGTGTGTGTGTGTCTGCCTTATAGCCTAAGATTCAGTAAAGCTCCACTATTCTTCATTCTTTACGTACCCTTCATTCTCTGTCCTCATTGTTCACTCTTTTCCTTGGCTGGAATACTTCTGCCTACTGCAAGTAGCAAAGCCTGATGCTTCTTTAACTTCCACGTCAAATGCTACCTACTTTACCTTCATTATAACATATGACTTCCTCCAGGGTCTAATTCATGTTCTTTGCAGATTTACAACCTAAGTCTCTGGAAGGTTTCCTCTGTTTTAAAGGGCTCTGTGTGTACAGAGGACTGACAGAACACCTACTCCTAACAAAGGCCACACCAGAGATGATTAGGGAGCTCTTGGATTTAGCACAGATGAGACAAAAATGCAATCATGAAATTGACAATTCCTTCTAAATGCAGAAAATGTGAAGCAATTTAGCAAAGCTCTTTTAGATTTGTGCTTGGGTTTGCTTAATATACCTTTAAAATTAGAGATTGGTGGAAAGAAACGAAATCTTTGTTTTATGGCTGCAGCAAACGGGCCCCACCATGGTAAAAATGTCATTATTCTTTCTCACAAAGAGACATTCGGTGCATAGTGCAAATTAAAGTAGCATTTTCCTTCTACTTAAGGTTCCTTAGATGAAACTTATGTTTTTAAAATGCACTGCAAACACCAAAAACTGATTATACCGTTATCAGCTTTTAAATCAAAACAGCTTGCTATCTGGTAAGGACAGGAGAACTGGTCGATTTATTTCATGAAACTTTATGTACAAAGAGACAGTGTCTATGAACTTCATGGAGACACTATAGAGTCTGGAGGGGTAATTTTTATTACAATTTATAGTGGGATTATCCATACTCCACAGTCTTCAGATTTTATTGAGATTTTATGGTACTGTGATGCTGACACAGTTAACCGCAATGGGATAGGAGGTGTAATTTGTTTCACCTTGACTGGGAAATGAAATTGGCATTACTATTACATAAGAAACCTCACAGACTCTATTAATTGCCTGGATCCAATCAAAGCCATTATTTATCCTAGTTTCATAGGCAAACTATTTTACCTGAGAGTAAAACAATAAATAAGAACTGGCTGTAATTTTCATACAGCGATATCTTTTCATTAAGACTGTTCAGAAGCCATAAGAATATGTCTCACCCACAGGGGTTCAACTCCAGAAACCATTAAAACCTAAATCATATCAAGCATCTATAATGTACCACCAAATATTATTCTTCAGTATTAAATGCAATGAAATAAAACAAACTTGGGAAACAGTAGAAACAATACACTCAAAAACACCAGGGAATTACAGATGGCCCACTGACATAAGGGAGTAACAGCTCTGGGAATGATATTCATTCATTCTGCAAACATTTATTGTTCATTGTGTGCCAGACACTGGACAAAGCAGTAAGGCCACGATATAGATATCATTATAATAAAATTTTATATTATATATAATATATTTGAGCCACATATATTGAGCCAAGAGAATATATTTTACATATATGTATATCTATGTGTATGTGTTCGTATATGTTTATATGTATGGCACAAATTGTAATACAATTTGGTATGTGTCTTTCTAGAAAAGAAGGCATCTGAACCAGGTCTTTTTCCAGAGAAAGAAAAGGCTGTCCAAGAAAAGGAAACTACATGGATAAAGGGAGAGTTGTCCTCATGAAAAGCCATGGAAATGGTGGCTGAGACATGAGACATATTCAGTGGAATGGCAACAGCCTGGCGGGGAGGGGTGCTGGGATCCACGCTGTGAGGATATGAGAACCCTGCTGGTTTCCACTTTATGTTGTTGCTTCTTCTACTTCACCATACAGGGGAAGGTTCCTTTTATGTTTAGGGTTTAGGACTAGAGACCAGCACTGGCCATGGCATTCTAACTGAGCACCTCATATAAAACACTGCACCTACATTAATTAATTCATTTGTTCATTCACTAAGTATTTACTGAACATTTACTAGTGTCAGGCGCAATGCAATGTGTTGAAAAAATTGTAGCTAATGAGGCCCAGATGGATTTGGGGAGATGTCAGCCTATTTCATCCTGTGAGTGAGGATTTATAATAATATATACTGCATTATATAAGCAACTACAGTTTTTGTCAACAGAAAAGTTTATTCTTATTGTAGGTCATCCCAGTCCCACTAGATCTTTCTCGCACTGAGAATCTGAGAAAACCATCCATGGGAATATCTTTCGAATTCTACTCCGTTTCTACTGAGCTTTTCCTAAGTCCCTAGCTATTGAGAAGGCGGTTCTCTGATGAATTCTCCAAGGGCTACTCCCAGTTATCAGTTTCACCAAATTCTCCTATTTTCTGTCTTCCTGCAGTCCTGCTGTCCCAGACATAACTCTCTTTTTATTTTTTCTCTGTGACATTCAATAAAACTTAATAGTTCACAAGTCGGCATATATGTGCGTCCACTAACCCAACAAACACAATCCATAGTTACAAAAACAAACTAAGCAAAGATACATAGAAAGTAGCATTTCATTTCTACTAAACAGAAGTCACATACAAATGTGCAGGATGGGAAGTAGGACAAGTGAGTAGAAGGGATGCTTCTTAAAAAAGGAGATAAGTTAGGTTTCGAATTCATGTTCGAGTTTCACTTTAAAAGAGCATGTTCACTGAACTCCCTGACAACCCTAAACCAGCTGGGAAAACCCGAGAGCAATCATAGAAGAAATAACTTGATTCCATAGAGTTCCTCCAACTCTTTCCGTTCACAATATTTTAAAATCCCACCACTAGATGGCAGTACAAAGGCTATCATTTTCAATATAAGTTGCTTAGTTCCATAATACATCACTTCTGGGATAGGTGATTTGGTTACATATAGAAGAGAAAGAAGAATCAAGCTTCAAGAAAAGGTAGAATGGTGAAGGGTAGAGGGAGATGGAGAAGGACACCTGGGAGAAGAAAGAAGACAGAAAGGGAGGGGAGATGGGAGAGTGAGAGGGTAGAGAAAAGAAGGTGGAATCAAGAAGGGTATTCGAGAGGGAGATGGAAAAAAAGAGAAAGGAAGAGGGGAAAAAATCTGAATTAAAGGTGACGGAACTCCATGTAGTGTCGTTCAAACTTCTGAGACAGGAACTACAGTAAGAAATACGTATTTCAATATGACTCAGTACACAGACAGTATACAGACACACACAGTACTGCACTTGCATGTATGGAAGTAAAAGTTTCATGATATAAGACTTATTTGGGTGATACTCTCATATTTCTTAATCAATTCCATCCTATTTAATTTCTTTAAAATGCTGATTATAAGCCAATAAACTGATTTCAAGATTCATCAACAGGAAAACGACTCACAGTGTGAACAGTATCATTTTAGTGTATTGTACACTGAAAAGCAGGCTTTTGAGAGAAGTTATTTTAAAAATCGCCATAGTGACATTTCTGGCCATATAACTGGTCCATAAGACATTTGTTGATAAAATGAAGAAAAACGATGGTGAAGACGCCTGGTCATGAAAAACACATACAACTGGCCAATGATCAAAGCAGCATTTCCCCCACATGAAGGTGGCTGGAGGAAAGATGGAGTACGTAATGATAACTCTGTAAATTGGTAGCTCTTCTTTTATTTATTAGACAGAAAGACAAATATCAATTTGTTCTTTTCTAAAGAACACAAAGTGGAAGAACAGTTAATCAAATTCTCCATTAACAATGGAGAACGGGCAGAGAGAAGGGGCTGAGAAAATAGTAACAGAGCTTGGAATAGAAAAAGAATTATTGTTGAGGGAGTGAGAAAAAATCGGGAGACAGAAACCACAGCCAGAGGGTTATAAATAATTAAAAAGCCAATTTAAAACAGTGCTGGCAAGGATTCTAAGACCAAGTTTCCCTTTTGGATCTTACATTCTTCCTTCTTTCATTTGTTCTTTCCAGGTCTTAAGAGTCACTAGGTAAAATGCCCATTTGCAAAAAATAACTATATCTATATAGATATATCCAGATAAGGATAGATATCTATATCTCTCCATATATAGATATATCCATCCAATACCCAAAGGTTTCTTGAAATGAGTATATAAGTCCAAACATCATCAAAAGAATCCTATAAATATCTGCAATCTGATATGTAAAATAAGAATTTCCTTGCAGCATAACAGCACCTGTACTATTTGAAATTAGAAGCTTTATATTTAAATAGAACACGACTTCAGGAAAGAAAGAACTTGTTCTTAAAAAAGGAAACTATAGAGGAAAGGAAAGATATTATATTTCAAGATCCAGTATGTTAACGTTCAGTGTGTTAAATATTATCAGAGAAAACTTTTCAGGTGTGGTGGAAACTGAACATAGAGACTAACCTAAGACTAAATACTAGTAATACATCACATTTAAGCATCTATCTGTTTAAATATAAATTAGACCACTTTATCATAGGAGGCACTTGACCTAACAAATTAAAATGGTGTGCTAGGCATCACTTTATAACAGAATGGACACAAATGCCACTTTGGTAACCCTTTGCTTTAGCTACTTTATCTATTGAATGGGTTTGTCTCCTGTCTATTATCTTTGCTTCCTTACATAATATCTATCTCTGAATGAAGTATCACCTCTCTCTTAATGTGGATCCCCTCTGCAGGCCATACTTTTTTCTCTTCTTTTCCCCTTTGTAATTTTATTTACTCTTTAACTGCGCGGGGGAAAAGCCAAACTCATTCCTTGACATTTTACAGTTTACATTTACAGTTTTCTCTTTTCTGCTAATTCTCTTAGAACAGAACATACAATTTCTGTCTCCTCTCTCAAGACAGTTATTATCATCAAATTTTAGACCCAACCCAGTCTATGCCAGATAAAACAGCGGAGTCGACAGATTGTGGGTATTTCAGATAAACAAGAGCATAAGAAGCCATTTTTTTTGATGGAATCCATTCAACTTCCTATGGATGCAAAGAAGTGAAAAAATACAGATAAGTTTCTACTCCTCGTTGAAAGTCAGGTAAAAACAAACAACAAATGACCAACGTTATCTATATAAAATATTCTGACCTCCTATTTAAAATTCAGTTTTTCATAAATATTGGCTGCCTTTCTATTTGACATGTTCCTGTCTTATAATGACAGTAATAAAACTCTCAAGTCCTATCAAAGTCTAAATTCAAGAATAATAAGCCCAAAGTCAGCAACTATCCAGTCCTGCTTCCCAATAAGCAACATTAAAAAATTAACAATAAAAGATTGAGTAACTAGATGGTTTGTCAATAGACATTAAATTCAGATTTAAAATAGGAATCTCTATCTAGTAGTTATCATACTTAATTAAGCATAAGTAGAAGAATACATTTACCAAAGGAAGCTGTGGTAGTTCAATCACTCAAGAAGCCAAGACAACCATATACATGAGCATAAGTCAGCTGCCCTGGACTATTCTGGTCCTATGGACAGACGACACCAGGAATCCATTGAATGGTGAACTAAAAGAGGACAGTCATGTGTAAGGTAGACAGGAGAAGCAAGTCTGTGACAAAATGAACCTGGACCTGAAAAAAGATACCACAAACATCAACGCTGGGAAAGCTGACAGCAGAAGAAAACTGGCGACACAAAGAGATCTGAAATGCAGCGTTTCATGGGAGCAAAACTCCAGCTGCATTAGACGGTCAGGAGCTACAGTCACAACCTCCAACCAGCTCTGCAGCAATCACTGCAATGACCAGATTTCCCTTCACAAGTATAAATGGCCTAGGACTAAAAATACACTTGTGGCTTCTTTCCGTGGGCTGCTGAGAAAAGCAAAAGCCTATAGGAAGAAATGGGGTTTGAGTATTTCAGATTTGCTCGCAGCCACGGCCCTTTGAAATTCCTGAACCAGTGCTGTGGGAAAAAGGTATAGTTTTGGAGGATTCCTCACTTCACCCACAAATAATATAAAAACAACACGCTTTTATTAAAGGAGATGACGAAAGAAATGACATGCTCAAATGGCTGCTGGCTTCTTGACAGCAGTAACAACATGCTCTAGTCAGACATCTGGGGGAAAAAGTACTTTAAACTCAAGGATTTTATCCTATAAATATATGGGCAGGAATAATGCACTTATGACCCATAATGAGTTATTTTTCAAGTATGACACCATTATAATAAAAAGTCTTGATGCAAGAAACATGTTTTGTAAAACTTCTGGTAGGCTGGGCTGCCAGGGTTGCATTTTCAGGAAAAACAAAGTGGCTGCATAGGAAACGAGCTGAGCTTTTTCCGCTGGGCAATCTCCTTTTTACAGTCACGGGGACAGCCGGTGGGTTTGGGTGGCTAAGGAGAAGACAATATGGGGAAAGGGGGAGACGACAGACCAACAGACCATCTATATAACGTAGTAAAGAAGGATGCAATAGTGGTCAGGGAAGAAAATTGGGCAACAGTGAAATACCCAGCTGGCTTTTCAGTTCTGGCTGTTTCAAAGCCACTGGTCAATCACACCTTGGCTCGAGCCTCATTCCTGGGCATCAGGGTGATATTACCTATTCCTTTAGCTACACGGAGAAAGGACTAGCTCACATATGGGAGGGAGAAAGTAAATCCTTTTTTTTTTTTTTTTTTAGCTCTTTAGTTGGACGGTCACAGACTGGTTACGGCCTTGCTCTTTAAGTGTTCTGCGTTTCTGAAATGTAATATCTATTAATATTCAATTATAAAAATGTCTTTAAACAACAAATTATTTGGGGGTTACCTTTTTCTTTTAATTATTCTGTACGTTCCAGTATGTGGTGAATGAGAAATGTTTGATCTTATATTCATATTAATGCTGGTATCGTTTTTATAATTCTCAGTGGAACCCACATTTTGCTGAACTTCTGTTTGCTTTTCATTGTCAATCCTAGATCATTATCTGCTGTTTTTTGCATTTTCTTTCCTTTTCCATTATGTATCTTTTTTCCTAAAACTTGTGTCAATCTAATAAATTGACTTTAGAATTTGGGTTAATTACTGCAAGATGCAGGTTACTTCCACAAAATTATATAAGCAACTAACGTGCAATTAACAATTTTGCTTCTGTAATTCTTCCCTCTCTAGAATTACCCATTTTCAACTGTCTACTGGATTATTCTTGACAGAATACAAATATGCTATACTTTCTGCCTCTTTTAAAATTCCTCCCTTGAGAGCATAAATGCCCCTCCAGCTATCATGCCATTTCTCCAAAACTCTTCCAGCAAAACTACTCCAAAGAGTTGTCTAGACTTTGTCACCCCTGTCTCACCTCCCATCTGAACATGAACTCACTTCAGTCCGCCCTTTGTCCCCACCACTCCACTGACACAGTGTCACCAGTAAACTCCATCCTCCCGAAATGCTCCATTCTTAGTCCTTATTTTATTTGGCCCCTTAGAAGCTTTTGATACATTTGATGAGTCCCTCGGTAAAACGCTCTCTTCACTTGCATTCTTTTAAACACTCTTTCCCTCACCTCAGTAGTGGATCAAAAGGAAGGAAGGAAAAGAGAACCATAAAAGTGCCTACTTCTCCATCAAGGCAGTAACAAACCAATCACTTTGCTTGTGATTTGTTTTTTGACCTTCTATGCTTCCTGTTGCTAAATATCTGTAAAAACTAATGAAAATCTCCTGGGAAATCTACCAAAAACTTCCCCAGGCTGAACTGAAATTCCTTTACAAGGTCAAATCATTCCTTTAGGGTCTTGTTTACAAATAATAGGTCTCAGGTTCCGTGGAGAGCCTTCTACCCCTCAGCACTATCACTTCGAGGGGCTAACTGCTACTTTGTCCTGTATCAAGCAGAAAAACGTCTTCCTCTGGAGAACTTCTCTGACAGCATCCCTCTAATGGCTCTAGTCTACACTGTGTTTACTGTGCCTTCCAGAACATCATGTCATTTTCCTTCATATCACAGATTACATTCAAGACCCAACTGAGATCTGTTGGTGCCCTGGGCTAGCTGACAACTTGCCATTCCTTTAGACCATATTCCATAGATACTGGATAGGCTGGAGTCCTCTCCTCATTAGAATGCTTTTTCACATCCAAGCATACCGTGTGGAAGTTCCAGCCCACCACACTCCCAAGCCCCGAACACCCACTTCTGAGCATAACAGCAAAAACATTTTTTCCAACCACATACAACACCCTGTATGAAAATACTTTTGTCATATACAACTCTCTCTCTCTGCAGTTATAATTAAACTCTTTGCCCTAGGCACACCCATGGCTGGTCTACATTTTAACCCAACTCTGTCCACAGTTATCAGTTAATTGTACGATTTTTCTGTTTGATGTCAAAATCTCCGAGTAGACTACAAGCACTCAGATAGAAACAGCATCTGTTTTGCTCAACACTATGTCTCTGGTGCCAATAAAATGCCTGACCCATAAGAGATGCTCAATAAATACTTGAATGGACAAATGACTCAATTCATGGTATTTTAGATACAGATGTATTCATTCACAGTCCCTTGTGTAGTGTGATGTAAGGTAATCTATTTCTCTACCACAGACCAGATATGTTATACCAACTTTAAAGGTAATCAGCTAGTACAATCACCTACATTTATAAGAGTTAGTTTTGTATTTTTATTAGTAGCATTTTGAAAAACCAACTCCCCTATTGTATTTTCTTTTGCTCATCCATACCAGATATACAAGTCCTATTTGAGAATGGAAATAGGGCTCCCTTTATCACCCAGCCATTTCATTGCTGGCCCAGTGCCCAGTGCATATGTGCAAAATACAGACGTGAGGAATCACTGAAATGCCCTTTCCTTTATTCATTCTGTGAGGTAGGCAGACCTCCTCCATTAGAGAATTTTACCATCATCTAATTAATAAATTAAACAATAAAAAAACTTATAAAATGTGAAGCAATATTTGTAGAATGTGGGGATTATAAAAACTTAATATAAACTAATAAACATAGAAAGTATGGGATTTTCCAGACAATTTCTCATCCTAAACACTCATCCCTTATAATTTGTTGTAACAACTTTGAGAAGCATTTCTATACCAACTTCTTGGAAACAGTTTTTCACTTTTAAATTCAATAAGTCTTTTTTCCTCCAACTTTCTGTTTTTATAAGACAGAGAAAAAATTTCTGAACATTATTGCTTCAGGTATTTTTTTGGGGGGGATATAATAATGATAAATAACTGCAAACATTTATTGACAGTTGATCAGTGCTAGACATTTACACATAAGCTCTTACTTTATCTTCCCAATAATCTTGAAAGATATATACTTTTATTCCCATTTTATCACTGAAGAAAATGAAGATGAGTGAAATTAAATAACTTTGCCCAGTTATTGCCCAGTCCAAAGCTGGAAGTGAGGGAACTAGGATGCTAACCCATACAACCTTGATCCCAAATCTCATGCTGTTAACATCCACATTATAGTTTAGTGTGTTTATGGTTATATAAATGTTTACTCTTGATATGAGGAAACTACTGAATAGAAAACACTGCATGAAACTAACAAATATACTCATGTAGAGAACAAATTACAGCATGAGTCTTACTTAACACAGTTCTTCTGCAAAGATAAATTTTCCAGAAAATTAAATTTTGGCAGTAAACTTTAAATAAAAGTAATCTCTCCCATCAAATAATGGCAAATAAAAGAGATATCTCTTTTGTTTCCTTCATTAGAGCATGGAAATTGTAAAAGCAGGTCATGAACAGTGTTAAGATCCTTATCAATCACCTTCACAATAAAGGCAATATTTTTCAAAAGTGTTATTGTAAAAAGATTGGGTTCTATGGTGTACACATGTATAATGTAATACGCAAGGTTATAATTTTTCTAGTTGTTAATTCCTAATTCTTAAAAAATTTAAAGCACATCTGTAAATTATAAAAGAAAATAAATACCTAATGTGGCCTTTAGTTATGTTATTATTATTTGAATCGATTAGCTCACTTGGATCAGAAGTATTAGTAATATCAAAGAAGGTTCGACTCAAGAAAAATCTATGTAAAGACTCACTTCTTCCTCTTTTTCTTCTACCTGCTCACAAAGATGGTGGTGGGACTACTTCCTGGCCTTTGCCCATAAAAGCACCAAAAAAAAAAAAAAAAGAAAAAGAAAAAAAAGGTTGTCAGGTAAGCAGAGCGTCTGGATCTCAAGTTTGCAGTTTAAACCTCTGACTGCTGTAAAGCACTAGATTTTTCAGGTGGTAAAACTGGGAAGATGAAACTTGCCATGTGCTATGAAGAAACTCACTGCAGATAAAACAGTAACTTGCAAAAGATGAACGCACAATTCTGTAATGTATGTTTGCAAAAATTTCTCCAAGTTCACGACCAAATGTTATTCCTATGCACTGAATCCCACCTTATACAAGAACCAAAACAACTATGTTTACTAGTATTTTACACGAAGGCAGTGTTTTATGTATTCACCCGTCATATTTTAATTACGGACCTCGGAAGTAATATGGTATCAAAGCAAAAAGTAATGCAATCTAAGTCTTAATTCATCGTCATTTCTAGGCTCTGAAGACAAAATACACACATGAGTTGATGATTATAGGCATTTTACATCTCTATAGAAGGGTGACTTATTTTTTTAGATTCATAGAAAGGGAAGAAAAATCAACACCACGATATTATTACAATTCCCTCTATTTAAAAATGAAACAAAAAGAACTTAGAAGAAGAAAAATAACTTCATGATCAGTTAACTATCATATATAGTTAACTTGGTATTATTACATACAGTCATGTAACAAAGTATCTTTCTGCCTTCTAACCCCCAGAAGGAAATATTAATACTGCATTTTGAATTATTTCTATCATATGGAGGCTTCCTGCTATTTAAAATAAAAACTTAGACTTGTATGAAGATAAGAACTCAAGCTACATAACACATTTGTAGCCAAACACCTAACTTTAGAATTACTTTAATGGCGACTTAATTTACAAGTTACTCAAAGGTTCCAACCACTGGAACTTCATGGAATTTTATATTATTGCCAGACAAGTAAGTTCCAGCCTGAACAACTGAAAGAAGAAACATCCTGACACACTTTGTAAAAATTTCACAGTGGTTAACCTCTACGAGGGATTTACACATTTACATCTCACAAGCAGTTACGCTGACTATAGATTGAATTTTCTATTTGAGCGCTTGAAGGTAAAAATATTTTGCAAATTTAGGTATTTGAATTCTGACATTAAATGACTTGATATATAGAAATATGGACTAAGTAATACTGAAGCATATACCTATATAAATATGAGGTTAGTTTCTACTAAACTGTGCTCTACTCAGCCGTGGATCAGCTGGCTCCTGGGTCATTCTGCACAGAACTTCCTTGGATGTAGTGTGTTTGCCTATGACTTGGGCTCCTCTCACTGAATAAATGAAGAGTTACTGCTGAAATAAATCAAGGCTTGCTTGTGTCTCTTACCTTTGCCATGGCTTCTCCCATCCTCCAAAAGTGGTACGACGATAGTGTTGTTCACATTTCCAGGTGACCGCACAGCTGTGTAGACGACAGGCACCGACTGGACCACCACGGGGATGCGGTGAACGTGACTCAGTTTGTTAGACTGTAAATTCATGGGACTTGAAGGCGGAACGGGATGGATAATGTGCAAAAACTGCTGGCCTCCCACACCAGAGGCAGAGGCAACAAGGGGCCCTGGAGTTAATACCGTTGACGAAGATGATGCTGAAGATACTGATGTTATAACAGTTGGGGATGAGGCTGGACGACTAGAAGACGACGAAGAGGTTGAAGTTGAAGAAGGGGAGGAGGCGGACGCTGTCATGGAAACGGGGGAGGAGGAAACGGCTGTGGGGGATGTCCTGGCTTTGTTGATGGACAAGTCCACTGGCTCAGTTTGTGTCTGGAAGTGATCTACGCATAACGGGTCCTCCGGGGGTTCCCCTTTCACATTATTTAGCAACAGGGGAACAGCTTCCATATCGGGGTAGTTGTGGACGTTTGGAGACTGTGGGGAGAAAAATAGAGGTATGATTGATGACTTGAATGTTTTTTAATTTTTCTCTTATTGCTACAGAGCATTAATTCGCTCTCCAAATATCTGAAGAACCGCTCGGACAGTCGTCATAATTAAAGTGGAGAGTACAAAAGCACAACAGAGTAGGACGATTGGGAGGGCGACAGACATCATTGTCAAAATCCAGGGAAATACACTAAAACAGGGCATAAAATTCTCCAACTTCCCACACCCGTTTGCTAAATTACTGAATACAAGCCATTTCTAATAACTGGATTATAACTGAGCTCATAGCAATGAAAAAGTTTTTCTCAAAATAATATACAGAAATACTACAACAGGTATTTTTAGGAAATAATTTTAGGAAAAGCTTATTCTGTAAATCTTAAGTTGCCTATGCTTGTGCTGTGTAATTTAAGACAATGATAATAATTTTGTCCAAGTTTGTATTCATGCTTTCAAATTTTAATGAGCAAAATTTAATAATAAATAATAATAAAGAATCCAAGATTCCACCCAGACTAATGGGCTCAGTGTGTTATTACTGAGCATGAATATAATTTAATTTTATACCTATTCACTCATAAATTCAAGAAACAGTTACTAAATGTCTACTTCCAAGGCCTAAAATGGCCCCCAAATTAGCAGGTGTCCGTCTAGCCTTAACAGAGAGTTAGACTACAAAAGATTATTTTTGGTTATATCTAATTTGACCAGGCTAACGTAGACATTATTGTTCTATTATATGAAGACCCAAACCTTTTTTTTTCAGCTTCACTATGGTATGAGAACAACAATGCCTAAAATTATATTAATTTGGTTCATTTCATTCTTTGTTTAATAAAAGATTTTGGTTTGTTAGTCCCCTCAAAGCTTGAGCATACACTTAAAGGAACAAAACATGCTTCTTCAAATCTTTCTTTATAGAATATAAATTATAGCTCCATTCAGGAAATACAATAGTGCAAGGGCATTTTATTTAGCAACAATGAGAAAAGAAAGAAAATAAGCTAAACAATGGTATCAGATCAATAAACAGGAAAATGGGTTGATGTTTTATTGGTTTTTTTTTTTTTTTTTGCTTCTAAGCTAACATGGTTACTTACCCACCAAAAGAAAAGAATTAGAAAATATCAAAATGAAGCATCCAAATATCTACCGCATAAAATTCTAAATGACAAGATCTCATTTCATGTGCTGAAATTGAGAAATAAGAATTTAAATATTCTCAGATATTAAGAAACAAAGAAAAGAAACACCATAAACGGAGCAAGTTTTATAAAAAGCTATTAGCATTATCTACTCTTCTAACTAGAACACTATTCAATTCGCACACAGTATTATCATTTAATTTCTCTGTAGAACAATGTAGGATGTTTCTTATTAGTATGTCATACCCATATAGAAATTCTTTGTTGAGGCTGCTTTCATAAAATATCCCAGTTGGTTTGTCATTAACATTATAAAATATGTCATTAAGCACAAATTATCAAACATAGTTTGCTTTCAAATATAGCCTTGATTAATTTCTCTCCAAAATTCTAATTTTGGAAATAGTGACTGTTTCCATCACGAATTTTTTTCTTCCTAATTACACTTAGACACAAGGTCCTAACATAGGTTTATAAACCAAAGGCTGAGGTGCAAACATTTCATAAAGTAAATGGAAGAGTGCTTTCGTAGACTACGACAATACAGGACGTAAACATGGAGCTTATCTGTAAATAGATGGTTTCTGAGGCATCAAGCTTCACTGAGATTTGCAAACTGCTTTAGACTTCTGTAGATTATGAACACGAGTCCATACTTTGTAGGTATCTGCTTAATCCCTCACTAAAAAAAATTTTACTCCTTAAGCTGTTTTACAACAATAGAGGAAGAGCACTCCTCTTGTAATTCTGCTGTATATACAAGAAAGCTAGGAAGACCCAATACTAAGAGCCCCTAGGTGCTTTCAAATACTTGAGAACTACATAGCTTTTGCACAAGCTCAAACCAAAATATGGAAAATGCTCATAAAAATTAGGAAGAATCAACCAAACCTTTGGACAACAGACATATCTTATTTGGGAGCGTTAGACATGTTATGCATGAATTTATAAGTGTAAACATCACAGAGGCACATGCTGGTTCCTATTTCACACGTAGCAGTTGAAATGCAACCAGCATATCCAAAAACAATGCCTCATCAGTCTAAGGAGGACAAAACCCTGATCATACCATTCATCCGTTTACACTATTGACATAATATATTCTCATAGCCCATACCAATCATTTCTACTGTGATAATGTGGCCAGTAAACCATCCATAATTCCAGCTTCAAGCTGCACATACGTACACGTAAGACCAGCAATACTGCATAAATATGTTTCCCAAACAGTTGAGGTATACGCTTCCTCCTCCTTTTAGGAAAAAGAAAAGACCTGAAAGGCTTGATCCTGAAATCATGATTAGAATTCATTTCTTGGCTTTTGGACAGTGGAAAATGGAAACACATTGGTTCCGAGATATGAATCCATAAACGTGTAGCAATGGGAGAGCAGCCAAGAGACAGAAGGAAAGCTTGGGAAACCACGGGAAAACACCAAACAAGCAGCACTTATAGCAGTTAGAAACTAAATAAAAGGACTACACAGATTTGAGAAAGTGAGAAAAGATATGGCTATGTTACCAGGAAACAGCCTCTAAGAGGCAGGGACACTGAAAAGACCAGATATCACAAAGAAAAGTTTTATGCACAATTAGGACAAGAAAATTTTGTAAAAAGGAACAAAGAAAGGATTTCATACTAAAATCCTGCCCTTGGTCGCTAACTACTCAATTCTTGATACAACACGGATGGACGACTCACAGCAGCATCCTCTAAGCACTGCTGTTGTTTTGTTGTTTGTTTGTTTTAAATAAAAGCCCATCAAGATTTTTGCCTGGGAGCAGTGACTTTAGCTGAATTTTTGCTGTTGATGACCCTGGGGTGGAAAAGATGATCAAACACTTAAACTATATTTAATAGTATCAACAGAAACAGAATTCCTTCTAAGGATGTGAAGATTGAAGGGCACGCTGCATTTCTGTCAAAGAGAATGAGCGTAATTAATTTCACTTTCCAAGAGATGATATAATATTTCTTGGAGGGGGTCCACAATAAAGTAATTTTTCAGCCTTTCATACATACCTTAAGAAATAAATGCATAAACACACAGAAGTCTGACAAGGTAAATGTAACAATATACTTCATTAAAAAAAGGTGTGTGAAAAACATAAAGATAAATATAAACAGGATTATACTGCTGCATAATAATATTTCTTCAAAAGTCTGAAGGCCAGTTTGATTCAAAATAATCCACTCAATAAAATATAATGCACAATATTCTAGTGAACATATTCCCTTCAGTGATCTGGGGATTACGTGTGAGCTGTTCTAATGAGATCATCTTTTTCCTGAATAAACGTTTTAAAATGTAACTTCAGCTTTAGGCATTTTGCTGAATAAATGCAAAAATGTATCTAAAACTTTCTCTGTGTGAGTACTCAGAGTACCTGATGTGTTTCCTACAGTAAGCCGTTGCCATCAGCTGAATCTTATTACAGTCCTCAAGTGAATACGGGTTTTTAAGGCTTGTCATGTATTTTGATCACCTGGCAACCTTAAAAGGAGAAAAAATATATATGAACACCACCTCATCTTTGGAAAGCCCTCCAGAGACTCTTACGTTCGGTTGAGGACCACTTGGGTAATATTCTGCTAAATGTTATCCAAGATTTATAAGCTGTTTCATCTTTAATGGCATCAGGGATTGTCAGAGAACTAACATAATATTTATGCATATACACACGTGCACACACAAACACACACACAAAAAGGATGTGCCTAACTATCTATCCATCCTTCCATCTCTCCATTCATCTATTCATCCAGCCAGCCAGGGAGCCAGCAGGTCTGCAAGCAGCATTTAAAGCATAAAAAGATTATGTTTAATTTTATCTTTCCAACTTTATAAAAGTTTTTTGAGAAATCATTTCATGGCAGCGTTTAGAAGATTGTAGAGTGACTTGCCTACTGTTACAAAGCTCATGGCTTCACAGTTATAAGAATCCGCGCTTTATAGCCTGTTATGTGGTTATTAGAGACAGAAAATTTGATTTGGACACAAAAGACTTGAATTCATGACCTGCCCTGTTACTTATTAGCTGTACAGTCATGGTATCATCATGAAAATTCTCTAGGTCTGCGTTTATCCACCTATAAAAGAGTAATATTAATTCCAAACTCACACAACTGCTGTAAAGATTGAATTTAGGACATTGAGTGCTTTTAAGTAATACTGAGAATTGTGGGACAGAAGTAAATGAGATTCCCCTTTTAGAACTAAAATTCCAAACAGAACCTGATCTATTACTATAGCTCCGTGAACTCAGCATAAGATATATTCTGAGGCAGGATGGCATAATACAGCCACCGTAGAGGGGCAGTGTTTGCTGAACAGCCGAACAGATATATGTTACAAAAGTAAGCTGAACATGTAGAAATACTGTAAGCATTTTCAGGTTCCACATAAAATTTTAAACAAACACATCTTCTCTTAAAATGCACAAGGACAGTCATTTGACATTATTCAAATTTTTTTTGCTCTATTTTTTTTTTAGCTTAATTAGATTGGCCCACAGGATGAGCATGTAATAGTTGATGGAATACATTTTAATTGACTGGTCTGATTTGTTAATTCCACTATATAAATATCGCCTATCAATCCACAGTTCAGTTTGTATCCATTATGACAATAATACATAAATATATTAAAATAATTGTTTTGGGATGTTGGCTATTCTTCAACAGTCTTATCATGAGATGAAATAGTAGAGCTTTATTTGTTTCTTGTGCCTCGGTAGAAATTTAGTTTGTGTAAGTTTCACTGACTTGGTGAGTAGTTGAATGTGCACTTTCTACGGGAGGTGCTTAAAGAAACTTACTGTGCACTTCATGTAAAAAAGGGAATAAACTATGACTCCATATCCCGTTATCACTGAGCTTTTGTTATACTGCATTATTTTAAATGCAAATACACTTTATTTAAAGAGTAGAATTCCTCTTTGTACATGAAATGCACAATAGGTACATGTCTTAGTTTTCCACATTAGTAAATGAAAATTTAAAAATATGAGCATCATGGTTCAAGCAAGCAACCTGCTCAACTCTGACAGGTCATTTTTGCTCGAAGTGTGAAAGGCACCAAACATCAATTTGTGAAGGAACAAGTACTTCGCTTTCCTCTCTATTGCGTTATTTTACTAAAAAGGAAGGCCTTTTTTCAAAGACAAATTTTTCAAAATTTGTCTCGCATGGGCCCTGATGGTCATCGTTCACCTTTCTTTCAAGCCTAGTGATTTTTCTTCTTTATTCTTCATGTTAAGAGCAAACTCTTAACTACAGTTGCTGTACAAGTGTGAATCTGTAAACCTGACCAAGAAAAAATTAAAGCAAAGTATACTCAAAAAAGGAAAAACAAATTGTAATTTTTCTAAAAGTACAGATGAGAGAATAAAAGGCAACAAGAAGAAATAGCCTACGTTTACAATCTGGAACTTGGTTTCAAAAGTACTGAATGAGTTAAAGAGGAAGATGTTCAATGAATATTTAATTCAGCTGCTTTATCTCAATCTCTCAAGTGCTGGTTTAAGAAATGATTGATTCCTTAAGAAAATTCAGAACATATGCATAACATAATGGACTCTTTGTGCTTTACATTTATGTTTTTAGGCTTTCACAAATTGAAAATGCCAGCCTTCTAAAAGGATTCAATGCAGGCATTTAAATTTATCCTAAATTTTCCTTATTTCCTAGTTATTATACTTTTCCATGACCTATTATTTATTTCCCAGGGCTTTCATGAATCATATTATTTACCCAAAGCCATCAGAATTTATGTTAACAGTTGACTGCACATCTGAAATTCTGGTTTGGCACTTATGTGTTGTAAAGTTAGGGTCATACCTGAGGTGGGGAGGATTCTCCTACAGGGTGGTAGAGGACAGAGGCATTTCTATTTGTGCATTTAAAAAATTAATAGCAGACATTCCTAACCAACGAAAAGACTCACAAACTTGTTTGAACATGAATATAATGTGTTACATGTAAATTACTATTGTGTTCTACCACATAACATAATCATTGAAGACTGAAACGCATTTGTTAGATGAGAATATTTGTGCTCAAGATATTAAGCCACTTAAATCCCATTTACCTGGTCAAATGAGATAACGAAATAGTGTCACAACAATAAATGTCCAAAAAGGAAGTATAAGAAGGTAGTTTTGTTCCTATTTTCCTATAATTACTGTCAAACTGAACTTCACAAAAGCATGCAAATATGTCTTAAAAATAAATTTTGTGAATCCAACTATATGACATTTTGGAAAAGGCAAAACTATAGAGACAGTAAAAAGATCAGTAGTTGCCAGGGGCTTGGGGGAAGGGAGGGGAGGGATGAAAAAGAGAAGCACAGGGGATTTTTAGGGCAGTGAAACTCTTCTGTATGTGACTGCAATGGTGGTTACATGTCACTATGCATTTATCAAAACCCACAGAAGTGTACAACACAAAGAATGAACCTTAATGTAAACTATGATGTATCAATATAGGTTCATTAAATCATTAAATCTAACAAAGTATTACACTAATGCAAGACTTTAATAATAGGGGAGACTGCGAAGGGGGGGTAGGGTGGGTATATGGAATTCTTAAGTACAATCTGCCGAGTTATTCTAAAAGTATAAATTTCTACTGAAAAAGTAAAGTCCCCTAATGATTTTAAATTAACTTGAATGTAATATTAATGCTACTGATAAGATTCAATTTTATCTATTATTTTGTTTATAATTCTTTGCAAAATTCATAAACCAAAACCATTATCATAACACTTGCAATTTTTTTTAAAAAGAGGTAACTGTTATAGACTTATCTTGACTACATCATGGTTAAATTTCTTCTTCTTTTGGTTTTAAATTGGTATTATTATTCAGTGACTGATGTAAGATATTAAAGTTTCACTGTACGTGAGAGGAACATGTCTTACAGACTTTTAGGGATAAAAAGTTCATTTGAATCTTCACCCTAAGCCACAGTCTTAGTCAAACGCCTGAGGCAAATGTTCTGTGCTAGTTACATATTTTAAAATATGCAATAATGTTTACCATTCTCAAACAGATTAATCTTGTCTGCTACCAGATGGACTGTGCTTTTGATTTCACAAAATATTCACCATAAAGAGTTAGTTTTATAATGATATTTTTCATAGTACTGGAATACATCAAATTTCAGAGATTAGAAGATGACCTCAGAGAGGCTGAGATACCCAAATGATACAACTGGAAACCCTAACATATCACAAACATATAAAGCAATAATGCAATCTTTTTATGTAAAGGGAGGTATATTTGCAAAATGTAGGTTTTACTTTTTGGATATTTAAAGCAAGCAAGTAGTCCAGAGAAGCCTGTATATGCTTCCCTACTCACAGAAAATGCCTTTAAAGAGAGATCAACAACCAAGCCAAAACAAGACAAGTAGCAAAGTTGAGAGAAAGCCACCTTTTCTCACCTACCCCCGGAATCAGAGGGAGCTACCATGAGAATGCGGCAGAAGTAGAAAAGCAATAGTGTTCAAATGCTCCAGAACTTGTTCACAAGCAGTGGATTTAAGTCCATCCCAGCCCCCTACAAATCAGCAAAATGCCCTCATGCAAACCAACTCTTTGAGCTTCATCTTTTGGCTTCCTGGTAAATGGGGTATAGATGCACACAGGTCTTTCTAAGGATCTGAGAGGGTGAAACTGTCTAAAGGTTTTTTAAAGCGGTCCCGTCCCGTTAAGGTGCAACTGCCACAAGGCACACACAGGCGTACGTAATTAATACGTTTAGGTGTAGAATTAACTGTACAAATCGAGCCCCCATTGATTTTACCCATCGAGATGAGTGTCTGAGCAAAAGGGGAGAAGGGGCAGGCTAGAGCCTCAGGGAAGACAAAGGCAGGAACAGGGAGGCAGATGGAGGACAAATGATCTGATTGAAAAAGAGGACTTGCCAGCCAGACAAGACTCCTGCTAACCAGCTATGATTTACAGTGACAGGGGAAATAGCTCAGTATTCCTCCTGGCTGGGACACAGAATTCTAAGAAATAAAGATTTAAAAAATGATACTAGTAATGCTGACAAGCTTGTAGTAAAACAGACACTTTATTATGCTGCAGGACAGCAGTGTAAATGGATACACACTTTCAGGAATGCTGGTGAGCTGTGTCTCAAGAGTCTTAAAATACCTTAAAACAAGAATTAACATTTTTAAGAATGATAAAATGAACTTATTACAAAACAGAAATAGACTCACAGATTTCAAAAGCAAAACTTATGGTTACCAAAGGGGAAAGGTGGGGAGGGATAAATTAGGATTTGGGGATTAACATACACACACTACTATCTCTAAAACAGATTAACCAACCAGGACCTATTGTATAGCACAGGGGACTCTACTCAATATTGTGTAATAACCTATATTGGAAAAGAATCTGAAAAAGAATGAATGTATGTGTATGTATAACTGAATTACTATGCTGTACAGCTGAAACTTCCACGACATTATAAATCAACTATACTCCAATAAAATTTTTTTTAAAAAAGAATCTAGGGCACTTCCATCTCCCTCTCTCTCTTCTTCCCTCTCTCCCCTCTCCATATACATGTAAATAGGTCTCTTCAAAGTCTATCCCTAATCATTCTATTTTGAAAAACAAAATGCTATTTTGAAAAGCAAATTCTCAATCGACACCAGTGTTGACTTTTAGAAATCACCAAAGAGAATATGCTTAAAAAAAAAAGTCAAGGAATGTTAACACAGATTTAGTCATGACTCCTGTGAAATGACCTCATAATTTCAAGTGTTGGAACTGTGAAGAAGCTTTCCAAAGATGGTCATTCTGTTAGGGAGATGACATATGTATCAACCATTTCAATTTTATGCAAATAAGTACATTTTACATAAAATGTGATTTTGAATTTGTTTTGCAACTAATTAGTATATTAAAATATTATAACTATTAAAGTTAAATTATCTACAAGTTTATATATTCAAGTTGGTTATAAAACTTTCCTTCTGGGATACAGGGCATAACTTAATGCAGGGACTTGCCTTTAGACATAAAGGGCAATTTGGGATTGTGACAAAGATGTATACACAAATATTTAGCTTTGCCTTATTTACAGGAATAAAAGTTAGAAACAACAAAGTGGTCATAAAAACAAAATAAAATTTGGAACAATGATTTTAACCCTAACTATGAACCAGAATCATACATGGAACATTTTAAAGGTACACAGGCCAGAGATGAAATAGGTCTGGGATATGGTGTAGGCACCAATAGTTTAAAAAGCATCACATGCGACTACAATGATCAGACAAGTTTGAGAAACAATACTCAGTGGCATGGGGAACTATTATCTATGTAATGTTAAGTTTAAAAACGTTAGGATATAAAACTGCCCATAATAAATGAGTTTAACTTTGTTCCACCAAAATATTTTTATACATGAAAATAATAAAAAAAGCCTAGAAAAAATACTCCAGAATGGTAATAATAACTTCTCCATTTGGTGAATTTGTGGGTGATCCATGCTTCCTTTTTTACTTCTTTCCTGTTTTCCATATTTTCTACAGTGAATCTACTACTTTTTCTTTTTTTTTAAGATTTTTTTTTGATGTGGAACATTTTTAAAGTCTTCACTGAATTTGTCACAATATCGCTTTTGTTTTATGTTTTGGTTTTTTGGCCGCGAGGCATGTGGGATCTTAGCTCCCTGACCAGGGATCGAACCTGCACCCCCTGCATTGGAAGGCGAAGTCTTAACCACTGGATCGCCAGGGAAGTTCCACTACTTTTAAAACAAAAAGAAACAAGTTACATTTTCAGAAAGATAAAAATGAGTAGTGTACAAAATATATTTTAAAGAAAAAAAACCTAGAAAGTGAATGGAGGTGTTTTATAATTTTCAATCTGGCTTTTCCAAGATTCTAGAGAACCATAATGTTATTAGAAGCAAATCACTATAATATACTGTTATTAGAAGACAACAGCAAATTCTCTTAAAATCTCAATTTGCCAAGGGTGTTACTACTATCAGTCCTAGATTGTTGGCATGGTTATTCTACATAAACTAACGTATCTACCTATAGACCTTGCAATTAAACTAAGAAAAAAGTTAAATGTAACTGGTGACTAAAAGTATGCAATTGTAGTAACCCTAGTGGGTTAAAAATATGAATTCTTCTGGAAACCTCAAGCTTCCGCAACACAGTTTACTAGGAAAACATGCTCATACTTGAGAAGCTAAGGTCAACAATTATATAACAATGTATGGGTACTACAAAGCTTTGTATGTTTCTGATGAAAAGCTTTCACCCCAAATCTGAGGATACTGCAAAAGGATTTTAATCTTGACCATGATAGAAGCAACTCTTCCCCCACCCCCGTCCCCCAGAGCTTTAATGAGAGTTTCACCACTTTTCTAGTGAAACTGCATTTAGAAAACATGAAATGGTATGAACAATGGGGAATGTTTCATTCAACCTTGTGCTATAAAGAATGGAGGACATTTTAAATGAATTTGAGAAAAAAAATTGTGCTCTTTAAATCAACAAGTAAACATTCAAAAAAGTATTACAGAGAACTTGCAATCATAAATTAGTTAACTCAATACTAATTAATTGAATAATAATGATTGATTTTTAAAATACAGGAAAAGTAAATATACTTAATATTTACTACAACATTATCTGGTAGAATTTTCTCCTCCAGTTTTATAAAAAAAGAAATATCATCTCCCAGGATTTGAAAAAACTGTCCAGGGCCACAATGTAATATGGATCTGTGATCTAAACCTAAGAGTGATTCCTAAGACTGAACTTACCCCCATGCGGCCCTTATCAGCCCTGAAAGATGGAAAAAGAGTGAGAACCTGTGCCTTTGAGAAATATTTTCTTGCAGTTCATGTGAAATTAGTACCTGGCAATATTAAACTGAAGAGAGTATAAAAATGAGCACTGCTTGGATAGCTGTCTGGTGGGCACCAACTCACTTTCCCAACATACCCAGCACACAGCAAATTTAAGCGCAAGAGGCAGGTATCAGTAACCCACATTATAACGTCTGTTTCATGTTTATTTCCAATTTTTTTTCACATTAAGTTTTAGGATAACCATAACTAGAATCATCATTCTTAGGAACAGCATCCTGCATTTGGTGCTCTGGCCAAACTGTATGTGATGTAAGTTTGAAAGAAATGAGAAAAGATGGGGGGGAAAGATGGAAAAACCAAAGCCTAATTAGATTTCTAAGCAACACCTTAGAAATGTAAGTGAAAAACAACCAGCTCATCATCTATTTAACTTCTTTTGTTCCTTTTCTTGTAAACCAGACACTCAGAAATGAAAAAAAATGCTTCATTTTTGGCCAATGATGCATGTTCCTTGATAAAGGTAGCGTAATAAAGTGTAAATCTGGTAAACGGAACACTAAGCGAGAGGCAACACAGTTTTGTAAAACGAGTGCTTGCCTGAGTTTTAGTAGAGGTTCTATTTTAGGCAGGTAGCTTACTCATCATCTCTCTTCCTTTAATTTCTAACTGAAAGTGCCTTTGATTATGCTTTTGCACAGTCACATGTCTGTTACCACCTCGACCTTTACCAGATTCTACCTGTCCTGATGAGATACCACTCTTCTGTGCTTCCAAAGCACTCCAGGCTCCTGTGTCTTTTCTCTAACCGGGCTGTGAGCCCACACCACTTTTATTACACTCTTGTCACCCAGCACCTATCAGAGTCCCTGAAACAAGCCCCAGCTGCTCTCTGAAGCCCTTACTAATTCTAAAATTCAATAAATCTATGAAACTTAACTAACAGTAAATATACTTATTAACTTAACTGTAACATATGAAAATTAGCATTGTAAGTTTCCATCTGCCCATTCCTTCCTTTAAAAAGAATTTAATTGATTGCCATTTTATTAATTCCTCTCACAAAAGAACAGTTTCATCTGCATATCTGACATTCTTTCTTACAGCTAAGGGCGTAATTCTCAGCCTGGGTAATTTTCCCCCCAGGGGACACAGCACTGAATGTCCGAAGACATTTTTGATTACCACGACTGAGGGCAAGGGTGACAGGCCCTTCTCTACAACAAAGATGAAAGATCAATAGGGCTGAGGTTGAGAAACCATGCACTGAGCTACCATCCCTTTCCTTCTATGTTTTTCCCTCTACCGTCCTATTTTTTCCTTTTTAAAAAAAATTTATATTATTTTCCTCTCATTTTTCCCTCCTCAACTTCCTCCATATGTATTAATCAGCTAAATCCATCCATACAGTTAAAACATCAGTAGATGCATCTCTGTGGGCAACTGGGTATGGTTTATATATTAACATGAATGCTAGTTAGAACTGGGTATGGTTTATATATTAATATGAATGTTAGTTAACATGCATACATTCTTGTGACTTTTACCATACGGTACACTTAAAAATTACAGGAGGGTTACGTGTGTGTGTGTGTGTGTGTGTGTGTGTGTGTGTGTGTGTGTGTGTAGTGAGAATGTGCACAAAAAATAACTTGAGGAGTTTATGATCTATATATGCAGATGTGTGTGTATGTTCACATGCCTTGATTTTATAAGTATTTACTGTTTACCTCTCCTATTTGTGCTTAGGTGCATAAATAGAAGGCAGATATATTTGTTTTGTGTGAAAGTGAAGGGGGACTGGGGCTGAGTCAGAGAGCTGAAGTAACAAGTGTGGTTGATGATCCGAGCTCCGTTAAGCATCTGCCTTTCTACTGAGGCTTTGGTATCAGGCAAAGGATGGCTACCCTGTCTAGGCCTCAAACCTGAATCATCTTCACCATACTTAAAGGTGAAATGGCATGTATCTAACACTTACCGACATGTGTACACATTGTGATATATCCATTTAATCCTCACATCCCAATATAGGAAACTATTACTAATCACACTTCACAGATACAAAATAGAGACTTGGAGAGGTTAAGAAATGTGCCAGTGGCTCTACAGTGGTAAGTGGCAATGTCAAGACACAATTGTGAGTGATCCCTGACAACAAAACCCATTGCCTCGACTGTAACGCAACACTGATCTCCACGTCCGATTCTATACTGTATGCCTCCAGCGGATCAGGAAAGACTGAAATCACCGTATCAGTGCCATAGAACATTTTCCTTTAATTTCATGCAATTTAAAGGTGACTATGTTTCATAAAGAAGGGGCTAAAAAGGTTAAGTAAAAGCTTTCATGGGCTTCACAAACATGTATTAACAGAATTGTTTTTCCTTCATTGGTTTCCTTATATCTCTAAGAAAACAACTGTACATTATTCAATTAAGCATTACTGAATATATAAGGAAAAGAAAAGAATCAGGCATATTAATCACTTCTTTGATTGAAATAATAGAACTTTAATTCCCATGAGATAAAGTTACTCTGTGTTTCTGGCTTTAAATGATTCCTGTGATGAAATCTCAAGCACATTATTAAATAAATAAGCAAACTCACATTTACATAGTTCATTTTCTCCTTAGCATCCGCACCTTCAGCTGCAGTAAAATAGCCAATGTTCAATTATCTATCGTCTTATAAGGGATCGCAGTATAAGTAATCCCAAGTGACAGATAATCCAAAAAGCATTTATGTTGGGTTTTAAATTCATTATATGATTCCAGCAGATTTACCACCATGATTATATTCTTTTTCTCAGGCTCATATTAAAATTCATTTGTATTTCTTGAGCACAAGCCAACTGTCAGCAGAAGGGAGGATCCCAGACACATGCTGGATGACCAAAGGAAGCTGATTTGCTATTAGCATGTTTTTCCCATAGGTAATTGACATGAAGATAATCAAGAGTTGGTTGTGAAATTGCATTTCATATTTATTAAATGTCTTATATGATTAATTAAAAAGGATATATTATAACACTATAGCAGAGGTGTGAAGGGCATGGGCTATAAACACTAATAGACTTATGTTTGTGCCCTGGCTCTGCCCCAGTTCTGTGACCACAAAGCAAGTTGCTTATCTGCTAAACTGCAGTTCCTCACTTACGAATGGTGCTAATATTTCTACCTACATTTGAAAGGAGTTCTGAAGATTAAATTATTGAAGGTACACTGCCTGACACAAAGCACTCAATTAAAATTGTGGTTGTATTTCTTGCTGTCGCTGTTATTTTTATCTATTTTACTCTAGTGCTAAAGCTAGAGATGACTATATCTGCTAGTCTGTAACAGTTCAGCTTCCATAAAATGACACTGCCTTGATTATTCAATAAATTATATCAGCACACTCTAGGGTCAAATGTTGAAATTTGTTCATTATCTTCTGCAGAAGACAGTTGGACATATTTATGATATAACTACCAGAACCAAGTGGAAAATACTAGAAACACACAATTTCTTGTTTTCAACGCTTGGGGCCATACACGTTAAAACTTTGAGGATTTTAGGAAGGTAATAGCACGTCGCCAAGAGGGTTCGGAGTGGAACTGCATTCTCAGACATATTAATATTTTGGCAGTAAAACAAAAGAGCATTTACATCGAGTTAGCAATGAGGACTATAAATATCTGCACATTGGTTAGGTCCAGATTTTAATTCTAAATGAGTTTTTTTTAATTTTTAAAAAAATTTATTTATTTTATTGATTTATTTTTGGCTGCACTGGGTCTTCATCGTTGCGCATGGGCTTTCTCTAGCTGTGGTGAGTGGGGGCTACTCTTCATTGTGGTGCGTGGGCTTCTCATCGCGGTGGCTTCTCTTGTTGCAGAGCATGGGCTCTAGGCACACAGGCTCAGTAGCTGTGGCACATGGGCTTAGCTGCTCCGCAGCATGTGAGATCTTCGCGGACCAGGGCTTGAACCCGTGCCTCCTGCAATGGCAGGCAGATTCTTAACCACTGCACCACCAGGGAAGCCCTAAAGGAGTTTTTTTTTTTAATGTTAAAATTTCCTAACTTTCAACAGATAAGAGATTGTGAAACTGGATTAAATGATACTGATAATATCAATTCTACATTTTTTCATTAAAGCTGTGTTGCACATCACAGAATTATAGGTTAAGATAATTGAAGAATAAAAAAATCCTTCCCTTGGTTTGCATAAAATGGTGCTGGATAATTTCTTGCTAGTGCAACTCTAAACAGTAATTCCAGCTTATATGATGACTCCTTAATTGTATAAAGGATATGGCAGATATCCTGATTTACAAAAAGGTGACATGTAGATGGCATTGTCCCTTTCCCCTTATTTCAATTAGGAATTGATTTCTTTTATTATACTTTACTGGTTAGCTAGATTAAATTATTAGATTTGAATTTTAATATGCTGGAACATTTTTTGATACTTTCCCTGGTCAGTAGATGAGATAGAACCTAAGCAATACCATATGAAAAGGGGGTGGGGTCTTAAGAGAAAACACTGATTTACACTTTTCCTACAAATACACACAAATTATATCAGATTGTAAATAATTCCCCAAGATGAAGTGGAAAGGTAACAGAACAAAGGTAACAAAAAACATACAATAAGACTATATTTAAATGTAAAAGATTCTACATTCTGCAATTAAGTAGTCTAGCTTTTATGGCTTTAAAACCTTTTAATATTTTAGATTTTGTTAATACCTTAAAACTGAGAAATCTTGAACATAAGAATATAGAAGTTGAAACTGAAAGAATGAAAACAGACTCACATAGCTATATGAATACCAGAAAAAGTATACTGTAAACTCAAATAATTACTATAAGAGGGACATTTCATTTTGACAAAATGACCTCACAAACAGGAATACATATAATTGTTCTCAATTTATAACCACCTGAAAACAGCCTTAAAAACATAAAGGGCTAAAAATGAGAAATAGACAAATCCATAATTATAGTGTGAGATCTTAGCACACCTCTCGTAATAGCTGATAAACAGGGAGCCAAAAGTATAGAAGATGAAAAAAAAAAACCCAACACAATTAACAAACCTACCTTAGTTGATCTGTTTACAACAATATACCTGGTATCTCCCCAATAAACAGTGCTTTTCAAGTACTCTGAACCTTTTACCAGAATCTGACCACAGGGTAAGCTGTAAATTAAGTCTTAATAAATCCAAAGAGTTAAAATTATTCAGCATATGTTCTCTGACCACAGCAGAATTAGGCTAGGTATCAATTACAAAAAGATACCTAGAAAATTCCAAAACACTAAGAAATTAAGCAGTACACCTTAAAGTCAGCCTGTTGGTTGAAAAACTATCACAATAAAAAGACAATAATTTGATTCAAATAAGAACAAAAATATGATACGTGAAATCTGTGGCATATAGCTAAAGGTGTGATTAGATGAAAACTTATGCTAAAACATAATTACAAAAGAAGAAAGGTTGATAATCAATGATCTAAATATCTATCTATAGAAGTTAGAAAAAGAAAGCAAATTTATCTTAAATAAAGGATAGGAAGAAAACATTGAGTATAATAGAATTAATTAAATAGAAAACAAATGCACAACAGAGAACCTAAACAAAACTTAAACCTGTTATTTCAATAGACCCATAAACTAATAAACTCACAGTAAAACTGTTAAAGAAAAAAAGAGAGAAAAGGCAGTCATTACCAATATCAGGATTAAGAAATGGGGATGTCTCAATTAAAAACATAAGAGAATGTTAAGGATAGATTTATGCTAACAGATTTAAAAATTCTGATAAAATAGAGAAATTGTTTAATAAGTACAATTTACCAAAACTGACACCAAAAAAAAGGGAAAATCAGGGCTTCCCTGGCGGCACAGTGGGTGAGAGTCCGCCTGCCGATGCAGGAGACACGGGTTCGTGCCCTGGTCCGGGAAGATCTCACATGCCGTGGAGTGGCTGGGCCCGTGAGCCATGGCCGCTGAGCCTGTGCGTCCAGAGCCTGTGCTCCACAAAGAGAGAGGCCACAACAGTGAGAGGCCCGCGTACCGCAAAAAAAAAAAAAGGAAAATCAAAGTATCTTATACTATTTCAGAAATTGATTTAACCTTCTGACTTAAAAACTCTAGGCCCAGATTTTGCTTCATGAATTATTTCAAACATATTATGATGAAATAATTTAAAAACAACCCGAATCATATGCAAAATCTTCCAGAATTAAAAAAAAGGAACACATTTTAAATGTTATTATGAGGTTGGTATACTTGTGATCAAAACCTAACAAAATTCAACAACAGGCAAAACTAAGCTATAGCTTTAGAAGCCAAGATAGTCATTATTTTGAAATCGGGTAGTGACTGTGATGCAACGTCAAAGGGACACATAAATTCCTCTTTTTTGATCTGGGTGGTAGTTATGTGTCTGCGTCACTTTGTGGAAATTTCACAAACAGCACACTTGTAATTTGTGAACTTTTCTGTATGTATGTTATATATCAAATTTAAAAGAAGAAACATGCCTAGAAAAATAAATGAAAGAGCTAAGTCCTTAGATTAGACCTCACTACAGGTCAACAATAATCCACAAAACATTACGTGTGAATTGTCTGAAGAATAAAGTTGTTACCTTGATACACTATTATTCAGAGTATTTTTTCTGCACATGTCCATGAAAAGCAATTATAAGAAAAAGAGAATGCCTTGCTGAAATCAAACCCAGCTACATTGATGGCATTTTTCCAATGTCAAAAATGTGAAAAATAACATTTGATGTGATTTCTCAGGAAATCCATTTAAGTTTATATGGATATCAATATTCTTTCTAAACACCAACCTAAACTATGTGTTTAATAATACAATGTCAATTTCAACAAATATAGCAGTACACCTTTCCAGAGTTTAATTTTACATTTTGAAAATTATACAAGAAATATCTGTCCAATCCTCTGTCCAATTTCTCCTCAACTTTTCTTAGATTTTCCATAATCATCCTGCAATTACGTAGGTAAGATTTATCAGTATACATATATGTAATGTATTCAGCACTTAACATAGTTTCTGGCACCTTGTCCTTATAGGAACTCATTAACAGTCATTAAATGAAGGGATGGACTTCATGACAAAGCAGACAGTCTCTTAACAATTTATCTTCCATTGAAGACTTCAATTCCCTCTGAAGAAAACTGGTCCCTCCTTTTCTAAAAGTTAGAGAATTCTTCTTTGATGGAACAAGTATTGAACAGTTCTATCTCTTCCCTGTCCCTGACTAACTTATCTTTTATAACTGAAATAAAAAAGCTCCTAGTAGAGCCACACTGATTACTCTATGAGTCATAGAACTTCTCATTTATTTTGAACCAGAGTAACTTTTTTTGCTGTTTGCAGCACTCTAAAACTCCAGCTTTCCTACGTTGTCCCCCCACTACCATGTCCAGTATTTTTTTCCAATGTTTACAAAATTCAATATAAATTTCCATTCTCCCCAGGTTTCCATCTTTTTGACATCCCTTTTTATTCATCCCTAATCAGAGCATCATCAGTTTCACCTCATTGCTTCCTTTTCCTATAACTGTAGCAAGTCAGAGATTTACCAGATGTCCTAACACTACACTCCAATAATATTTCACTTATACGAGTTAAACAATTTACACATTATATCATTGATTTTATAATAACATTGTAAAACACATGTCAACACAAATTTGGTTCCATTCTACAGTCACCACTTTTCAAATATTTCCCATTTTGAAGTCCACAGCTTGCTTTTTATTCTGGTATAGAGGAAAGATATTCTCAAAAGTACTTAAAGGTAGCTAGAAGTGTGTGTGTGTGTGTGTGTGTGTGTGTGTGTGTGTGTGTGTGTGTG
>NW_020837959.1:31127148-31281261 GCF_003676395.1 Aethalodelphis obliquidens | reverse complement strand
TGTGTGTGTGTGTGTGTGTGTGTGTGTGTGTGTGTGTAGATCAGTGGTCTTAAACACAATCTTAAAGTGATCCTTTGTCCTCATGCCTATATGATCATTCAGCTTTATGAAATGCATAATGTCAGAACATTTGCCTTCAGAGCTCTGAGGAGGTCTCAGCAGAGAAAAACATAAGGTTAAAGTAGAAATTAGTGTGAAGGGATGTTCACTGAAAACCACCTAAAATTAGCTACAAAGAAGGTTTCCCTGTAAACCTTGCCATCCTTTTGGTCCGTCAAATGTACTTTTCCCCCCACTATCCTAGCCAGAGTCTTTTCTTCTCCAGACTTCTTTTCACTCCCTTGTTGATAACCTTTTTATTTCCTTTCTGGTCACCTTCATACTAAAGGTAAATTGTTTAGGGAGTCGGGGAAAAACCATATTCAGCATTTTATACACTATATAAACAAGTACAAAACAGAATATTGTATTTGATGTGATTAGATTTTGCTTATCATCTATTACTACTGCTCACTTATATCTCCCTGAAACACAGGGGTGGAACATCAAACTCTCTTATATAGTAAGGTTCTAGATTCTGCCAGTGAGATGCCCTCATGCAAGTATTAGAAGTCAGAAGTGAGCTGGAGGTCATCTTCTGGCTGGGGTGGCTGCTGAGGACAATGTTCCACGTTGTAGGGTTGAATAATTTGTGTGAGAAGCATTTGTGTCCATAGCAGTAATGGCAATACCAGGAGCTTCCCAGTCTCTGCTTTACAGCTATGATGGTGTGTCCTGAAATCAATGATAGAGAGGCAAACCCACCTTCAACCCCTCCCTCTCTTCAATGGATTACATAAACATCTAATTCTCTACATTAAATTCCTGGCTGCTTGAAATTCCACTCAATTCCTAGAATGGTTACCATTTCCTGTGTTATAGTCTGCAAACCTGTTAGGAGATTAGAAAAACATATATGAATATAGATAAGAAATGTAAAGGAAGGTGTAAAATGCACAGTTACCCATCACCAAGCATACGCATTCTAGGTTCTTTAACACAGCATAAATGATAACCTTTGATAGTCCCACACCCACCTCTCATATCCCTCCACTCTCTCTGTCTCAAAGTGCATGGAGTTTCCTCACATCATTGAAAATTCTGGGCTCCTTCACACATTCTGTTACCTCTGAAAAGAAGTACACAATTCTCTCCCAACCACTTTTTCTCCACCCTCAACTTTTCCCTAATTTCTAGACATCTTTAAGATGAAATTCAGATGTCCCCTCTTCCAGGAAGCTTTCTCTGAAGCTCACTCTAGTCCTATTAGGAGGTTTCTTCTTGTATCCAACCAATTTTTCCACCTACCATGCTGTATTAGAATTATCTGCCCATGTATATGTCCCTCTTAGAAGACTGTTGAGTCCTTGCAGTGTGGGATCACTTTCAATAAATATTTGTCAAATGAATAAAAGAGAGAACGAGTCTATATTTTTCATTGCTCTATCTGCCTGAAGAGGCTAATTATATCAGTTAAAAAATACATCCCCCATTCGGCACAGTGGAAGTTTCCATTTTTGTAGGGTTCAGTTTTTAAAGGGAATGAGGAAAAGTCCATGGAATGGATTTCATCAGGGCTTGAGTCAAAGCAAGATTTCCCAGAGAAACTTTCAATTCTCCCCGTAAGCTATTTCCCGAAGTGTGGGAGACTACGTACTTAGGTCCTGCACCCTATAGAAAGGGAAACGATTCTAACAAGTCCTATGTGCGGTAAATGATGGCATTTTTTTGTCCAGATTTTATGTCTGGCCATTCACACTACAAATACATTTCAAAATTTAATCTACACACCTTATGTCAGCATCACCCACCTTCACCCTGTATAAACTCATTTAGTGGCCAAAATTTCTCACTTAGGTCTTCAAATCCCTTTCAGTATAATGATATATATAAACACAAAAATAGAAATGAAAAATTAAGAACTATAAGTTTCATTCAGTATTTTGAACTCAAGTGTCTGCAGACAGTTTATGGATTACGAGACTCCTCAGTCCTTACCTGAGGACAGGTGTAAGGCGGGCAGGCAATCATGCTAGAACTGGGACTGGAGAGATGGACTCTGCCAGGAACCTGGACCACTGTCCAAAACAGAACAGGGAATGGGAGTCAGACTCCACTGATTAGAAGAAAGGGGATTAAATCTGGGAGCACCTAGGAAGCCACCAGCCATTGCTAGATCTTGCCAAGCTCTGGATTAGTAGAGTAGTTGGTTCTTTACAGCCAGAACCCTTTTTGACTGATCAATCATTGTTCTACCTGTTCTTAAATAGTTCTGATATCTCACTTGGCTAAGATATCCTCATAAGTGGGTACGGGAGAGGTAAATGGAATGAGGAAAAGAGGGAAGTTAAGTATTGTCTGATAAATTTTTGAAACAATCAGGAAAACAGAGTCAAGCTTTTAGGAGTAGAGGTCTCAAGGCTCAGCTGTGGGAACCAAAATAAGCAGAAGAAATGACTGAACCTTCATGAGAGTAGAGATTTTTACTTCCTTCACTGATATGTGCCCAATATCTGGAATGTTTGCTGAATCAATGAATGGAGTGAGGCTGGTGCTGTTATATGCTTTCCTTTATCCCATTTGCTTATTTCTCTCTTGGTATCTCCTTTGGTCACTGAGAATTGCCCATTGCACCTACCATATTTTCATGGTTTTAAGCCTAAAGCAAGACTTTCATTATGTCAAGTTTGTGTGTTAATACTTTCATTTATGTCAAGTTTGCACATGGGTAATAACAAATATAAGCTGAATCACATTAAAATCAAAGGTGAAAAACTAATCACCTAATTTTACCATAGAACATCACAATGAATTCAGCAACTGATCTAAATGAGTGATTTTATTAGCCTTGGCCATTTGATAATAGCCTGTTAAAACAACCTAATCAATGATCAATTTGACCTGGTTTGCTCTCATCTCTGCTTCCCTATTAAGTAAGAACTTCCATAAATAATCAGAGAAATCACTTTAGTAGATTTAACCTCTAAAAATAAATAAAAGGCAGGATAAGCCTAAACATGAAATGAGCCAAGAGAATCATCTGTCAGGCACTGAGAAGAGAGGCTTCCTAAGAAAGCTTTATTAAATGTGGTCTGAGATTTCTATCATTTTACCATTAGCCTAATTTTAAATAGATGACGATGCTCAAAATATTGTTTGTCAAATTTTCTTTTACTTTACTTTTGGTATGACTGTTGTGTTTTTACTTCTAGAAACAACATGCAACTTATACATAACACAGCTTAAAATCAACTTACATCGTAAGTTCCCAAACAAAAGTATATGATGTAATCAAAGCACTGGGAAATGAGCTATTGAACCCAACTTTATTATTCTTTCCCTATGTCCATATTTGTTTCTGTAGATTTTTCTGAAAACTTTTGCTCAGCCTAAACTCTTTAGTGAACTATTTTAAAAATTATAATAATACATTTACTTGAATGTGTTTTATTTCTGCTCCAAGTAAAAATATGTGAAATGAAAAGATTTAATACTCTTTAATAATTCTCAGAGGAAAAAAACGTACGGCTATGAAATATCAGTAATATGTATTAATATGTTTCAAAATATCTAAAAATAATTCACACTGATGATGTTTTCAAAAGCTTTACTATAGCATTTAAATTAAGAAGGCATTCAGAATTTATAATGAGGGTAGTAAACATATGACACCACTCAAAAGAAGGCATTGAAGCAAATAATTCATTAAAAATGCAAATGAATACAAGTGAACTTGGTTAGAAAGGTTACTATGGAAGTGGAAAAGGCAAGGTTGAGGACTGTGCACTGGGGAGAATTCTGATGAGGTCAAGTGCAGCCTTCGGAGCTGCGGATGACTTATTAAGGAAGTAGCAGCTCTGAATTTTTATTACTGAGCTTTTCTCACACTGTGATGATTTCAGATAAGGTTATTTATGAATTCTCTGAATATTTGACCTTGGGACTTTAATGGACACTAGATATATTGCTTTCTATGGGGGAAAATAGGCAGTTCTATGAAGGTAAATCATTCAGATTATTGAAAGAGAAAAGAGGGGAAACATCCCCTGTGAAACATTTGATGCCTGTTCAATAAGTTTAAGCAATTATGCACTACAGTAAATTAGAATAAATTATAAATCAGTCAATCTTACTAGAAGCCATAATGTCATGTAAAATAAATGACATGATGCCCTTTTCACAATAAAATTCAATACTGACAAATTCAGTTATTTAGGAAAATGTAACTGCAGCAATGTCAGTCTATTCTGAATTATAATATGCCCAGTAATGAACTTGTATTTTCTTTAGCACAGGGCACTGACTTTATACCAAAGTGAAGTAAGTACTTGTACAGGCTTGGGAAGCAGACAAGGACATCCTATTACACCACCCACCAACTTGGCAATAGCCTCCCTCAAGTGAAACCATTACCAGTTCAAGTCATCAGAACTAAGAGACATGGGACAACTGACTGTCACAACTTAGTAATTATATTATTTTAGTTGCTTTATTATCAAGTGATAATGAAGTTTTCAGTGAAAGCTTTCTTTTAAGTAAGAACTTACAAACACTATCCTTTGGATTAGATGTTATCTAAAGAGAAATTTTAAGAACGATAGCTCCTTGTCCTTAATATATTGCAAATATCTAGTCATTGCTAAATATCAGATTGTAATTAGGAATTTCAATGATGAGATATAAAATAAAAACATGATTAAGAGCAGCTTAAATGTTGTTTACTACACTGTTTCAACAGCACTGGTCATCTCTGTTTCAACACTGGTCATCTTAATTTTTCATATATCATCTGCAAAAGAACACTTATTAGAAGAGAACACAGTAATTATTGCCAAATTAGAAAGACCACTCAATATTAAAAAAAAGAATTGTATCAGTATTTATTTTTATAATATTCGAAATATGCAAAATAATGCAATTAATATAGGTAGGCATAATAAATATTAAATTTATATGAACCATAAGAAAACGAACATCCATAATTAGTTTCTTGTCTAATATATGCCTTTATTCTCTTTTAAGGTTATAAGTACCAGTTTTACAGCATCCTACAAATTTTGATATATAGTATTTTCATTATCATACAATTCTAACTATTTTTTAAATTTCCATTATAATTTGCCTGATTCATGAGTTATTTATAAAGATGTTAAATTTCAATTTTTTTCACATTACTGACTTCTAATTAAATGCAGTGGTCAGAAAATGTGGGCTGTATAATAGGAATTTCAGAACTGTGATGAGGCTTGCTTTTATGGCATTTTTTTTGTACATTTTTATAGTTTTGAAAATACTGAAAGAATGATTATTTTCTAAATTACTGATGCAAGGGTCTATATTTTCTATTCCATTTACCTTATGAATTATGTTTCAGAATTCATCATTATCTTTACTAGTTTTTTCTGACATGAAAATAATTGACAAAGGTATACTAAAATCTCCCTCTGTATGAGAACTTACCATTTTTTACGTTTAAATCAATTTTGCTTTATATATTTTCATGCTACTTTTTTTAGCTGCCTATAAGTTTATAATTGTTATATAATCCTGATAACATGTAATATATGTAGTGAAACTCTATCACTACCTAATTATATTTTCTGTACTTAAGTCTGAATGATCTAAAATAAAATGGATACAGTTCCATGGTAAACTTGTCATCATTCCTTTGCTTTTAATCTTTATATGTTTTTATGTTTAGGTATTTCTCTTGTAAACCATATATAATTACACTTTTAAAATCAAACTAACAATCTCCATCTTTTGGCTTTCATGCTTAGTCCAATGCATTAGTGTTCTATTGCTGAATAACAAATTACTGCAAACTTAGTGGCTCAAAACAACACAAATTTATTACCTCACAGTTTTTGTGGGTCAAGAATCTAGCACATTTTAGCTGGGTGCTCTGCACAGGGTCTCACAGGCTAAAACCAAGATTTCAGCTAGTCAAGTCCTTTTCTGGAGGTTGGATTAGCATGCACCCTTGGGCAGGGCAGACAGGAAAACTTGGAGGTTGGCCAGAATGCAGCTTATCACATTCATTTACATTTATTATAACTAGTGATATGTGGCATTATTTTTATCATCTTACTTTTGGCTTTCCACTTGTTCTGCCTTTCTTACCTACTTGTTATCATTTCTGATGTTAAAAAAACACATAGAAAAAAAAAAGATGCCTATACTTTTTTGTTTGCTTCTTGTCTTACACATTTGTTTCCATTCTACTGGGTTTGGAAATGATTTACTGTACTTCTATTCTTTTAGTAGTTACTCTTGAATTTTCACCAAGCATAATTAATAGTGTCATAGAGATATAACATAAGGACCTTAGGAAACTAATTCCCAATATCCTCTCTAAACTTATATGTTTTGATAGTCCAACATTTCAGTTCTGTCATTATATAAAAATCCTACAAATTAAATATTAGTAGTAGTATCTCAAGAAGAAAATGTGTGTGTAAGTTTATGTAATGCTCACCAACTTCTTTGGTCATCATTCCTTTTTAGATTTCAGATCATCCTTTTGGGATCATTCTATTACTTCCTCAAGTATTAATATGTCAGAATCATTTAGTTGAATACTTTAGGAAGTCCTTTACTTTAGGTTCTTGGTTTTTGTTCACTCAAAAATGTCCGGCGTTTTGCTCATATTTTCAGAAGCTATTTCACAGAATTATAGTGAGTGATAACACAACTTTATGTTGACATGTTCTCTCAGCATTTTGAAAATACTATCCCACTGTCTTCTAGCTGCCATTGTTGATACTGAGAAGTTGGATGTCTCTGTTGGTATTTCCTTTGTAAGTGATATCTTTCTCTTGCTATTTTTATGAATTTCTTTGTCTTTTTTTCAGTTTTGACGTTGTAGTTTATCCATTGAGTCAATTATACTTCTTATTTTTAACACTTCTATTTGTTTCTTGATCTCAGTCAGCCCTAGTCTAATACTGACATTGTTCCCAGGGTAATTCCAATTATGACCTCTTGATATTTTAGTGTGCATGTGTATGTGTGTGTCATTGTGTTGACTGGGAAGGGAACAACTAGGAATGGTGGAAGGACCTGAAAAATCTGCCCTATTTTTTCTCTTCTCTAATTGTTTTGCAGTAGGATGACTTTTCAGAGTATTTACTCCTCCATACTACTGGAAGTATCATTGTCTATACAGAACAAAACATCAAATCATTTAGATTAATCATGGTTTTTTTTAAGTTGTTTCCTTCATTGCTCTTGGAGATTTGTTTTATTCCTACAACCTGTACCATCATAAGTAATACAATCTCTTATAACGCTAAGTTATGTCCCATATTTTGAATAAAGTGCATGCCAAATATAAAATCCAGGTGACCCAGCACACTAAATCTCACCTGAGAGAGTTAAATAGGCCATCAGAGCAACATTTGCATACAACTAAAATGACCAGAGTACTTTTCTTTAGGCATAATTATGTAATTTAGGCAATAAAATTGGAAAAAAGCGACCACTTCATGCTCAGTGATACACTGCTGACATATTCTCCCTCAAACATTTCCCTATCATGGTTCACTGTTTGATATGTGAATAGAAATAAAGATTAAAAAAGGAAAGAGTTTGGGAATTCCCTGGTGGTCCAGTGGTTAGTACTCTGCGCTCTCATGGCTGAGGGCCTGGGTTCAATCCCTGGTCATGGAACTAAGATCCCACAAGCCACAGGGCAAGGAGGAGGAGAGGGGAGGGGAGGGGAGGGGCGGGGAGGGGAGGGGAGGGGAGGGGGGGTGGGGAGGGGAGGGGAGGGGACGGAAAATGTTGGCTAAGCTATTAACCAGGAATCACTACGAATACTCCTGTGTTTATTCACTTCTCCCTACAGAACTCTTACAACTTATCCTGTGCCCCAGAAAAAGTCAGGGAGCCTCGTATGGAACATATAACAGCTCAGTTGATATAAAATAGTTATTTGATGTATCCTTTCCTGGATCTGGAGTATTTTTCTCTCAGAGAGATGTGTATCTAGCTAATAAATCCTTATTACATACAATTTAGTTGTACTTTTCTTAGTGTTTTAGCTGTCATAAAGAACCTCACGATAATATAGTAATAACTCTACTGGCATTTTCTCTTGACCTTCAAATTTGAAAAGGTGCTAATGGATATCTCTCATGAATCTTAGACTCTTCATGGATTATAAGAGTAATACTGACTTTATAGCTGGTTTTGGAAAAGCATAAACTCAAAGTAAATTTAATTAAATTATGTACTAATTCTATTCACAATAGAAAATTACATTCTATATGAATAATGACCTAAAATTATACAGAGGCTAATAAAAAGGGAAAGTTCTTTTTACATGTTCCTGTAGAGGCCACAGAGACATAAAATTTAACCTTAGAAATTTGATGTTTCTCACCTAAAGATAGACTTTCTCATTTTGACATGCTTTGGGAGCTGTTCTAAGAAGGCAAAATTAAAAGAGGAATGAAGAACTGGTAAAGAAGGTGCAAAACTTCTATTAATTATTTAAAAGTATTTCTGGCCTGGAATATCCAGAATTTGCTCTGTGTTACATTTTTCTCCTAATTTCTCAGCCAAGGTCTTCAACTATTGTGCAGTCCCACTTCCACAGTGACATCAGAGTTATGTTTTTAAGAGATTTTCTATCAAGAAAGAGACAAGATAAGAGGCCACAGAGTTTCATGGGAGAAGCTTCTACTTAGATTGGGTGTTCACAGAAGGCTCGTCTGATGAAGTGAGATTGGAACTGAAACCCGGATAAAATAAGGGAGACATCCTTGAGAAGAGTGCTCCAGAGGATCTATGAGCCGGCAGTGTGCCGGGTACACTTGAGAGATCTCAAGGAGGCCCGTGGAGGTAGAGCAGGAAACATGGGAGAAAATGAGTTCATACAGGGGAGTAAGGAGTCAGGTCATGGAGGATCTTTTAGGAGATGGCAAGGAGTTCTCATTTTATTTTTTGAGTAGGAAAGTCTTTGACCAGAGGTGTGATATCATCTGATTTACATTTAAAAGCAATCATTTTGGCTGTGAGAGGGAAAACAGACTCTGCAGAAGGGCAAGAACATTCCACAGGCTGCAGGAAAAACCCAAACAACTAAGACGGTCAATTAAGATACTTTAAAACAGAGGATAGATCTATACCCTCCAGGTTTTCTGATGTTCTGGACTATGTTCACTGAGTACTGCACTGCTTTTCACGACTTTTTATTTCTGCTGATGCTATTTCTCATGCCCAAAATATCGTTTCTTTTTTTCACTGCTTGGCAAAATTATACTTATCCCTCAAGGGCGAGCTCCAATGTTATTGCTTCGAAAAGCCTATGTCTATGACCCTTGGATAGTCAATGTGTTTTCTGCTACTCTTCTACTGTGACACTTTCAGTGTGACACAAACTTAAGAAACAAAAAGAAAACAGAACAAAAGATATGAAGGTAATGAGACACTGTGAGCAATTACTATATGTAAGTATGCTAATAAATGTTAGAATCTCCAGAATGGAAAGCAAATATCAGATACTAAAACACACAGTAAAACTACAATATTTAAAACACAAGGGAAAAAAAGTTTTAAAGGGGAAGTATATAAAAGTTTTCCTTAATTCTATCTACACTATGCCATTCATACCAATCTTATGAAGGTATTAACAAAAGCAACAAGAAAATTACTCAAAGCAGTACAGGGTTGTGGTGCTTACACAACCTCTACACCAGCGGTCTGGCAAGCTGGAGCCTTAGGGCCAATCCAACATGACAATTTTTGAAACTGTCATCATAGAACACAGACAGCCATGCCCACTCATTTACATACTATCTATGGAGCCACTGCATCAGATCATATGGTCCATAAGATTTGCACAGTCTAAAATATTTACTATTTGGCCCTTTATAGAAAGAGTTTGCTGACCCCTGCTCTGACACACTTCACCAGAAGCTCCTCAAGACTTAGGGTACTACTCAAATAAACCCTGTTTCGTTGGTTGTTTCGTTGGTTCTCACTGACTGTCAGTGCTAATTTTGCTGCCTGGAGCAGGGTTCTCCACCTCCTCTGCCTGGCTAAGTCCATGTCTCCTTTAAGACTTAACTCAGGCCATCTCTCTAACAGAAGGTTCTTCACTGTCCAACATGCTAAGAGTCCTCCTCTCAGGTCCCTATTGACTAATGCATACCTGGAACTTCACACATAGCTTTTTTGATTTTCATTACTTATATCCTTGCCACCCTAATTAAATATCAGATGGCTGAGAACAGGAAGTGTTTTGTGGACTATGCATTTCTTCTCCAAATGAACAAATATTCAACTTTTCAACAACTTAGGTGGTTGGCATTAGACCCAGACTGAGAGAGAGTTAAATGGGCCAGAAAGAAATTCACATTCACTTTACTGCCTCATCCTACGAGTCAGCATGGTAAATTTGTCACATGCTGTAAGTTTAGGAAAAATGTTTATAAAGGATTATTCCTATAAAATGTATATGTAGGGACTTTGGTCCTTCTGAGGAATTACTTCCAACCTGTGATGAAGGTTCCTCTGTCATATTCAGCGGCTTCCAGATGCCTCTAGCCATGACTCAACCATTCCCTTCCTAATTTGCTGCTTTAAAACTACTTTTAGAGCTGGAAAACAAAACAAACATGGGGTAAAACTGGTATCCAAAATTAGAATAAATAGGCTTTTAAGGATCTGTGGGATTTTTTTTTTCTACAGGTGCATGAACAGGGCTGCTCTTCCAAAGGTAATTTTTCTAAATTCCAGATTCTTGGCTGTGTTCTAAATGGGTGTTTTTCTTGAATCAGAAACTTAGTACAATTACTTGAACTATTATGGAATGGAAAACTACACCTTGACCTATTTAAAGAAAAAAATCTATAAAGACCTACTGCTTTTACAAAGAGTGAACTTGATGTTATATTATTATTCTGTTAAAAAATAAAGCATGTACCCTACTTTAAGCAAGCCTGACACCTAAAAATGTTAACGCTCAAGACAGATTAGAACCCTTTTATGTACCTATTTACAGTCATTAATTCCTAAACATGCTCTCTAGAGACAACGAAACAAAAATCACAGTTCAGGAGTCATTGCCAAGCAAAACTAAACAGAAATTAAGGGGACGGAGTTTTGGAAATGAAGGCCAAATTAGCGGAAACAATTCCATTTTTATAACTCAGATTTATAAATCATTATTTACAAAGCCATAGATTTCATTTTGATGTCTGTATTTTGGCACCAACATAGAGTCAGTAAGTGTTATTTTTTTTTTATAGAAGATAAAAAACACATAAAGTAACATTTTCTCTTTAAACTTTCCTAAAATCTTAAAGTGGTAAAATAACTGCTTTCATCTATTTAGCAAGGAACACTACTTTCTTATATTTAGTATGAGAGGTAAAACAATTTCAACCAACTTATTCACACACACAAAACAACTAAGATCTAGTCAAAGTTCTCCTAATTTATAAATCTAAGGAAACAAAATATGTAATACAAAAATAGGATAATACAGGTATAATTATAGTTTGGCAAAGTCGAGGGAATTTCATTTTCTAAGCTTTGGCACAGAACTACTGTCCCATATAAAAAGTTTTTCACACAGAGTTTTGCTCTCATATAAACTTTTCCTCCTCTGTAGACACTGGATAGGTGGGTTTTTGTTTGTTGGCCTTTGGCACACCATGGTGCTTTTCCTTTATGATTTTTTTAAAAAGCAAACTATGTTGTTTATAGATAGACCTAAAAAGAATCCACTGCATACAAGACCTAGTTTAGACTGACAAACTTAAAACAAGCGTCCACACCAGCTTAGCCATTCCAGTTCATTAGTAACTTTAGAAATCTGGGCCTGGCACAAGATCATGAATTTTCTACTCCCATTTTTTACTGTTAGTGCTAATGAAGGGGTGGAATGAAATCTTAACTCGAGTAATGTGGGCTTACGTTGTTTATATGACACTAATAAAATTCATTATAAAAATAAGTCAGGTAACCAGGTCTTTTTCATCAGTATAACTTGAAATAATCAGCATGATTTATGGCTTTGTCCAAAAAGTGAATAAAAATTAAAAACTAAGGGCTTATGGAATGTTTTGTTGGCTCATTTAATCTTGCTTTCACTACATTTTTAAAGGTAAAGTGAGGGCGTGTTCTGCTTGACTAGAACAGCAGCTGCTTCACTCTCCTTGTCGTTTACTTGGTCAGCCTTTCCGATTTTTTTTTTTTTTAGGATGTTCCAAAAATTAACTGGGTTTTTAAATATGTTTATATATTTATATTTCATATGGATGTCATTAATTTTCTTTTTTTTTAACATCTTTATTGGAGTATAATTGCTTTACAATGGTGTGTTAGTTTCTGCTTTATAACAAAGTGAATCAGCTATACATATACATATGTTCCCATATCTCTTCCCTCTTGCGACTCCCTCCCTCCCACCCTCCCTATCCCGCCCCTCTAGGTGGTCACAAAGCACCGAGCTGATCTCCCTGTGCTATGCGGCTGCTTCCCACTAGCTATCTATTTTACGTTTGGTAGTGTATATATGTCCATGCCACTCTCTCACTTTGTCACAGCTTATCCTTCCCCTCCCCTTGTCCTCAAGTCCATTCTCTAGTTCAAATAGAGTCGTGAACCAAAATGTTCATTGCAGCTCTACTTATAATAGCCAGGACATGGAAGCAACCTAGGTGTCCATTGACAGATGAATGGATAAAGAAGGTGGGACACATATATACAATGGAATATTACTCAGTAATAAAAAGAAACGAAATTGACTTATTTGTAGTGAGGTGGATGGATCTAGAGTCTGTCATACAGAGTGAAGTAAGTCAGAAAGAGAAAAGCAAATACCGTACACTAACACATATATATGGAGTCTAAGGAAAAAAAAAAAAAGGTCATGAAGAACCTAGGGGCAAGATGGGAATAAAGCCTTTCCGATTTTTGCCGCCTACATATCAATCGCAGGCATGAGAAATACTGACTGCTGCAGATAAAGCTTGAAGTTTAAAAAGCTCCTGTTCTTTAACGTTTGAAGGACCTACCTTTTGGAGTTTCTAGAACTCTATGTTTTTCCCAGTTTTATTGAGATATGATTGACATACAATACTGTATTAGTTTTAGGTGTACAAGGTAATGATTTATATATGTATTGCATATACTGCAAAAAGATCATCACAATAAGCTTAGTTAACAAACATCACCTCACACAGCTACAATTATTTTTCCTTCTGATAAGAGCGTTTAAGATCTACTCTTTTAGCAGCATTCCAACATACAATACAATATTGTTAACCACAGTCACCATGCTGTATATTACATCCCCAGAACTTATTTATATTCTAACAGGAAGTTTGTACCTTTTAAGCACCTTCACCTACTATGCGCGCGTACACACACACACACACACACACACACACACACACACACACACACCACCTCTGGCAACCACCAGTCTGTTCTCTTTATCTATGAGTTTGGTTTTCTAAATTCCACATATAAGTAAGATCACACAGTATTTGTCTTTCTCTGTGTGACTTACTTCATTTAACATAATGCCCCCCAGCTGCATCCACACTGTCACAAACAGCAGGATTTCCTCCTTTGTTTATGACTGAACAGTATTCTTATATATACACAAACACACTACGCTGTCTCAGAACCATATCTGCCAATGTCATTTTCATTAAGGTCATTTATTAATTTTATCCAAATTATACTCACACAGAATATATTCACATACAGAAAATACTAAAATAGGGAAAGAAATTTGTGCTTAGATTTTAATTAATTATACCAAAGAGATGTGGATTTAAATAATTCTGAATTTTAAAACAAGTACATGAATTTCATGAGTAAGCATGAAGATATATGTAAATCACTAACAAATAAAACTTTAATTTTCAAAGTACAGTCTGTATGAGGAATATCGAGTGCAAAACAATCTTATAAACTTCGAATTTTTGTTTTACTGACAAAGGATACTTATGAACAGACCAATCACAAGCACTGAAATTGAAACTGTGATTAAAAATCTTCCAACAAACAAAAGCCCAGGACCAAATGGCTTCACAGGCGAATTCTATCAAACATTTAGAGAAGAGCTAATACCTATCCTTCTCAAACTCTTCCAAAATATAGCAGAGGGAGGAACACTCCCAAACTCATTCTACGAGGCCACCATCACCCTGATACCAAAACCAGACAGAGAGATGTCACAAAGACAGAAAACTACAGGCCAATATCACTGATGAACATAGATGCAAAAATCCTCAACAAAATACTGGCAAACAGAATCCAACAGCACATTCAAAGGATCATACATTATGATCAAGTGGGGTTTATCCCAGGAATGCAAGGATTCTTCAATATACGCAAATCAATCAATGTGGAACACCGTATTAACAAATGGAAGGAGAAAAACCATATGACCATCTCAATAGATGCAGAGAAAGCTTTACACAAAATTCAACATGCATTTATGATAAAAACCCTGCAGAAAGTAGGCATAGAGGGAACTTTCCTCGACATAATAAAGGCCATATATGACAAACCGACAGCCAACATCGTCCTCAATGGTGAAAAACTGAAACCATTTCCACTAAGATCAGGAAAAAGACAAGGTTGCCCACTGTTACCACTATTATTCAACATAGTTTTGGAAGTTTTAGCCACAGAAATCAGAGAAGAAAAAGAAATAAAAGGAATCCAAATCGGAAAAGAAGAAGTAAAGCTGTCACTGTTCGCAGATGACATGATACTATACATAGAGAATCCTAACGATGCTACCAGAAAACTACTAGAGCTAATCAATGAATCAGGTAAAGTAGCAGGATACAAAATTAATGCACAGAAATCTCTTGCATTCCTCTACACTAATGATGAAAAATCTGAAAGTGGAGTTAAGAAAACACTCCCATTTACCATTGCAACAAAAAGAATAAAATATCTAGGAATAAACCTACCTAAGGAGACAAAAGACCTATATGCAGAAAATTATAAGACACTGATGAACAAATTAAAGATGATACAAATAGATGGAGAGATATACCATGTTCTTGGATTGGAAGAATCAACATTGTGAAAATGACTCTACTACCGAAAGCAATCTACAGGTTCAATGCAATCACTATCAAATTACCAATGGTATTTCTCACAGAAGTAGAACAAAAAATTTCACAATTTGTATGGAAACACAAAAGACCCCGAAGAGCCAAAGCAATCTTGAGAAAGATAACCGGAGCTGGAGAAATCAGGCTCCCTGATTTCAGACTATACTACAAAGCTATAGTAATCAAGACACTATGGTACTGGCACAGAAACAGAAATATAGATCAATGGAACAGGATAGAAAGCCCAGAGATAAACCCATTCACATACGGTCACCTTATCTTTGATAAAGTAGCAAGAATACACAGTGGAGAAAAGACAGCCTCTTCAATAAGTGGTGCTGGGAAAACTGGACAGCTACATGTTAAAGAAGGAAATTAGAAGACTCCCTAACACCATACACAAAAATAAACTCAAAATGGATTAAAGACGTAAATGTAAGGCCAGACACCATCAAACTCTTAGAGGAAAACATAGGCAGAACACTCTATGACATAAATCACAGCAAGATCCTTTTAGACCCACCTCCTAGAGAAATGGAAATAAAAACAAAAATAAACAAATGGGACCTAATGAAACTTAAAAGCTTTTGCACAGCCAAGGAAACCATAACAAGACCAAAAGACAACCCTCAGAATGAGAGAAAATATTTGCAAATGAATTAACTGACAAGGGATTAATCTCCAAAATTTACAAGCAGCTCATGCAGCTCAATACCAAAAAAACAAACAACCCAATCTAAAAATGGGCCGAAGACCTAAATAGACATTTCTCCAAAGAAGATATACAGATTGCCAACAGACACATGAAAGAATGCTCAACATCATTAATCATTAGAGAAATGCAAATCAAAACTACAATGAGATGTCATCTCACACTCGTCAGAATGACCATCATCAAAAAATCTACAAACAATAAATGCTGGAGAGGGTGTGGAGAAAAGGGAACACTCTTGCACTGTTGGTGGGAATGTAAATTGATACAGCCACTATGGAGAACAGTATGGAGGTTCCTTAAAAAACTACAAATAGAACTACCATACGACCCAGCAATCCCACTACCTGGCATATACCCTGAGAAAACCATAATTCAAAAAGAGTCATGTACCAAAATATTCACTGCAGCTCTATTTACAATAGCCAGTACATGGAAACAACCTAAGTGTCCATCAGCAGATGAATGGATAAAGAAGATGTGGCACATATATTCAATGGAATATTACTCAGCCATAAAAAGGAATGAAACTGAGTTATTTGTAGTGAGGTGGATGGACCTAGAGACTGTCATAGAGAGTGAAGTAAGTCAGAAAGGGAAAAGCAAATACCGTATGCTAACACATATATATGGAATCTAACAACAACAACAACAAAGGGTCATCAAGAACCTAGGGGCAAGCCGGGAATAAAGATGCAGACCTACTAGAAAATGGACTTGAGGATACAGGGAGAGGGAAGGGTAAGCTGGGACAACGTGAGAGAGTGGCATGGACATATATACACTACCAAACGTAAAACAGACAGCTAGTGAGAAGCAGTCGCACAGCACAGGGAGATCAGCTCGGTGCTTTGTGACCACCTAGAGGGGTGGGATAGGGAGGGTGGGAGGGAGGGAGATGCAAGAGGGAAGAGATATGGGGATATATGTATATGTATAGCTGATTCACTTTGTTACAAAGCAGAAACTAACACACCACTGTAAAGCAATTATACTCCAATAAAGATGTTGGAAAAAAAGGATATTTACATAATCATATTCCATCAGCCCATATTTTATTGCTAAGAAGGGACTCAAATAAAAATTATTGTGTTTAAATCATAAGAGCCAATACTAAAACCCAAAATAAATGCTGCTAATGTCTGATATTTCGTCTTATAAGCATTTTAAAACAACTGCAATTATTTCGAAACAGAAGCAGTACAAATTAATATACATTAACAGAGTCCATCATTACATACAAGAAAGCAAACTATCAAAGGAGACAAATATCAGGACCACGTATAGACTGGCTTAGGGAACTATCTCATGCTCGGCAAACAGCATTTATGGATGGAGTCATACTCATTCTTCATTTTTCTTTTCAGTGAATTGTCACATTGGTGCCTCTGTAAACTGTCTTCTGCGCAATGAAAACAATCATCCCTGAATATGAAACTTATTAGCCCAGTAATTTTGATGACTGCTAAATTAAGAATACCTTCTATAAAAAAAAAAAAAGACCCTTTTTCAAATAATTACTATGGCTAATATCTAGATTATATTGCCTCCTTATTTTTACACATTCTGAAGTTTGTTGTTAGCTATTAAATAAAATTCAATTATGCCTTATTACACTTTTTTTTTATAAATAAGCAACTTTAATGAGAAAAGCAGTAAATTCATTAAAAACTAAGTTACTTGCATGAGAAAAAAATGAGTGATTCTATCAAAGTTTGAAAAGTTCCTCTTTGTTGAAAAAGAGAGAGCACCAATTCTTATCATATAAGCCTTACGGATACGTGGCAGAGTCCTCTAGAACAGCGGTCCCCAATCTTTTTGGTACCAGAGGCCAGTTTCGTGGAAGACAATTTTTCCACAGACTGGGGTTTGAAGGGGGATGGTTTCGGGATAATTCAAGCACATTACATCTATTGTGTACTTTATTTCTATTATTATTACATTGTAATATATAATGAAATAATTATACAACTCACCATAATGCATAACCAGTGGGAGCCCTGAGCCTGTTCTCACTTGCCACTCACTGAGAGTGTTTTGATATGCGTCTGCAAGCAATCGATTAATTATGGTCTCTGTGCAGTCAAACCTCTCTGTTAATGATAATCTGTATTTGCAGCCACTCCCCAGCGCTAGCATCACCGACTCAGCTCCACCTCCGATCATCAGGCAGTAGATTCTCCTAAGGAGTGCGCAACCTACATCCCTCACATGCGCAGTTCACAGTAGGGTTCACGCTCCTATGAGAATCTAAGGCTGCCCCTGATCTGACAGGAGGCGGAGCTCAGGCGGTAATGTGAGCAACGGGGAGTGGCTATAGATACAGATGAAGTTTCACTCGCTCACCTCCTGCTGTGCGGCCCGGTTCTAGAGCAGGGGTTGGGGACCTCTGCTCTACAAGACATATAAATTTAAATGTCCTTGCCACATTGATAACTTGCTAATTACATAAACAGGATGACATTCAGTGGGGAAGACTACAAGGTAGTATAGTTAGGGATGTTTCTTTTATTGTACACTGGAGAGATGTGACAGGGAAGGGCACCATAAGATCAAGCACAAAAGGAAAGAGAATAGGAAATAATTCTGCTCGGAAACTGATTCAACAGAAGTAACATAGTACTTAATTCAACCCAACCTGCATCTATTCAACATCTAACTATCTGCAAAGCTTTGAGCAGGGCACTCCAGGGTAAAACAAATACACACCCATTTTTACCTCAAGGAACTTATAACCCAGTCTGAAAAACAGGCATGGACGTAGCAAATCCCACTGTAAGGCACAATGTGACAAAAGGTAGGACATTTGCCTCTGACAGACAGTTGATAAAATAATTAACTCATAGTTTTAAAAAGTGTTAATTTTTGTTAGAAAATTACAATTTGGGCATGTGCTATATGACAATGTGTGAGATAAACCACACTCCTGTACCACCGTGACTAGCTATTCTACTACAAAGGACAAACTGATAAAATGGAATGACAGCCAACTTAATTACAGATATAAGTTATGAGAGAAAACAACAGCCTTTCTGGGGCAACTTCCCCAAATTTAATACAGTTGAAAAAACAAAGTCTTTTTTGTACACTATGTTAAAAGTTAAGTCCCCTACTTGGTTTTCAGAGATCCACAAAATAGGTCCTCAGTTGACTTCCTATCAATCTCATTTGTCAGAATAAAATGGAACTCTTTTCTCATCTGGATAACAAGGATATTAACAATACCTACCTCCTAAAGTTGTTCTGAGGATTCCATATATCAGTATGTCTAAAACACAACCGCACTTGTATTCTTCTCTTCCCTCAGTTGAAGGGCATATCAATACTCCTTTGTGGATCTGAGTTTTATTCATCTTCCGCCTAGCATGAAGTACTGTCTACAGAATCAAATTTTCCCAGACAACACGCTTCGCAATCACCTCCTCAGGTGTCCTTGACCTCCCAGGAGTGCAACTGCACAAAACAGTGTAACACTTATAGTCAATAAAAGAAAAGATCTGCGGTAATCACTTCCACTGTCTCCTAAACCAGAGAGATCTACAGCCTGTCTGCACTTCTCCAACTCTTCTGAACCTTTCCAATCATGCTTTCATCTTCACTACTCTACTGGGCACTATCCCCTTAGGTCAGACCAGGTATACCGGATCCAGTGCCTCAAGGACTCTGCTCCAGTCTTTCTCTGGCCACACCCTTCCTCACAGGGAGAGGAGTCTGTCAGGCCAAAAAGGACACGCTCACTCAGAGCTGCACCTGCCTTCTAGTCTGGCAGTATCCAACAGAACTTTCTGCAACGATGGAAATGCTAGATAGCTACAATGTCCAATGTCTAGCTACTAGCCCCCTGTGGCTATTAGATACATGAAATATGATTAGTGTGACTGAGGAATAATTTAATTTTATTTAATTTGAATTAATGTACATTTAAACTTAAAAAGCCACATGGGACTAGTAGCCGCAACACTGGCCGCTGAGAATTCTCTTATCAAGACCACCCATGACCTTGCTGCCAATCTATTATTTACTTGTTTATTTTCATCTTCTTTGATGTTTCAGTAACATTCAACACTGCTGAGCAATCGCCTCTTCATTAAGTACCTGCTTCTTTTGACCTCTGAGGCACACTTTCCTGGTTTTCTGCCTATTTCATTGGCAGTCTTCTTAGGCTTCCTTGCTGGCTCACTTAGAGTGCTCAAATTTTCAGTACTAAAATTCCTCGGGGCCCAGTCCTGTACCTTCTATTCTATTTACAATCTTTTAGGTAACCTCTTACATCAATATGTCAATCACTATGAAACCTTCACCTCAAAATACAGATTCTCATAGCCAATGATGTTCCTGAAATCTTCACTTAGCATCTAAATGTAACTCAATTTCTCTCTTCTGCAAAAAGACATCTCCTAATCTAGTCTTTCCCCCTGTCACTGTATAGCATCAACATCTACCTAGTAGCTCAAGACAAAACTAAGGGGTTATCCTTGATTCCTCTTTCATCAGCTCCAAAATCCAATCTGTAAGTGGGATCTTTTAACTAAACCTACAAATACATCGCAAATTGGTTTATGCTACTTTATATCTAATACCACAAACCTACTCCAAGCCACCACCATCTAGTCTTGACTATTACAGAAGTCTGCAAACTTGTCTTCTTGCATCCACGTTTACTTTCATTACCACCCATCCCTACAACTCTTCACCCAATAAAGCAGCTGCACTTTTAAACAGGTGGTAATGGAAGGGTTTAGTGACAGTGGCCGTCTGAATCAAGATTTGAAATAAGAGAAGGAGGAGTGAGCTAGGCAGATACCTAGAGAAAGAGAAGTCTAGAAAGGAGGACAAGCAAGAGCCTTAAGCTATGAATGAAAATTAGGTCTTATTTTTAGGGAAATGAAACGATGCTGAAAGGTTGTAAGTTGGGAAGAGAAACCTGCTATGTGGAGAATGGGCTGACGGGTGGTAATGGAAGTTAGAGAAACCTGTTAGGAGGCTATTAGTTAGTGTAGCTGGGGTGAGCATTTGGGGAGGTGGAGATGAATTCAGATAAAAGGCATAATTAGAAGTTATTAATTGAATGTGGAGGATGCAGGAATGAAGGATAGCAAGGATGGCTTTGGCTCCTTTGGCTTTGGCGTCAGAAACCTGATGAAGATTGGTGCCCCCTACTGAGATAAGGAAGGTGCACTATGGAACCCACCATTTAGGTGAACGCTGGTGGTGGAGGTTCTGCAGGGACATCACATAGGTAGGTTCCAAAAATGGACAACAAAGGTCAGCTGGCACGAATCTAGGAGAGTGCTACAAAGATGGAACCCTGAAAACTCTAACCTCCAGTGCCACTTACCCACAATATGCCCACTGATATTTTGTATACCAGAGGTTTGCCATTCCTACTAGTTAAGTAGAGAAGCCAGTTTTATTCATGAGCATGGAACACACAGAATCTCTCTGATTCTCTCCAGCTGCCATCCAGGACATCCTTTAATTCTGCGTGAAATCTGTGCTCAGTGACAGAAGATCTGTGCTACTTCAGTAATAACCAAATAACAAAGTTAACTAGGAAGCAGCAATGTGGCAGACAGCAAGGGCTCTTTTTGTAAAAGGGCATAGCCATCTCACAAGACAGAGAATCAAATCTATTGGCTATGTCAAAAATATCAAAATGCTTTAAAAAATTAAAGTATAATTGTTGTTAATGTATACAGTCAGATCAAAACTGCTCACTCACTAGCTCTGATCACACAACACACTCTCACAGTTAATCATCATTGGAAACATCAAAAATCTTCAAAAATAGAAACTGTGCTATGTGCGTATGTGCTACTGAGTAAGCATAACTGCCCAATTTTAATCTACATAGTCTAATCTAGATATACTGCTCAAGCCATCCATAAATACAATAAATAATATAAAAAAATTAAAGACAGCAAAGCTAATAAAAGTATCATTTTCTTTAAAAAGTTCATTTTGTTTGAACTGTTTTCTTTAAAAAAACTTCTTATCCATCTATTCATCTAAACCACTTTTAAAATTTTTGTAAGCTCCAAATAAACATTTATCTGAAGTTGGTCCAATATTATCCCCATGAATTAAAAAAAAAAAAAAAAGAATCCTGAATGAGCCTTCTTAGGGAAACCAAGATAAAGGATTGCATGACAAGAAGTGACTGAATACATAAGACTATGACGGCCATTTCTAAGTTTGCTTTATTTGTAAGAGAAACACTGATTATTGATCATGACATTTAAATATCTGATTAAAAAACCTTATAACTTTTAGATGAAAATAATTTAGACTAAAATGAATTTAGGTTACCTCTTTTAATATTTTCATTATAAAATTTTTGTTAAATCATTGACTGTCTTTTAATTATGAAGGCTTCGGGTGGGGACATTAGTGCTCTGAATAGCATCAAGATCTAACGCCAAATCTCAGCATGCATAATTCTATCCTTCATTATTTCATGAAAACTCTTTGCCTTTCACCTGTGTTAGTTAAAAAGAGAAGGTTATTGTGCTTCAGTTTCTTAAAAACAATATGGTAAGTAATTGTCCAACAAAAAGGAGAACGGAAAAGAGGTAAGCACATTATCTTATTGAAATTGTCAAGAAAGAGACAATCATTCTACAGAAAATCAGTGTTTGTATGCTTATGAGCCTTTCTTCCAAGAATGAAATGTCATTTGAAAAGTAAGAAATCTCCTCAGATTTTAGGGGACTTGTGAGACTCAAAACTTGATTCTTTGCTACTGTCTGTCATGCTTTGTACTCCTTTATCTTCAGAGAGCTTAACTGTGCAGGCTGCACTGCATTTGGAAGAGTCACTGAGAAAATATGGTCAACATCTAAGAAACCACTAAAAATTCTAGAACTGTGTTCCTATAAATCTCCTGCAGGATAGGAACCACACTGATCATGTAAGCTAATGGGTCTTTACAGATTATTTTAGATCCAGACTGATTTACTTAGAACTGCCAGAATCTTTTCATATCATGAGTCTTCTTTCATTCTAGCGTCTAATGAAATCCAAATGTATGCACCTCTCCCCTACTTTTAGAAGGGAGTTGGAAGGTTGGGTAAAGGCACAGAATGCTGTAGGATAGGCAGAAGCTACATTTATGTATAAAATACATATGCATATAAATGCGCATACCTATGCACATATGATATGTACTCAAGTCAAATCTCCTTTCCTTCCTTTCTCCCTTCCTTCCTTCTTTCCTTCCTCCCTCCCTCCCTCCCTCCCTCCCCTCCTTTTACAGTGACTTATGGCATTATGAGTCTAAAGTTCAAATTACACTAAGAAGCAGTGATAATAGTGTCTTTGAACACCTGGGTAGGCACAGAAGCTGTATAATAGCTCTTAACATCTATAATGTGAGAATTATTACGTTCACTACACACATTGAGAAACTGGAAATCTGAGAGGTTACCTTTAACTTCCCACCATATAAATTTAGAATCCAGGCAATCATGCTTTGTTTTTCTCAATGACCATGTAGTAGGATTTTTTTCTTCAAGTTTTATTGAGATATAATTGAGGTACTATTATGTAAGTTTAAGGTATACAGCGTAATGATTCGACTTACACACAACATGAAATGACTATCCCAGTAACTTTAGTGACTATCCATCATCTCGTATAGATACAAAATAAATGAAAAAGAAAAAATATATTTTTTCCTGTGATGAGAACTCAGGATTTACTCTCTTAACTTCTACACATAACATACAGCAGTGTTAAATATATTAATCATGTTATGCACTGCCTACCTAGTAGTTATTTATCTTATAACTGGAAGTTTGTATCTTTTGATTGCCTTCATCCAATTTCCTCTCTCCCCCACTCCTGTCTCTGGTAACCACAAATCTGACCGCTTCTTCTACAAGCTTGTTTGTTTGAAGTACAACTGACCTACAACACTACGTTAGTTCCTCATGTGCAACATAGTGATTCGATTATTTCTATACATTAAAAATGACCCCCACGATAAATCTAGTTACCATCTGTCACCATGCATAGACATTACATAATTATTGACTATATTCCCCACACTGTACACTTCATACCCGTCACTCATTTATTTTGTAACTGGAAGTTAATACCTTTTAATTTCCCTCACCTAATTCACTCATTCCCCCCCAAACCCCTTCCTCTCTGGCAACCACCTGTGTATTCTTTGTCTCTAAGATTCTGTTTCTGTTTTGTTATGTTTGATCCTTTGTTTTTGTTTTTGTTTAGATTCCAACTATAGTAAAATCATATGGTACGTGTCTTTCTCTGGCTGACTTATTTCAGCCGGCAAAATACCCTTTAGGTCCGTCCATGTTGTCACAAATGGCAAGATTTCATTCTTTTTTTTTTTTTTTTTTTAATTTATTTGCGGTACGCGGGCCTCTCACTGTTGTGGCCTCTCCCATTGCGGAACACAGGCTCCGGACGCGCAGGCTCAGCGGCCATGGCTCACGGGCCCAGCCTTTCCGCGGCATGTGGGATCTTCCTGGACCGGTCACGAACCCGTGTCCTCTGCATCGGCAGGAGGACTCTCAACCACTGTGCCACCAGGGAAGCCCAAGATTTCATTCTTTTTTATGGCTAATATTCCATTGTATATATATATATACCACATCTTCTTTATCCATTCACCTATCAGTGGGCACTTAGGTTGCTTCCACTTCTTGGCTATTGTGAATAACGCTGTAATGAACATAGGGGTGCAAATTCTTTTAAAATTAGTGTTTTTGTTTCCTTTGGAAAAATACCCACAAGTAGAATTGCTGGATTGTACGGTAGTTCTATTTTTAATTTTTTGAGGAAACCTCCATACTGTTTTCCCTAGTGGCTACACAAATTTACATTCCCTTTGGGCTGTAATTCAAAAAATTATCACCCCAAAAATGCTTCTTTCTACCTAGAAGAAATGAACTAATTCCTAGAAACATACAATCTTCCAAGACTGAATCAGGAAGAAGAAGAAAATCTGAACAGATTGATCACTAGTAATTAAACAGAATCAGCAATCAAAAAACTCCCAGCAAACAAAAATCAGGACCAGATAGCTTCACAGGTAAATTCCACCAAACATTTCCAGAAGAGTCTATTCTCAAAAAACTATTCCCAAAAATTGAAGAGGAAAACATGCTACCAAACTCTTTCTATGAAGCCTTTAACATTACCCTGATACCAAAACTAGACAAGGACACTGCAAGAAAAGAAAATTACAGGTCAGTATCCCTGATGAACAAAGATGCAAAAATCCTCAATAAAATACTAGCAAACCAAATTTTAAAATACACAAAAAGGATCACATACCATGATCAAGTGGGATTTATGTAAGGATATCCACAATCAATGTGATATACCACATTAACAAATGCAAGAATAAAAATCATATAATCATCTCAATAGATACAGCAAAAGCTTTTGACAAAATTCAGCATCCATTTACATTAAAGTCTCAGCAAAGTGGGTATAGAAGAAACACACCTCAACATAATAAAGGTCATCTATGACAAACCCATAGCCAACATCATACTCAGTGGTGAAAAGCTGAAAAGTATTTCCTCTAAGATTAGGAATAAGACAAGGATGTCCACTCTCACCACTTTTATTCAATGTAGTTTTGGAAGTCCTAGCTACAGCAATCAGACAAAAAGAAATGCAAATAATACAGAATAGAAAAGAAGAAGTAGAACTGTCACTATCTGCACATGATATGATATAGAAAAAAATATAGAAAGTCCCAAGTACTATGATTTTAATGCTTGATTACTAAAGCGTATCTATAGAAAACCCAATGACAGATATGTGGTTTAAATCTAAAAAAAAAAGAGGAATTTACTCATTTTCCCTAGGCATCTCCCATATATACACAAAGTATACATGTTAATAAACTTATTCGTTTTTCTCTTGTTAAAAAAATAAATATATACATGCATTTAGAAATCCAGTTTTGAAAGACTAGTTTTCATCTAAGAGAAGCCAAGAGTATCACTAAGTTTTTGAAGCATTTTTTTGGGGGGTGGGGGGGAGGTACGCGGGCCTCTCACTGTTGTGGCCTCTCCCGTTGCGGAGCACAGGCTCCGGACGCGCAGGCTCAGCGGCCATGGCTCACGGGCCCAGCCGCTCCGCGGCATGTGGGATCTTCCCGGACCGGGGCATGAACCCGTTTCCCCTGCATCGCCACTACGCCACCAGGGAAGCCCTCTGAAGCATTTCATACATTTAAATGTATGAGCAAGGATAATGTAAAATAAGGGGGTTATACAGTAAAAAAAACAAAATCTAGAAAAGTTGGGTAAATATTTTAAATATTTAAGCAAAATATCACTTTTGTGTAGAATATTGCAAAGATAAAAGGAACTAAATATAATCACATTTTCAAATAGTAAGTTGTGAGAATATCTTTCAAGTACAAGATAGGTTTTGAATTTTTTTCAAATAAAAAGAGTAAAGAATTAATTAAAACAGTGAATTTCTGGGCCTACTTTTTACAAGATTTCCTCTAAGTAATGGTTTATGAGACTAAATTCAGAATATTCTTAAGATATAATTTGATTTATCACACGTATATTGACCTTAAATATATTTGAAGCAGAGAACACACAAGGATATTGCCTTTAAACTAAACATATCCATAGTAGGAGAGTATCTAGTGTTATTTGTAGTTTATTATCAGATAAGTAATGATAAATTCCTTTGACTCATTCCCACCCACTAAACTGTATTCTTTATCTTCTGCCTCATGTAAGTGTTAAGGGTCATGAATTTTACAAGCCTTACTTTGGGCTATAATTCAAAAAATTATCACCCAAAATGCCTCTTTCTACCAAGGAATGAGAAATTAACCTTATAAAGGTTCTTTGTGTTTGCTTAAACTTTCTGATCAGAAATCCCAAATACTCTTACCATAAAAAAAAAAAAAAAGCAAAAATAAATTCATTTGATGTGAGGATTTTTCCCATAAGGGAAAATAATCCTTTTTATCCCATTAAGTGTTATTTTTAAAAATCACTTTACATACTTGTAAGTGGAGTTGTTTTTGTATAATCTGAAACAATGATGACTAAAGGGGAACAAATTTTAATTTTCTAGTGAGAGCTTTAAAAAAATTAACAGACACACACTTCAATAGATTTTAACCATGTATAATCCAATGGTCTGTTCTATATAAAGAAGTTAGAAGAAACTAATTATTTTATACTTTTAAAGTCAATGTAAATGTTGAAGATGGAAACAAACAAATATACACATTTATTGGAATGTGCTTAAAACCTCTGTAAACATCTCAAAGAATCTGAATTCCAACTTTTTAGCTGAAACCTCAAAATATGGAATGAATTTTCCTCGGCTATTCCAACACTGCTTTTCATCTGAATAAGGAAAAAAATTGAAAGGACAAAAACAAAACCAAAAAAAACAGAAGTATTTACAATAGAAAGCTGAAAGCAGAAAATATTGTGCTATGGCATTCTACTTTTTTAGGAGATACGCACATATGTACAAATAAATTTTCATGAGTATGGCTAAGTTAGAAAAGACCACAAGAAAAAACTTTGGTCAAAAAATTTACATTTTAGGGCTTCCCTGGTGGCACAGTGGTTGAGAGTCCGCCTGCCGATACAGGGGACACGGGTTCGTGCCCCGGTCCGTGAGGATCCCGCATGCCACGGAGCGGCTGGGCCCGTGTGCCATGGCCACTGAGCCTGCGCGTCCGGAGCCTGTTCTCGGCAACGGGAGAGGCCACAACAGTGAGAGGCCCGCGTACCACCAAAAAAAAAAAAAAAAAAATTACATTTTTATATTAAAAATCAAATGTTATTTAAAATATATTTTCATGTATTTCAAAAATGTAGATTGCCTCTCACACTTTTGCTATATAAGGACAAAAATCCCATGTGTCCAGAATGACCTAGAGTAAGAACCATCTCCTCTCCTCTGAACAGCTGAATGCATTACAGTTGGGACAAATAAAGGTCACTTTTTCAATAAAATTTTTAATATTAATACATTCGGTAACTGAATTACTTCTGCCCTAAAAATGAAACAAAAATTAAATGAAGGTCCATAAATATAGTTTTCAAGAACCATGGGGAATAATGAGTTCTGGACAAGTATACTTTCAAAATAGTTATAATCAAAGCTGGTTTCGGAAAAAACACTTCTAAGATAATTATGCATTTCCTTACCTTCTTAACCAAAATGGAGATATTACGATCTTTTCTGGGCAGAGCCTACATCAATTTATGTCTTCTTCTAAAGATGTAGTTGTTGCACAGAAATTGACACACTCTACAGATTTCTTGTAATTTTTATTTCTAAAGAAGTTTCTGCTGATAAGCTTGCATTTGTAGATCATTTATTTCTTTCTTATTAGTAAGGCAGAGTAGTTATGTACAAACGCCTAATCAATATAAATATGACTATCTTCCAACAGAAAGTTAAAATATTGAATTACTGCATTAAAATACTGATTCAAAAGCCAAAGTAATATAATTTCCCAAGCAGTCACCAACCTTCCTCGCTACTGCTGTGTATGGCTGATTCGTCAACAGCATTCATTCACAATGTTATTTCTATGTTACTACAGGAAGAAACTTTGTGACAAGAATTTATCTTATCGCCCCAGTTTGTTCTTTTAATGGTATTAACTTATAAATTCAAAGACTTTGGATTTGAATATTTTACAGAGGCCTTATTTTAGATCTAAAAATTCTTCTTCATCATCAGAAATCTCTCCTGAAATATTTTGTAATCTGAACATTACTCTGTAATAACCCATGAAAATAACAGGACAACCATGGAAGTAAAGAGAGTAAACTATTAAGAAATAGTGATCTCACTTCTTCAGGATGAACTCTAACTCCTTACAGCAACAGAACAGTATTCCTCTTCTCAAGTAATAAAAAACTTTTAGTGAAGATTTTAAAAGATGCCAGAATCAGAGGTCCACATATATATTCAGGTGTATTTGAAAGCTGTAGAAATTTCACAGCTACTATGGTTTTTATCAATTCTCGCAGATGTTTATATAAAACAGGAACATTATGAGAACATGGACAAAAAAAGTCAAACTCTTCTTATTTTGTTAAAAGTTGCCTATTTGCTAGGGTAGAAGTGACTGCCAAAAATCCAATGCCAACCAATAAGGAATCTGACAATTAAACTGGGCTACATCCATATAACAGAGCACTATGCAGCTATTAACATGAAAGGCAAAGAGTTCTGGATTGCTAGAGAGAGATGTCTAAGTTATTCTCTTTAGTAAAGAAAAGAAGCTATAAAACAGTATACCTTGCAGATGCAATTTGCATATTCTTAATATATGCAGAGACCACTGTATGGTGGTTACAATGCACCATTCACCTAGGCTACATTTGTAGGGATGGAGATGAGTGGGATGAAGCTACTACTTTTTAGCCACAACCTTCTGTGAATATTTTTTATCACTAGAATATATCACTTTTGTTAAAATAAAAATAAAGGGATAATTAAAATCAACCACTTTGCCGGCAATGTAAATGTGTTCAGATGATAATATACTGTGTTCAGAAAGAAAGCTTTGGAAGTAAAGACAAAAACAGAAAAACCCTGGCCATTTCCTGTTTTGCTGACTGCTTATCAGCCCCAAACCTGATGCCCTAACATCATATTTTGAAAAGGCACTCTTCAAAAAATCCATGACCCACACCTCTGCATTACTCTTCCAATTAGCACTGGGTCAGAGAGAGGGGGCACCCTCCAATCTCTTCTCTAATGACTAAATAAGCACAATCCATGTGATCTAATTTAATTATGTGAGTGATGCAGATCTTTTCATTAGCTTTAGTTGACTGAATATCTGAAGATAATTAGATCATTTTTCCTCAGCCCCATTGTTTTAGAACATGTTCAGTCAACAATATTGAGTGTTTACTATGTGCCAGATATTGTTCTATATAGATTTTTTGAAAGGAAGGAAGGAATGAAGGGAGGGACGGAGGGAGGGAGGCAGGAAGAAAAACCGTGGGCTTCTCTAAATCAGGACCCAGTCAAGAAACAGGTGCCATGCTGGATATTCAAAGAGAGGAAATTTAACACAGGTGACTGAGAAGCCAAAAGGGGAACAGAGAAGTAACTGCAACAGCAAAACCTCCAAAAGCCCCTCTCATCTCTAGAACTGGAAAGACAAAGGTCAGAGAGGATGTTATAAGAATCGAGGCTGGCTCCATCCAAAGGCAGCTAGATCCACAGCGAGGGCTGCCTGAGGAGCTGGGTACAAGAGACACAGCCACTGGAAAATGGCTAGGAAGAGAGCTAAAACCCTGGTTTTCCCCATTCCTTTAACCTTCGTAGTTGTCTGCTAATGCTTCCCACTAGCTGAACTTCTTGACAAGCCAGTGGGTAAGGGAATTTGGAAAACACAGCTTGCAAGAGAATGGATAATGCAAAGAGACACTGAGACTTCAGTAATGATTACTTAACGATTAATTAGTCTATAAAACGTTTCACTTTCCAGATGTCCACAAACCACAGACATACATACACATGCACGCCAGCGCACACACGCACTATATAATATGTGCTCAGTCACAATGACAATGAAATGATGCCCATGAGTATACAGAGAGCACAGCCTGGGGATCAAAGAGAGTCTCTTGACTCCCCCAGTCTCACTGCCTTTTTCATTCTTTCATCAACACAATTTATCTCTAGGTAGTTCATAATAAGTTGCCACCATGAATGCCATTATATTTTTAATTTAGTTATTAATGAAGCATAGATATGATATTTACTTTAGCACCCTAACTTTACTAAACTCAAGTTATTTAATCCTAACTTAACCACTTTTTCTCTAATTTGAGGTATTCAATCCCACTCTCTCGAAATACTGTTTTTATCTAAGTTTGTCTAGTGCTTACTCTTTTTATTTGTGTTCCAGGTACACACTGAGTAGATTTTCTAAAACAAAATAATGATGATTGTGTTAGCAGGTTGCTTCTTTTCTGATTTTAATGGAAACTCTTGGTTTTTTCCGTTAAATATACCGTTGACTACTGGTTAGAAGAAATACCTATTAAGTTTTATTTTTTAGTATTTTTCTAAGGAATGGCAGTTGAATCTATTAAATGTCAGAATTTATTGAGAAGATTACAGAGTAACAGTTCTTCGTATTTAACAACAGATTTCCTTTTTATTCATTCTATCTTCTTTTTCCTCTTAAACCTCCTATATTTCTTGGCTTATACGCAAAACGCCTTGGCATTACAAAAAAGCCAGCCAGTAAAAGTATTTCTTTCTCTGTGGTTATTCCTCTGTTCAGGAACCACACAATCACAGTCTGAGCTCTATCTGTGGTTCAACATTTCTTCACTCGTTTTATCACGGGTGGAAAACAAGAAACTTCTTTTCCGCCAAATCCTTGTTTTTATCCAGTTGCCAGATTCTAGATGGCTGAGCTTATGTAAGGCCTAACTTCTGTGTCACAAAGGAATTTATTTTTATAGATCTTAGAACTGCTAAAGAACTTAGAAACAGTGAAAACAAAGAAACCAATCACCTAAAGCCCAGAGAGTTAAGTAATGTTTTCCAAGAATATACAGAAGTATCTAGTAGTCTTAGGCTAAGATCTCAGCCTGCCAACCAGGTAACATATTTTTCACTTACCATAATTTTCCTCTTGTCCATTTGGTTTGGGTAGAACTTTTCCCATATGAAATTATATTTAAGACTTGAAACATCAGAAAAGGAAATGAGGGGCTTTGATCTATGCCAGCCATGCTAATATCTTCATGGTGGGTGGTTAGCAATGCTGACATCGAACAGAAGGTTACAGAGTGAATTACGAGCCACATGTCAAAGAGTGGATGGCAGTACCTAGGGCACAGAGGAGTGTAGGGGATACACCAGGAGGAACGAATGATGGGGAACAACAAAGGACTGACCTCACTGGAATGGAAGGAATGGACAGTTAGGCAGTTTGATATTAGGTTTAAGTTTTGCTGCCCTAGATTGGAAGGTTGATCATAATGAACAGGTCAAAGAGAAACCACCACAGGTCCTACAGATGGGATGAAAACAAAGTGGCTACGACAGAAGATGAGTTTTTGAGGAATCCTGTCCCAAGCATGCTTCACATTCAGAAGAAGCTGATATCAAAATTATCTGTTATAAAGCAAGACACACTGCCTCTTTCATGTTCATTATAACTCAGATGGTAAGTTATGTCGAACAAAGAGTTCCCAATTAACTGATTTTATTTTATTTATTTATTTATTATTTATTCTTGGCTACATTGGATCTTTGTTGCTGCGCACGGGCTTTCTCTTGTTGCAGTGAGCAGGGGCTATTCTTCGTTGCGGTGCACGGGCTTCTCATTGTGGTGGCTTCTCTTGTTGCAGAGCATGGGCTCTAGGCATGCGGGCTTCAGTAGTTGTGGCACGTGGGCCCAGTAGTTGTGGCACGTGGGCTCAGTAGTTGTGGCTTGCAGGCTCTAGAGCACAGGCTCAGTAGTTGTGGTGCACGGGCTTAATTGCTCCGTGGCATGTGGGATCTTCCCTGGACAGGGCTCGAACCCATGTCCCCTGCATTGGCAGGAGGATTCTTAACCACTGTGCCACCAGGGAAGCCCCAATTAACTGATTTTAAATCTTTGGATAAGAAAGTTTCTGATGAAATCAAAATCACATTGAAAACTATGTTTTTTTTTCCCAAAAGCAATGCAAATGTGAGGGAAGGGAATGAATACTTTCTGAAGGTCCACTATGTGCCAGCAGTATGCTGAGGGTGACCACTGAAGTCAGCTGCAGGGTCAGGGAGCCTCTCAGTCTTTCCCCAGGACATAATAACAAGCTGACAGTAACAGTGTGGCATATTCAGCTTCATCTATGAAGGAGTAGCTCATATAAAAATAAAAATCATCAGAGGAGCATAAACTAGGTCTGAGTTTTCATCCCCACCTAATTCACTTCTTCCTTGAAGTGTTTTAATGTCTATTCTCTAAATCTAGGCTTTCTTCTCCAGAATTAGCAATTCTCTTCATGTTTTGTCCTTTACCCTAAAACTTAAAATTTTTTTTGTTGATAGAGATTCATTAAATCCATATGTATGAGCGCTAAATAATGGACTCAGGTTTTCTGCTGTAATATAACGGCTAACAGTTGGTCTCCTCCAAGAGAATGAGAGACTGGAATATTGAAGACTTGTGCTTTATTATTTCTGTGTTTTATCATGCTAAAAATTCTAAACTCATAATACTAACAGTTCTTTTCCTGGGCAAAGGTTTTTGTCATATTTCATATCCAGTCTCAACCAGGCAACAGGCTTGCAAAACTAATGGTTACTTTTAGGTCTAGCACTTCTTTTTTTTTTTTTTAAATTAATTAATTAATTTATTTTTGGCTATGTTGGGTCTTCATTGCTGCGCGTGGGCTTTTCTCTAGTTGCAGCCAGCAGGGGCTCCTCATCGTTGTGGTTCACGGGCTTCTCACTGTGGTGGCTTCTCTTGTTGCGGAGCACAGGCTCTAGGCGCGCAGGCTTCAGTAGTTGTGGCGCATGGACTTAGTTCCGCGGCATGTGGGATCTTCCTGGACCAGGGCTCGAATCCATGTCCCCTGCATTGGCAGGTGGATTCTTAACCACTGCACCACCAGGGAAGTCCCAGGTCCAGCACTTCTATCTTGGACATGGTAGCCACATTATGTACACTCACACTTGTGCTCTAAATTTGGTTCCCATGGCAAAAATCACCTTAAACTCTTCAAGTTATGGTGGAAATAGGGAATATAAAATTTATAGCATATTGAAAACATTTAATAAATCATTTTCATGGGGGGGAAAAACAGCCTCAAATGAAAAAGTGGAGTTTGCTAACCCAAGCACTGCAACTCAATGATAGAGCAGTCTGCTTATTCTTACTTTGAATGAGCTAACAGCTTAGGTAATGAATTCAGCATTCCAAACACAATCTGCGTTTGCAGGCCAAATACCTCCTGATACCTCAATTGCCTACCTGACATGTCCATATTTTTGGCCTTTGGGCACTTCAGATCCTGTTGATGTATAAAACTCAGTCCATCATCTTCTTCATCCTGATCAGGTCTTCCTTCCACCGGTGTCCTCTATCCCAGGATAGACTAATATCAAACTACCTGGCATCTCAGGACAGACACTGGTACCTTCTTCTTGACTCCTTCCTCTTCTTCAACCCCTACTTGCCATCGGTCTTCAAATGCTGACTACGTCACATGCCAAACTGCTCTCTAATTTGTCTATTTCTCATCACACCAGCTACCCAACGCTATTCCAGACCACCATCAATCATATCCTACACAGATCACTGCAATGGCTTTTTAACTGATCTACCTGCATTCCTCACGCCCTCTTCAATTCGTTGAACCCAACATAACAGTGGTCCTTCTAAAATACAAATCTCATGATGCCACGCCCACACTTAAAACGTTTCACTAGTTCTCCAATTCTCTTAGCATACTTTTTTTTTTTTTAATTTATTTTTGGCTACGTTGGGTCCTCTTTGCTGTGCGTGGGCTTTCTCTAGTTGCGGTGAGCTACTCTTCGTTGCAGCACGCGGGCTTCTCATTGTCGTGGCTTCTCTTGTTGCGGAGCACGGGCTCTAGGCGTGAGGGCTTCAGTAGTTGTGGCACTTGGGCTCAGTAGTTGTGGTGCACGGGCTTAGTGGCTCCACAGAAGGTGGGATCTTCCCAGACCAGGGCTCAAACCTGTGTCCCCTGCATTGGCAGGTGGATTCTTAACCACTGCGCCACCAGGGAAGACCACTTAGGATACCTTTTAAAAAAAATTCTCATAATCTGGTTTCTGTTTATTTCTCTACAGTCATGTAAGACCACTCCAATCAGTCCCTACTTGGCCTATAAGTACTGCATATTCTAGACCTTCAGGACCTCAAGGTTGCAAGTCTTCTCTTCATTCTGGGACCTTGTAAAGATAGTTATTATGCCTGTCAGGGAACACTTTTTTCCCTTGCTCCTGTCACCTGCCTAATCCCTACATCTCCTTTAATCACTTACTCAGATTTCACTTCCTGCAGGAGAGAGACCAACCTCCAGAATTCTGGGCTAAACAACCCTCCTTAATGTCAGCTTCCTATTAAAGCTTTTCTCTTTCTCTTAACTAAAATCTTTCTCTGCCTGACACACAATAAACTCCTAAAACAATGTTCAAGAAGTAAATTAACCTATCTTAGAAAGTGATCTTCAGGTTGGTAATTGCAGATACAAAGGGCAGCAATACATATTTTATCTGCCCCCCAGCCCTTTCCTTCTTAAAGAAAACCTTATTGCAGGAGACTTGTAGGCTCTTCTCAATTGTCCTCAATTTATCCACTAACACAAAGCTGAAGACAGAGAGATAAACCACTTAATATTTAAAGAGGTTCATAAATATCTAGCACCAGACAATTCCCTCGGGACTTTTAAAATTGTAGCTGAAAAAAGCTCTGCTACTCATGACCATCATCCAAGTCTGGCCCACTTCTGAAGTCCTTAAGAAAGAGACTACGGAGGAAAAGAAGAGAACTGTGGAATCACATGTCCTCTGCCTGGTTGTCAGGACAGGGGACGAGGGGGGATTAGGAGCTTACCCCAACCAAAGGTGAATGCGATGGACAGCGACCAAGTCTATTATGAATATCATACTTATAAGAAGGGGAAATTTTATATCTCAACCCTTGGCTGGACATGCACTTCGGCAATACACTTATTATCCTTCTACCTATCCAAAAGTGTGAAAAGAGAAATTAGAGACCAACAGGTAGTGAAGAGTGGAGGAATGAGCACACAGCCTACACTCCCACCTTTTGGCATTGTAATAGGTACAATAGGTAATAGGTAAGAGTCCCATGAATTAAGGAACATTGCAGAAGGAATTTGGGCTCATACCTCAAAAGAATGTTTAGCAATGAAAGGCAACTGCAAGAGAAAACAGCCATAAGGTATGCTTCTGATGGCAACAATTGAGGGAGGTGGGTGAGAAAAGATCATGCTAGTAGCATCAGATGTCCCCCATTAGGGAACCGTACAATGGGGCTGCCCAGGAGGCTACCAGCAAGGGGCACCCTGCCCAGAGAGGGGGATGGAGGCACGGACCACTGGAAGACTGAAAGGAAACATGGCTGCCCTGCTTTGACAGGTCCTCTGAGAAGGTGAAATAAAAGTGAACGCCATCTATACGGAGAACACCGCATCACTGAGGCCACCAGCGGTAAAGAACTAGATCAAGCCGGATCAAACTGTAGAGTGTCACTCATTACTGTCTTCTCTCCTCTCTCCCCTCCTATTCTCACCTATTAGAAGGAGGGGAGGAAAGTGACCCAGAAACCAACACTGCCCTCCTCCCCACTCCTTGAGACACATTCTAAGTTGAGGAATAAGAAGATGAATTTAAAAAACAAAACCAAAAACAGAATTTCCTTCCCTCCTCTGAGCCATCTGCACAAGAGCTTACAGTTGGATATGAGGTTCAAGTATGAAGCTGGACTGAAAGTTTTTCTTTAAATGACCGAAAGTCACTAATAAGGTATAGAAAACATTTGAGATGAGATGTCAATTAAGGGATACAAATGGGAACTTCTAAAGACTCAGGAAAAATATAAAATTTCAAGTTTATACTTTACCAAATTCAGATTTTTCAATAAACTGATGAGCGATCTCAGTCATCATACAAGAAAAACCATCCAAATGAGACAACAATTTGCTAGAGTAGAACTGGCACCTAATTAGACTACATATTAAGGGCAAAATTTTTTTAAGCTATTCCATAATACCCAATAGACAAATCATTCTGTTCCTAACCACCTCTATCTTCAATAAGTTTTATTAACTGCTAGTTACAGTAACTAGCAAAATAGGTGTTTACAAAATACGAGAACCTATCTTAAGCCTTTTAATACATTTTTTCAATTTAATACATTATCGAATGATGCAAACGTCAGTGAAATTCATTCAGAGTTCTACGTCTTAATGGGATGATTACATGATTTCTAAATAAAGTCTTATGCAACTACATTATTACTCATGAAAAATCTCACTAAGTACATAGACTAAGGACTCAAACTGTAATTGAAAACTATAGTTTTTAACTTCTAAAAAACTAATCATACATAGTAAGAAACTGTTTTTTGCAACACTACAACTGAAATCTCATGCTTGAAAAAAAATGAAAACATTCAATTGTGTCGCCAAAATTAGCCAAATTTCTACATGTTTTTCCTTTTGTAAAAACATTGTATTGGCTTACTCGGTATACTGCTCATGGCTATAAATGCAGGCATACTAAACACTTCACACACATCCCAATCAGAGTGGGATTCCTGTTGGCCCATCTGCTTTAAATTGTATGCCAAGAACCAAGAAAAATCTTGGAAGTTCTGAGTCCCAGTTGTAAAAACAGAAGATAAATTAGGAATCATAGACTGGAAAAACACTCCAATGACAACTTGATTAATTCAATGGCCATTTTGACTGAAGTGAAGAAATAACAGACTTCTCTAAACAGTGTAACTGCATACACACTAAAATCATTTAACATAGACCCATCACTCTGTTTTTTTTTTTTTTTTTTTTTGCGGTACGCAGGCCTCTCACTGTTGTGACCTCTCCTGTTGTGGAGCACAGGCTCCAGATGTGCAGGCTCAGCGGCCATGGCTCACGGTCCCAGCCGTTCCGCGGCATGTGGGGTCTTCCCGGACCAGGGCACGAACCCGTGTCCCTGCATCAGCAGGCAGACTCTCAACCACTGCACCACCAGGGAAGCCCAGACCCATCACTCTTAATTATGCTTTTGTGTTGCTATTTATGTTGTCGGTTCAAAGACTTCATCCTCATTCAGCAAACATCCTATAATTAGCTATGGCTTCACCTCCAGAGACAAGGAGCACAATGATCTCAGGTTCTTAATATTCCTTTGAAATTTTTCAAAGCTATGCTAAGTAAATCAGTCAGAAAGCCTCAGCCAAGCAGTGCACCCACGTTCAACAACCTTTCTCTACCTAATGACAATTACAGTCTGTGAAACAGGCAGCCTCTGATAAACAGCATCAAGTTTAGAAGACAGATATCTGTAGGGGCCTTTCTATTGCCATAGAAATCTCTTCAAGCCACCTTGTCCTCAGCATGAAACATCACCTTCACATTAGCCTGCTATTAATGGCATGTGTGCATGTGTATATGTGTGTGTGTGTGCGTGTGCATGTGTGCACGCACACGTGTTGGGGTGGGTTGGGGGCATATATTAGCCCAAATTAGAGGATAATTTACCCTGTCCTGATGGTTATAAATAATATGTGGTCCTTAGTTCTAAAACATTCCCCAAAATGGAGAACACAAATCTTCTCAGTGACAACAGTCCCTGATTAATGGGTTCTTGCTCCCTTGGTTCAGTTGAAAACCTCCATAATGCAGCAAAGCAATAATTCAGCAAATAATTCTCCGTATCCCTTTTCTTCATTCTCAGCTCTGGGGTCAGTGGCTTCCGAAAGAAAAGGTATCAGCAGCTGCCTTGAAATGGGGAAATAAATCTCACCGTGTCAACCCAAACATGAAAAACATTTTAGGAATCATTAATTCAGGGTGGGGAGCCTGGGATACTGTTTAATAAATTATTTTAAAGGTTGTTTTTAAAAGAATCAAATGAACTTCCCTGAGGCATATTAATGGCTTAAAAGTACATGATCATTTCACGTATCTGTAAATAACTTTCAGTGGAAATCCACAGTATACCATTTGGGGCCAGAGGAACGAGACAGAATTTAGTCATCTCATTGCTTATATTTTAATGTGCTTATTTATAGGGCCACTTAAACACAAAATCTTAACTAAATATGGAGGAGAGTTTAAAAAGTAAAATTACAAAAATGTAATTACTTGGACTTCTACTGTCCCCAAATGCTCATGGCGTGTATCAGGGAGCAGGTAAGAAGGGAAGGCATGGAGATGTGTGTTAGAAGGGTAAGAGATTCAGAAGCAGCAGAGAGGGGTACAAAAAGTTTTAATGCTCAACTACTTTGAGGTAGGTATTCTATTTCTTGGTCACTTTACGTACGCAATTTGTTTAATTCAAGAATTCCTGGCATTAGATGAGGCCCTTTGACATCTGTTCTCTCAATTATTTCTAAAATACTACAAAAGGAGGAGGTGGAAGAAGAGTGAGTGTCTTGCCATCTTTACCGAAGCGGAAACCAAAGCTCAGGAAGATTAAATGATTTGCCCAAGTTCACAGACATGCTTCACAGGGCTCCCAGGAAGCAAACGTAACTCGAAAGCCAGGGAGCTTTCCGACACTTCATTATGGTATTACTTTCGGTGCCACTTCATTGAGCACAGTAGCCACACAATCCATGCTAAAATATTCTTTACACAAACAATGAAGAAACTTTCTCAGCACACAGTAATGATTCATTGTTAAACCAAGAATATTAAAGCTTCTTTCTTTCTGTCCTTTTATTCTCAAAGTACTCAAGATCCAATCCATCAACAGTCCTCTGTTAGTTTCAGTGAGATGATGATATAACTAAGATTAGTGAAAGTCTTACTAAAAAGACTAAAAATAAGTGCTGTCCAGCAATATGACCCTGAGTTGGGTTTAGTTAATTATTTTTTATGCCGTTTCTTTTGGAGAAACGTGTACAGTCTTCATTAGTTTATCCTAAAAGGATACAGTTGCTTTATTCAGATCACTGCCTCTGCATGCGCCGCTGAAAGTTTTTCTTTATAATTTTTTAACTAAAAGGTTAGCCCACAAATCAAGACACTATACTTTTTTACATGCGCTACCGAGAGTTTTTATGTAATGTGATCTAATAGAAGATATCATCTCACTTGGTCTATATCTAATTGATAGCTTAATTTTTAAAGCAGTACCATTTTTTTTATTAATAAAGATGCTGTCTGTGTGTGACACTCGTGTGGGCCAGAACATGCTGAGACAGTGACGAAGTGATCGTCACCTCAGGAGATGGGCAATAAACACTAAAACTAACCACAGTGTCTAAAGTCTTATTAATTATGGCAACCCCCAAATACATAAGCCTGTAACTTCAACAGTACAAGGAAAATAAAAGGGACTGATAAATTTGACATGGTATTTGCAAATATACTAAAAGAATAAAAATCTGGCCATCTTTTAAGAAATTCATATTACTATGAAGAATAACAGGGTTTGAATCTAAAACCAAATTTAAGAATAGGACTGTGTAATTTTTTTCTGAAAGCTTCCCTATCCACATATCAAGTCCATTTTCAAATAGGTAGATCAACTGAATTTTAATAAATGGGCATGTGGGAAAGTTAATGCCCCAGAAGTTTCAAATTGTTCCTCTGCTCTTGCGCTTAGTCTGCAACAAAGCCAAGCTAAAGATACACAAGAGAATATAAGAAAGTGGTCTGCATCAAGGAGGACCATAACCAAATACTTTTTAATGGCAATCAAGAACCTTAAAGTAAACTTCTGGGTAGCAGTTACAGGCAAAGACAAGGCTACAAATGCATACTCAATAGATCAGAAATAAGCAATCGAAGTCATCTCAACCACAGACTTCAGGGAAAAAAAAGCCAATCAGGTTCAAAGGTTCTACATGCTAATTATAGCTACTGAGGGTCATTAATAAAACCTACTGCCCTACGGTTCCTCCTAACACTGATGCAACACATTTGTTTTCTGTGATGTGTAGGCTGACTTACGTAACAATCATTTCCCCCAAATCTCTGAATTCTGTTTCCTTGGATCATTCGATATATAGCAAATGCAATTTTCATTAGAGAACAGAATAATGCACTATTTAACTTTATCAACTTTACTAAGAGATGGAAAGGTATTTTCTCATGTGTATTTTTTAAATTACAAACTGAATTTTGATTTCATTAGCTCACTGTGAAATTTAGGTCCAAACAGGCCAAAGGACACAACAATATCAGAAATCCTAGCTATCCCTAAGAAATTCTGTCACTCCATTTCAGTGACCATCTTAAAAATTAATATAACTATATTCTGGATCATTTTATTATAGGACCATCATGTGATTTCAGTGTCTGCATCTGCACCTGTGTTTAACATTGTAATAGCAACACTCTAAGACACAACTCTAACATCCTGGGCTAATGCAGTGGAAAAGGAATGGAGGTGGACTTAGTAGTGATGCCTGTGACTCAAGCTTAGACGAGATGGCAGCGCTGGGAGTCATGATGATGGTTACCCGGTAGTTCCAACTGAGAAACATAGCAAGAAGACCCAGAACTCAGTAGATCAGGATTGCCAGACTCCAGAAACCTGGGCTTTAGCAGTCAGAAGCCATTCACATTGATGGCAATTGACACACTCAGCAAAAAATCATCATCCATCACAGATGGGATATTAATTTGAAGTTTACAGATTTCTGAATTGTCAATTTAACCTGCATATCTGTTTGTTTGTATGGCTACTGTTGGATTGGCCAAAAAGTTTGTTCGGGTTTTTTCCATATCAGCGTACAGAAAAATCCAAACGCACTTTTTGGCCAAGCTGATATATCTATTTAATGCAATATCATAAACAACAAAAAAAATCATATACGATTTTAGAGGTATTGAAGTTTTTTTTCCTTTTTTAGAAAGAATCCCTTCATTACTCATACTTAACCTGCAGTTTACCCTTACTCTTGTTCTTCAGTTACCTCTTAACTTTCAAATTATTGTTTTACTTGCACAAGTGAAAGGTTTTTGGTTTTTTCTGCCTCGCTGAAACCTGAGGCAGCAATGACCTTTTTTAATTTTCGTGAGACTCTGTTGAAATGTTATCATCATAGTTAATCATTCCATTGCTAAATTAGTACCCTGGGTAAGTAACAGTACAATAGCTTTAAAAATACACATTTCAGAGTAAAATCAGCATATTTGTGCCCAAGTCCAAGAATTTCTACAAGCGTTAGTTCCTGTACTCTTGCCACTCTTAATTTGTGCTAACAAGAAAATGTCAATTCCAGAGATTTAATTCCCAATTAATTTAGTAGCTGATCTTACATTGTATTGTCTCCTTTTCATTATATCCTCGTAATACATACATAAAAGCAGAGAACATCCTGAAATACTGTACTAAAAGTGATTCTGATCATTTTAACTTTCAATATATAATAAAATAAATCTTTCTGGTTGTGTAATACATTTTTCTTCAGATTAAACATCAGAAAAAATTTTAATGTTCATAAGGATGGGTTTTCTTCATGAAATTTTCCTGGCATTATGCCATCATCCCCCCAAACTTAATTAACTTACCTAAAATCAGGCACCTCTTTCCCCCACAATTATTTCATCTCAACTTCCTACAATTGATCAGTAGACCCATGACTTATACGTGAGATCTTTCATGGATTTACAAAATCTTTGGAAGATAAAGATCAACCTTCCCAGACCAAGAAATCCCAAGTAAAATCTGTGCAAAGTATTCAACTAAATTCTGCTCCTGCACTACCAGTGACAGGGCACAAAGCACTCATCAGAAAGAGGATCTCATTTTTCAAACAATTCTACTTGTTACTAAGCTCTTGCTGCCTCATATATATCAATCCTGACTTCCTATAACTTCTGGTTTGTACTAACACCACCTTCTGAACTAAAGTTAATTACAGACACATCATCTATAATAAACTTTCAAAAATCTGAAAGTCTATTGAGTCTCCTCCTATGTCTGTTGCTCTGTGGGCTAAATCTCTCTTTGCTACCTCAGTTATGTTTATGTGGGATGACTTCAAATCTCTCACCATCCTGACCACTTGCATCTAAAGAGATTCCATCTTCTCAAAGTTTGTCGCCCTAATAGGACATGTGCAGCATTTCCAGCACAAAGTCAAAGAAATTTTAAGAGTTGTGATATCCAGCCAGCCATTCACCATCAATCTACAATGGATGTTAAGTGAACATCCATTATGTCCTAGACGTGACCTAAGTGTGTTTTTAAAAAAAAAATCTCTGAATATTGACGTTTCACTGCCTATGAATCTACTCTGCGTTACTCTCGTTCAGTCCACGTTTTCCCATAATATCTAAATAACTTAATGGAAGATTCCTTTACCATTTTCTTAAATTGCTGAAATCAAAAAAGTCTTTGGTTTTTCCTTGATCCACTATTCCAATAAGCTTTACCATTAGGTTATTTTGTACACCATCACCCTAGAGTGGTACAGTTCCTTACAATTTATAAATTTTTAAATTTACAATAATTTCCAACCTTAATTTTTTTGGATGCATCCAATGGTTCAGCAATATGAAGAGAATAGCAATTATTAGCCCCTGTTATAAAAGGGTAATCAGGAGCTCAGAGCTTGCAGCATGTTAGGTGAAGGGCTGGTATTAAATACCAAGGCTTTTGATTCCTCATTTGTACTAGCTCTCCTGCACCCTGCCCAGCTTCTGAGCTCTGCTTTTAGGAAATATCCACATTCACTCCATGTTAACACAAACAATCTATTTAATATTCTCCAAAAAAAATTGGAGGCGGGGGGTGTTTTACAATTACTGTAACATTCTATAGCTTTTGGCACTTATATATTTGCTCTATATTGAAAGGTTGAACATTTGATAGAAATAAAAGCAGATTTAATCCTGTTTTTCAGTCCTTATGTGTTCTAACAGACAAAACATCTAAATATATTGGACAAAATTTTGTAATCTAAACATGAATGTAACATTATATAATAAACTAAAGCTACAGATTATTCTGCTACCTGTATTAAGGCAACTTGAATCTTAGCCACAAAATTTTTAGCTAATGGGAATACTGAGCTATAGAGTAATGAATTTAAACCCATGACTCTTAAAAAAATAACCTTACAATAATTATGAGACAAGAGGATAAGGTATGGTAGTATATGAGTGAATGAAAACAATTTTTAAAAATCTCCTGGCTTATTAAAATGAAAAAGTCACATTAGGAAGCTATTTCAGCTTTTGTTCATAAGGTCAAGAGGGAGGGGCTATGGGAATATATGTATGCATATGGCTGATTCACTTTGTTGTATAAGAGAAACTAACACAGTATTGTGAAGAAATTATACTCCAGTAAAGATCTATTAAAAAAAAAAGATGATATGAAGTAATGCCCCATCTAAAAATATAAAGTTAGTGGAATTTCAGGATAATCTTTAAAGATACAATTCAGTGCAATTCAAAACCTCAATACTGCCCATGCACCCGCGAGATTAACAGCCAAACACGTTCCTACAGTCAGCAACAGAGAAACATAGAAGAGTGGTTTTTAAGTTCACAGAAAAGACGTGTTCCTGAAAAATGCACAAATTTCTATAAAGCAGAGGATATATATTCACTTGTTCTAATCAAAGAATTATTTTAATGTACCTAGAATAAATATATCAGGAGTTACAGAGATAAGAAAAATATTCAGATGAGAAACAGTACAAACATTAGACCAAAACTTAACATTCCCTGTATTCTGAACCACAGAAATGTACACGGTGTCTTTGTGCTTTCATTCTGTGACTCTGTTTATTTCCAAGCAAACATAACCTTTTAAATAAAACTGTTTTGTAGGCCAGAGGCCCCACGGTTTTCTCCAATGTTTCTGCTCCTTTTATGCTTCTATAAGGTACAATGATTTAGGTTAGGATGCGTCCAGGGTTTTGTGGTTTTGGGTTTTTGTTTTGCCCCAGGTAAGGCTCTGCTAAAGGCCTAACTACTTACTGCTCCTTCACAATAGCTCCCAGAAGGTAGGTTCTAAAATACCTTCTCAGGGCTTCCCTGGTGGCGCAGTGGTTGAGAGTCCGCCTGCCGATGCGGGGGACACGGGGTCGTGCCCCGGTCCGGGAAGATCCCACATGCCGCGGAGCGGCTAGGCCCATGAGCCATGGCCGCTGAGCCTGCGCGTCCGGAGCCTGTGCTCTGCAACGGGAGAGGCCGCAACAGTGAGAGGCCACAGCAGTGAGAGGCCCGCGTACCACAAAAAAAATAAATAAAATACCTTCTCAGAAAAATGCTACCAATTGTTTACTTAACAAGGGCTACTAGAGCTAATTTAATGGTTACTGTTCTTTTTCTAAGTTCATTACATCAAAGTTTGCTGATTTGTCCTACATATGTTGTTTAAAAAACTCACCACAGTTTATCAGGCCACAGGTGTAGGTTCCCACTGAGTGGCCTTCCTTTACGCAATGCTCAGGAGAAAACACTCCTTTGTGGATACTGTTCTGGGTGAACTGTGTCCTCCAAAATGATATGTTTAAGTCCTAACCTCCAGAACCTCAGACTGTGACCTTATTTGGACATAGGGTTGTTCCAGATGTAACTAGTTAAGATGAAGTAGTACTGGAGTAGGGTGAGACCTTAGTCAAGTATGACAGGGGTCCTTCAAAGAAGAAGAGACAAAGAGACAGAAATACAAAAGGAGACCGGGATTGGGGTAACGCATCCAAATGGCCAAGGACCACCAAGGATTGCTGGCAAACACCAAAAGCTAAAAGAAGTAAGAAAGGATTCTCCCGTGCAGGTTTCAGAGGAGGAGCCATGGCTCTCCCAACACTTAATTTTAGACTCCTCCAAAGGTGTGAGAGAATCCATTTCTGTTATTGGAAGACACAAAGTTTGTGGTAACCTGACATATACCACGTGTCTTTCTTAAGTCAATCTTTCTTCTCTTTCTTCAGTGTGCTGTATTCCTCCTATACTGCAAGCTACGTACACTGCCCTCACTCACGGCACGCAGCCTTATGCTTCCTCCTCTTTGCTTGTAACGTCCTCTCTCTCTTGACTCTCTTTCCCCACACTTCTTCGTGTCATTAACGTACCTTTCAAACTCATCTCCGAGTTACCTTCTCCACGTAACCTCACCTAATCTCTTCCCAGGCTGGGTTTTGTGCTGAGCTTCTCTCTCCCCCAAGCATAACAAACAAATCTGTGACACACCTCTGCCTTCCCCAACGACTGTCGGCTCTGAACTCACACTGGCTGCTTCTCACCACTGCACCCCCAGGACCGAACTTAGTACTAGGCTCAGAGTATTTGCTGCACGGTTCAACTACTCCTATCTTGCATTATCCTATGCTTTCCTCTCTTCAGATCCCCTTCGGCTATTGCATCACGTAATCCTCAATTTAGAATTTAGCAGGTAATTTTAGGGCTTCCGTCGAGAAAATCCTTAGATGCGATTCTAGGAAAAAACCAGCTGATGCGGCACTTGGGAGCCACAGCCCAGCTACAGGGACCTGGGCTATTCCTCAGATTTGCCATAATTTTAATCATCACCTGTAAGTCATGGTCTGCATTCTGTCCAGCCTGGCTGTCTGTTCTGTTGATCAGCAGGCAGACCAGCAGAAGCAGCACCGTGCGAGTCTAAGCACGAATACGAGAACCCTTTCCTTCCCTTGATATTAGTGACCATGTGTGGATTTTCACCCTTTGTGATGGAACGGAACTGGATGGCTCAGCAAGTAAAAGCAAGCGTTGATGCTGGTGATGTGACCAAAAGAGCAGATTTGAGCTTAGCACACACAAGAACAAAAGAAGCTTTTCATACCTTTCAAATAAAACACACGTTGTTAACATTTATTTATATTTTAAAAGCATTTTTATTACCATCAGCATATTTTCATCTGTTCTTGTTTTAACTGTAGCACTTTAAAAATGATACAATATAAGCAGTATATGCCAAACTTCTAAACAGGGCAATACACACTATAATGGCATCTGAAACAGCTTTACAAGTATTTTTCTTGTTGAAAGAAAAATGTCAGTGCAAAAGGATGAGCGCAGTCAAGTGTTTTGTAAGAAACCATTTGCACTGCATCTCTATGAATTAAATGAATTGATTTTTTCATCTTTGCTGGTCCCTGGCCAGCCCAGCCCTGGGTCTGTAAGCCGACTGGCTTGTTCTTGCTAACATCAACAAATGGCCCATGGACCTTGATTTTCCCTGTGAATATCCCAAACCACTTTACTTTGACCAACTTTAAATCCCATTGACTTACGTCTGATAGCTGTTCCTCACCCCTTGGTTTCCCACTGAAGGTCTTTCTCTTGCACCCCGGCTGTGATGACTCTCTTAGATCCACCAGCACAAAGCCCTGGCTGTGTCCTCTTTATCCACCTCTCACAAGCCCGCTTTGCCCGTGCAGCTCATCCTCCCGAGAGTCCTGGCAGCCACGAGAAGACCCATCCACTCATCCTCTGGGACCTTAAGCCCGGTGGTACAGACCCTCACTGCTGGAGGGTTGTAGGGTATGTTCCAGGCTTAGGAGTTTCACTAAAATGAGACATTTTCACTAACTCCTACCTCCAATGCACTTAGAATACTGCACCCAATAAACATACGTTGAATGAGCAAATGAATATTTTCCTCTAAAAAGAAATGAGCATCTACAAAGTTATAAATATCAAAATAGCTAAATTCTCTGGCTGGCTTTTGACTATAAGCGTGAGACTGGAAAACCAGAATAAGGTTGGCAGACGCCACAGAGAAGGGCCTCCACTTTCATGTTCTTTCTTCCAGGGGAAAAAAATGCAGGAGACATTACACAAGGCTATGAGAGCACACTCTCTCATGAGCCCTTCTGTGTCGTTTTTCTGGGTACATTTTACTTTGAAATCATTTTAAACTTACATGAAAATTACAACAAGATATTAAAAAAAAGTCCCATATACCCTTCAACCTGGGTTTTAAAATGTCACTCTTTTTACATGCATTTGGGCATGACTATACCCATTTGCTTAACCATCCATCTCTTTATATATTTATATCTATCTAAAAGCATTTGCAGACATACACGCACATAAATGTGTATACAGGTACGTACACACACCATTACATATGTGTGTACAAACATATCCATTTTGTCCTGAACATTTCAGAGTAACTTTCAGATATACTGCCCCTTTATCCTTAATATGTCAGCATGTATACACTACGAATGAGTACACTCTTACATAACCATAATCTAATTATCAAAGTCAATACTTGCATCTAATCCACAGTCCATGTTCAAATTTAATGAACGCTTTCCTTCAACATTGTCAGAACATCTATGTATTATTCTCCCACTCATGGACCCACCTTTTTTTTCAGGCTTAGAGCTACAAGTAAATATAAATGTTCACTCTCACATCATTTTGCCAAAATTTTCCCAGGCATCTCCTGGTTGCCAAAACTCATTCTCTTAACATTTCAAGAAGAGCTCACTGGATGCTGAAGTCCTTGAGCTTTTGCATGTTTAGAACAGTTTCTCTATAGCTTTATACTTGATGAAGAGCTTGGCTGGATATAAAACTCATGGTTCACACTCTGAATTCACACTTGAATTTCTTGAATTGCTGCTACTTTCTGCATGTTCTTTAGAGATGTCTGATGCCCTCCTAATTACTTCTGAATTATTTGGTTGATTTTTTATTTGTTTGTTTTTGCCTGTAGGCCAGAAGTCAGCAAGCATTTTCTGTGAGGAACCAAGTAATAAATTCTTTTAGGCATTGTGGGCCACATACGTTATCTGTCACATATTTTTGTTTTGTAATCCTTTGAAAATACACCCAGAGACAGTTCTGAGCTTGAATTCTACATAAAAACTGGCCATTAAATGCAGTTTGCCAACCCCTGCTATAGATTATAAGATTATTTGCTTTAAAGTTCACTATTTTTACTAGGAAATACATAAGAGTTGATCATTCTTTGTCAATTTCCCTAGTTACTTGGAAATCTCTTCCAGTATGTGTACCTTCAGGTCGTCTTTTAATTCAAGAAAGTTTTTTTGGGTTATAGTTTAAATGTTAGTTCTGCGTCACTGTTTTGCTTCTCTTCTCTATCCATAGGCTAGATCTTCTCTGCCTGTCTATTTCAACAACTTTCTGTGAGACTAATTTTACCTTTATCTTATTTTCATTCTCTTAGTTATTTGCCTATGTCTTCAATGCTCCTTATTAAGTTTTCCTATATTAATCCATTCCCCACCTTGCGCATCTTATAATTTAGTCTTTACAATATTGCTTATGATTTTACCTATTTCTGTTTCTTTCCTAGGTTCAATTAAGTTGTGTTTCACTTCTTCCTGTTTTTAGTCCATTTCTGTTCTTAAGGTTTTGACATAAAGGTTTTCCCCCTTATAGTCCCAAATAATTGTTTAGGAATATTTAATTCAGTTTGCAGTGCTGTGTTCCAGTCTTCTACTACTTTATGGCTGGCACTATGAGGGGAATTTTCATCAACCAACAGGTTCTGATTCTCATTTTGTTTTCATCTTAGAATAGTTCTGAAGGCTGTTTATAATTCCATTTCATGAACGATGGTGGTAGTTTGGAGTGATTAATACAATTTTAGATTAAGAGTGCCCTCTCCTGTTAGTGTAGCAAAAATGTACTTTAATTTGTACAAACTGTACAAAACGTGTACACTGTAAAACATACAAACATTTCTCCAAGAAATCGTTTGTGCAGATGATGGGCTGTGGGAGCTGTGTGCTTTCCATCTACTTTCTGGTGTGTTTTGTCTTTCAGGGGCCTAAATTCCCTTCTGCTCTTCATGGTTTCACCAGGGAGTTCCCAAAGGCAAATTTCCCATTTAATCTCTGTATTCATTTTCTTTTGATGCTATAACAAATTACCAGAAATTTAACGGCATAAAAATAACAGAAATTTATATTCTCTTATAGTTCCGGAATCCAGAAGTTTAAACTAAGTCATATGTAGCTGAAATCAAGGTGTCAGCAGAGCTGGGTGCTTTTGGGGAGGCTCTAGGTGAGAATTTATTCTTAGTCCTCCAGCTTCTGGTGGTTTGCCAGTGTTCCTGGGCCTGCGTGGGCATCACTCCAGGTCCATGTCCTCACATTGCCTTCTCTTCTGTGGTCACATCCCATCCTGCCCCCCTCTAATAAGAGCACTCATGCTGTCACTTAGGGTCCCCCCAGATAATCCACGATAATCTCCCCATCGCATAATCCTTAATGTAATCATATCTACAAGTCCCTTTTTCAGAAAACACGGTAAAATTCAAAGGTTCCAAGGATTCTGACATGGATAGCTTTAGGGGCCATTATTCAGCCTCCCGCTTCTTTTCCCCAGATGCGTTGCCTTTCCAAGACTGCTGGCATGGGTCACCCGCATTTTAAATCCTTCCCCTGCAGTCAGTGCTCTGAGCTACCCAGGCCGCCTGTGCAGTGTTTTTGAATTTAGGACTGATTTTCTCTCTTGAGGGTTGACTGTAGCTCAATTACATCTTCGCTTTTCTGTACAATTTTGCGAAAAACCCAGTCCTCCACAAAGGCTTGATGAGGGAAATAAGAAATATCTTTTCTAGACATGGGTGTTTACCTTCCTACTGCAGATAACATGAAGTTTGTAGTGTTCTGTCTTCCTATTACGTCTAAAGTATGAGGTTTTACGGTTTCATCTGTTCTTGCTGATTTGCATAGACTTTTTTTAGATGATGTTTGGAGTGATGTGACTGTGATAATTAAGAAGTATAAATCCCGTGTGAAACAGACAAATAAATAGTATTCCAATTTGGTGACGATCTGTTACTTATACAAAAAAAAGGCTTTAAAAAGTTAATAATCTAACATAATGGCTACTATTTTTTATAGTAACTCAGAGAAGTAATGACTAATTAAACTATGGACTTATTTCATTCCAGAACTGACACAGACCACAAGGACCAGAGCTGTCAAATCTAGTAAATATCTCTAGCTGCCTATGGCAGAAGAGCCACAACAGACTGTCTCCTCTGCAATAACCTACCCTTCAACCATCGCAGAACCCCAAAATTTAAAAAATCCAGAATGCAGTTAATGTCATTATGTTGAACGAAACATTCTAGGTATAATGCTTTATACTCAACGTAAATAAAGACTGTCCGTGTCGTTGCCGCCTATTCTCTGCCTATAAAATAGCAATCCTAATATTTAAATGAGAACCGTTAGGAAGTGTTTTGACGAATTATCCAGAATGTGCAAGTTACTTTGTAAATGAAGGTTTAAGTACCGTCATGTAACTCTGATGTGTGGGGAGATGCAGCAGAAGTGCCAGTGGCTGACTGTGGTCGTATAACTTAATGTATTAATATTTAACAAAGAAATGGGAGATAAGGAAGCAGAATGTCTGCATCTTGCTCTTAGTACTCTACGACTGGCTTTGAGATCTTACAGTGATATAACTGTTTTTATTTAATTGTTAACTTCATCTGCCCCCAATTAACAGGTATAAAACACTTTCAAGGCAATAAAATGTTGTAAACAATTATTTTGAAGGTAGGAACGTGAACACTGGTATTCCCTGGGCCACTACCGTACCCAGCTAAGTCAAACAACAATCTTGTCTTTAAATGAAACTCTGTAACTTACTCAAACCAAATCTGAGTAAGCATCACCAAACATATACCATCCGAGGTCCAGTATGTGTTGCATACTAAGTGTCTGACTGGCCCTGACTTGGGAGAACACTCCATTTTCTTAGTGTCCACTTTATATGCTAGAAAAATGATTATTTTTTATAAGAGATACTAAAACAGTTGGCACATCATTCGTATTCAGAGGCAGACACTTACACTAATAAATTTCAACACCCTTCTTTTTTTTTTTTTTTTTTTTTTGCGGTATGTGGGCCTCTCACTGTTGTGGCCTCTCCCATTGCAGAGCACAGGCTCCGGACACGCAGGCTCAGCAGCCATGGCTCACGGGCCCAGCCGCTCCACGGCATGTGGGATCTTCCCGGACCGGGGCATAAACCTGTGTCCCCTGCATCGGCAGGCGGACTCTCAACCACTGCGCCACCAGGGAAGCCCTCGACACCCTTCTTGATGCTGTTCCCGCTACTGAGACTGACTCCTCTCATGCCTGTACTAACCTTTTCCTGGTGTATATCAGTTGGCATCACCTTGGAGCTTTTCCAGATCTTCTAAACTAGAAATAATCACTCCATGCTCAGAAATCTCTTAACAGTTTTTAAAACCCATATGTTTCTACTTGCCCTACTGCTTATCACATACATATATGATGGTACCACAGAGGTATATTTAAGAGCCTGGCTTTGGTTTACACCAGGCACCAAGCTGAACCCTGCCATCTACTTGTAGTTATCACAATGATTGGCATATCTTTCTTGAGACTCCGTTTCTTTAAGGAAGCAGAGGATAATAATATCTAACCCTCAGGTTTACCAGAAGAACGGAATGAAATAATCTATGTCAAGTGCTAAATCTAGCACATCAGTAATAAATACACATTAGCTACTATTCTTCTTCCTGCTACAACCTCATTCTCCTTTCTGAGTATAAACTCTCTGCATATCAGAGATTATGTATTATGTACTTGGTGTGCCTACAGCACCTAGGACAATGCGTTATACACAACTGCTGGTCAGAAGGCACTTTTACATTGAAATTAAATGAAAAATAGTGATCAAACATTTGTTGAGCTTTCCCATTGTGAAGGCACAGCAAGAAATGAAAAAGACATCATTCCTGACCTTTATTTACGTCTTTAAGGGCTTAGTCTAGTGAAAAAACGGAGTCTGGTAAAAAAGCTGAGTCTAGCTAAAGAGCAGTTAATCTTTAAGTGTTTAGTCTAGTTAAACATATACATGTATATATATATATATATATATATATATATATATATATTTTACATACAAGACTGTGAGTGAAAAGGACCAGGCGGGCAGTACAAAAACGAGTGCTGACTCGGCAAACAATTATAAGTGCGTTAAACTGAAAACTTATTTTTCCTTACTTCTTTTTTTCCAAATATACTTCCCTCTGCAATCCTTACCTCTTCTTACTCCTACTCAAATCTTTGTTTCCATGGCAATATGTTTCTACCCTGAAATTCCATCACTGGAACGTCTACATTCAGTCTACAGTATTTCTACTGCTCTCTCTCTTAAATTGCTCCTAGAAAAGCCCAATTCTCCCCTCTATGATGTAGATGAGCTACATAAATGTCTACCAACTTAAGGCACATTTCTCATCTCATCCCTTTGTACTACACAAGAGTTCTTACACAGGACTATAATAATACTTTTAATACTTCATACATTTTTTAAAAGTTTTTTTGATGCAGACCATTTTTAAAGTCTTTATTGAATTTGTTAAAATATTGCTTCTGTTTTCTTTTTATGTTTCGGTTTTTTGGCCACTTGGGATCTGAGCTCCTCCACCAGTAAATCAAACCCGTACCCTCTACACTGGAAGGCGAAATCTTAACCACTGGACTGCCACGGAAGTCCCAATACTTGACACATTTTAATACTTGATAACAAAAGAAACAAACACAGACCCTGTGATATGAACTGCATAGAATCCAAGCTTGTTCAGATTTAAACCCTTTACCCAATGCAAAGAGAACCTTTAGAGAGCTACTTAACAATCAAAACCAGAAAAAAAGAAAGACTGCCAGTAAAAGAATTATTCGTCAAGGACTTGTTTCCTACCACCTGATGCTGAGTTTGGCTAGACACTGGATTTCTCCTGCCAGAACCTCAGAATTGTTAAGGGAACCCTATTTGCTATTGAGCATTTCCGCTGATGTGCTCTAAACCCTACTCCTATTAGACTCTTTAATGTTGCCTAATTTACTCTTAATTCCTCTGTTTAGAGTTGTGCTGCCAAAGTCCTGAAGGTCGGAAACACGTCATTACCTCTGAATGGATGGTCGACTTGACTCTTCTGAAAACCAGTCAGATTCTGGAGAACACCCGCCAAATGCCGCAAGCAAAATGGGTGCCCTGCGATCAAACTGCGGTAGTAACTCATAGAGCAGGTCTTACCCTGGGCTTCGAGAGCCAACGGAAGTCCTTGTTAACTACCCCAGGAGTGCAGCCCAGGCTGAAGGAGGCCCCCAGATGCCAAACGGTCGCTTTAAAATCCCTCAAAATTGATACAGAACTCAAAGAATAAGTCCTGGTGTTTCTTCTAATGCCGGGAGCTCCTAACTAAAATTTGAGCCACTCAAGAATTGTCATGAACATTTCTAGAATGGTTATACACAAATGGGATCAATACCCCAGAAAATTTGCTGACCCTCATGATAGAATTTTGACTGCGACAGCAAGACCTAGCACTGACTCTACCGTGACGACTCAAGGGTATGATCTCTCTAGACTGCACAGAGGTAACGTGGATTTTCTCTGTTGACTTTGCTTATCTTGACATACGGAAGAAAGCTGTCTTTCTCTAAACCCTAAATCCATCAATAGAACAGCGTAGATAGAAAATTAAATGAACCTTTTTTTTTTTTTTGCCTACATTGCATAAACATTTAAAATTCCCTCAACAAATAAAAATTGGCTACCTTACTCTGCAGTTTGTCCTAATGGGTCAAATGATCCTGCTTATTTCATTGTTGCATTTTACTAGTCTTCAATTTCTAACTACATTATCGATATTAACATAATACACCATGCTGTCATGAATTAATCCTTAGCATCCCATTTGAATGCATCCCGAATTCTGGGTATTATAATCAATACACCATGAAAAGCAAAATAACTCCCCAAGGATTTGCAATGTTGAAAAGCAAATGTTTTCTTTCCTCATATGAGGCGTATTCTGGTACATCAGGGTTGCCCTCCAACTGACTTTGTTGTATCCTTAGATTCTCAAACTTCATCTGAGAGACATCCAAGCTGATTGCTACTCTCAATGCTTTATCTCTTACAAATCTTTCTCCCCTAAATTTTCTCACTATATGGCAAGAAAGGAAGTCCAGCCAGCAGCAGCAGTTACCCCGGATTCCACTGAGGGTTTTCACTGTCAGGGTCTTCTCCATCTCCTATCAGGGGCTCCAATGTTGGCACCTTTTCCCCTTCAAATTTGGAAAAATGTAAAGTAGGTTGAAAAGCCTGTTCTAAACAATACAACACTGCCAATACTGTGAGAAGAGTTTGGTGTTTGTGCATACGAATTTATTTATGTGATGTGTTAAATAACTATAAGTTATATAAATATTCAATAAATCAATACATACACAAATATGTACATATATATATTTGTATTTTCTCTGTGTATGCATAAATATATATTTACATATGTATAACTATATACATACATGTATATATGTAGTGTGTATGAGTGTGTGTGTGGACATGTGTACGTTTACTTTTAAATATACATTGTAACCCATGTGGAGGTGAGCTACTGCATGGGCCAGGCATGGCAATCTGCTCTTTAAGGAAATTCCAATCCGACATTCAATAAACAAGTTAGATGTGTAGTCAAGTCTCTGGACAAAAAAATTAAAAGTTAAAATGTGATCATAGGGCTTCCCTGGTGGCGCAGTGGTTGGGGGTCCGCCTGCCGATGCAGGGGACGCGGGTTCGTGCCCCAGTCTGGGAGGATCCCACGTGCCGCAGAGCGGCTGGGCCCGTGAGCCATGGCCGCTGGGCCTGCGTGTCCGGAGCCTGTGCTCCGGGGCGGGAGAGGCCACAGCAGTGAGAGGCCCGCGTACCGCAAAACAAAAACAAAAACAAAAACAAAACAAAACAAAAATGTGATCATAATACACAAACTAGCAAAATGCCCTTTCCTCCATTTTCAAAAAATAAAACACTTGGCAGATCTATCCCTCCCTGCCCACTACTTTTTAACTCTCTATCCAAACTCACCAAAGCTTTCTTCTTGGCTCTAATGCCCCATCTCCCTACCCTGATCTCTGCACATGCTTTCAAAATCAATTATTCTCTCCCTCAGCAACAGTGCTCTGACCTTTCCAGAATAAATGAAAGCATGCTGGTTTCCCTGTTCTATCTCTTCTACCCACACCCCCAAAAGTCCTCTTTCTCTGCTCATCCAGGTTTTGTATAACAAAGGCCCACAACAAAAAAGAAGCTGGCAAAAAGGGGAGGCAATGAATACTTACACATTATGTTTCCCTACCTTACCTGTCTATCAGAGAACACACTTAAGATAGCACTTTTTCATTTTCTGTGTGTAGTTGAAAGAACACTCCTAAGATTTGATGCTAGATGGGGCACTTATACATTCGGAGACTTGATTTCCTCAATTGAAGATGTCACTGAAAGAATCAAATGTAATCATACACGTTAAAAGACTAAAACAAATATCTTAATAAACACTGGTCTCACCTGCCCTGTCAATTCTATAATATCTCCTAAGATAAACTCAATTTTTTTTTAGCTTGATTAGTGTTAGAGTGACTCAAGTATTTTAAAAGTACCTCCCTTATGGAGTAAATAAATAGCACACGTATTGAAAAGCCATCTGGTAAGCTTTCTGGATACCATGTCTTTTGAAATTATTTCAGTTATCTTCTGTACCCTACTTTCAGGTAAAAGGAAGAATCCTCTTCATCTGATATGGATCAAAAGAAATATTAAAACTCTATTATCACACCCAAAAGTTATAAAGAAAACAGGAGCTTCGGAATCTGTGGACGTGCTATTGTGCGCTTGCAGGACCAATAAATAACACGGCACAAAATCTCTTTTTTTTTTCATAGGGAAGTCCTATGCTTCGAGCAGTACAAATAATCTAATTTCTACTATTGGATGATGTCTTTTGGCACCTACTTTCCATTTAACTGAATGAATTTATTGTCTAGTTTCAACTGAATTGTTTTCCATTTATATTGACATTACCTCCAAGGAGTAAAGTCTTCATATTCTATATATACTGAAAATTACTTGATTCTTGTCTTTGCCTTAAAGATTTTACATATGAATTGAGGGTCAAAGCTGTGTTTGCCTTTTTCTTTCCTCCCTCTTCAGTGGGCTATGCTGGAAACCCTACAGATACTCTCCTGCTGTCATAAATAGATCATTTGTGTATTTCAAGTTCACTACAGGTCTGAGGATGAGCTTAACATCTCTGTATCCATGGAAAAGGCCCAGAAAAATCAAGAAGGTAGCCTATTGTGTAAAAAGTTTTGAGACATTTGATTAACAAAGGCTTTCCCAGGTTTTTCTTCAATGATTCTAATTTTCCTAAAAACTCCAGACAACAGCAGTACTGTTCTCACCTCAAGATTATTTCAGCCAGACTTAATACCAGTGATAGAAATTATAAGTGACTGTTGCTGTTTTGCCAACAAGAGAAATAGTTCACCAGTTATCACACGTCTCCAAAGAGTGTTCACAAGTCAGGGTTGTTCTACTGCGGCTAAACAAAAAGTCACCTGCCAGGTATTAAAAGAAAAAGGAAAATAGAGAATTAAGCTATTACTATCAATATTATTTCTATTATTCAGAAAAGTTAAAACTACCATGTTCTCAGTAGTTCTGGCAGATTTTTCTGAAACCATGATTATTTAAATAAATGTCATTATTCTCCTTTCCTTTAGCTAAGGTGTCCTAGACTTCTCTGTCTCTCTCTCTCTCTCTCTCTTTCTCTCTCTCTCTCTCTCTCACACACACACACACAGTATTTATGAGACAATTATTTTCCATCTTAAAAAAATAAAACGTCAACTTAAAAAAACAGACACTGGGGTACTTGTGTTGATTCTCACGCTAACATTCAACTGTCACCTACACTCATCTCTGATTGCTAAGGACTGACAAAGGCAGATAAACAGCACTGCCAAAGGGACATCCGAGACTGCATTTTAGAAAATGAGAGGGAAAGGGAGGGAGGGGAATAGTGTGACATGGGTCTTTTAAGACTTGATAAAATTTGTTCATTTATTTGTTCAGGTCAGGGGGATGCGATCCATCTCTTCTTACAGCCAAGAGAAAGGCGGACCCTTGGACCATCCATGTCAGAGGTGACAGAATCAGGCTTCTTCACAGCAAAACCTCGAAAACCGTGTCACAGGAACATAAACACAGAATCTCAGACTTCTACTCAGGCTCAATGAAATAAAACGAAAGAAACATTTGTCAAGAACCTACTTCACGCATTATCGTAAGTATTGTGCAAGACTTCGGCTAAACCCAAAGCCCTTTGTTGTTTGAGGGAAAAAATCAGAAAAAGACACCTATTCAGAGGAGTAACTAGAAAAATTTACCCTAGAAAAATCATGTGCTGGGGCTCCTGACTGGCCCGGAGAGCACAGAGTGAATATTAACCCATGGCCCCTCTGCAGGGTGGCTTTATGTGAAGCCCCTCAGCCTCTGCAGCCCCCACCACCAGGCTCTCAGGGGTGAATTCAGAATCTGACACCGCAGCTTCACTCCAATAGCGAGTCCCATTCTGTACAAAAGAGGTGGAATCTTTGGAGACATCATTTAAATGCCAATTTTCATGCCTCCTCTTCTAAGTTATGGCACTTATAAAATCAATATTTTTAAAAGTTCAAATATTTTTTAACTTCCAAATGAGTCATTCACTCTCTTAGTAGAGAAGATGTAAAATAAAATGTCAATGCCTGAAACGTGAACTACTTCTTCAAAGACAGAGTTAAGTACGTTTCTCACAATTCAACGGTAATTGGCTTAGAACTTGAAAACACAGTGCTGGAACCTGACAACGGCAATTCACTGGGCTCCACGGGAACTCAAAGGCTGCTGGAGAAAGTGGGCCCAGAACTATCCGTATCCTGCTCACTATACTTCTTATGCAACGTCCTCACAACCCTCACTGAGTTTTAAAGGAATCATCTGGGCCATTCAGAGTTTACATGCATCCACTAATCAATTTCAGGTGTTAAAAATTCCTAAGCTGCCTGCAGACTGCAACACCCACTGGCTTCTCTAACAAACCCAGTGCACCAGCCAGGCAGACCACACTTTGAAAAATGCTGCTTTCCGTGCCCTAGCTCCCTGACTCCAGAGATTGACGGAACCTCCCACCAATTCAACGCGGCTCACAATCTCACCCAGTGTCATACCAGAACCCTGCAATCTCTGGCCATCCTTTGGGATTAACAAACCACACTGCTCCTGAGTGTACCAACTTAATTTCTCAGTTTTCCATTGTGAAAAATGGTGATTGCAAAGCTCTTCCTATTTGACCTTCTCACTGAATTGATACAGACATCAAGCTATAATGCACAGGAAACTGCTCTGAAGCATGAAAAGGACATTCACAGATGTGAAGTGGTACTCAGAGATAGCATGACCAGCTTGTTAAACAGCAAAGTACATCAGTACATAACAAAGTGTAATCTCCTAAAACTCGATATATACACATTAACTTCATATTTTCAGGGTTCTCCCAGGTATATCTACTCAGTGCCCTCCCCCAGCATTTTTTTTTAATGAATGAATAAATAAATAACTGAGAACCAAAGATGTTGCAGAAGGGTAACTTATTTTGCAAAACTAATCAGACTAAATCACTCTAACTCGTGAAAGACACAACAAATGGTTCGGTTTCAAGCGCATGTGGTTTCTCTGCTTGAATTACCCAAGTAATTGTAGCTATGCAGAATCAGACTAAATTCACGGCACGTCTATAGTACTGTATGATTTCAGTAAAAAGGAGCGTCTCTAGAATCACACTCACACCATTTTAAGACTCCAGATGAGAACATGACAGAGCAGTACTCTGGGTCCATAAAAATAATGGGCCCAAGGCAATTCCATAGATGATTCCCAAAGTGTTACACAGAATTATAATGAAATCATACTGGATAAATGAAATGGCATAAAGAATTTGAAAGGGTGTGAAGCATGGAACTCAAACGTCTAGCCACTTAACTATAACACAGCTTTTACGTGAACGAGTATCGATAATTCCAAATTTATCTCATCTGGCACAGCCAAACAGGCTTGAAAATCCAGTACCACATCAAAAGTGGGGAATAACATAAATGAGAAGGTGAGGAAGAGAAGGAGAGAAGCCAGTAGGTCAGCTAAGAGTGGGAGAGTCCCAAAGAGCACGGATCACCCCCAAAATCAGTACTACACCAGCATCCTTCCTTCATAGTACAAGTAACAGAGTTCTGTTGTCCAAACAAAGGGATGAATTATACCTCTTTCACTCTGCCCTCGCTGCTGAAGTGGAGATGATCACTGTGGACAACCAGGAATGTGAGACGAGATGATATAAAGGACCAGGCCCTCAGAAGTACCCGTAAGTGGCACCCTCCACAACTAGTCTTTTGGGGAAATTTAATACTAGGATCATCTTCCTAATAAACCATGGGGCTCTTTCAAGTCAGGCTATATACCTTGATCCCTAACAACCAGCACCATAAATGATTGTTCTGAGACTGAATTAACAAATAAATGTGCTTGAAATCAAGCTGAGAGTTAATATGCATCATGCAATTTGAGCTCAATTAAGTGCTAAATTGGGTGGGTAGTGACTACAGATAGATTCGATAAAAGTGCAGAGAAGAGAGAGATCAATGGGAATGCTTTATGGAAGAGAGATTTTTGTCCTGGGACTTGGAGGATAACCGTGACCTAAACAAACTACAGGAACAGAGAGGGTATTAGGATGAAGCAACAGCTGGCAGCAAATGGATATAATACACATTAACTCCTTCATCTTCCCCAAAACTCCAGTAGGTAGGTACTCTTATAATCCCCATTCTACAGATGAAGAAAATAAGACAGAGATTTAAGTAGCTTGCTCAGGTCACAGAAAAAATGTTAGAGACAGGACATAAGTACAGCCAGTCTGGCTCTAGAGCCCACACATTTAACCATGGAGAGTCACCAAGGTAAGTCCCAAAATATTTAAGCAGGAAAGTGAGTAGACCTCATTGTATCAGCTGTAAACAGAACCCACTCGGAAGAGTTTCAGTGGAGAGAAATATATTTTTTTAAATATCAGTTCATAAAATCTTCTGGTACATCAGAGAACCAGGCTTAAATACTACATAGCCAGGAACAATGTGGGTGGAAGAAAGCCCAACCACACCTCAGGTCTCCTCCAGTGAAAATTCCACAACTACTGTCCTCCAGCATCTGATGCCAAAAAGTCTGTTACAACCTCCCCCAAAAGCCGGAAGTTCTTGCCACTGCACTCACCCAAAGAGCATCAGCCTTGCACTGCCTCCTTCTCGTGTCCCTCTAGTGGGTGGTGCAACTCACTGGCAACAAGTCGTAGCTGCAAGAGAGTCTAGGAACTACAGGGTGTTTTGGTTGTGTTTTTGCTATTTTTAAAGATTCTATCAGGGGAATTGGAATCACAGTATGGAAGCTAACAGGAAGTCAAGATGATAAACAAAAGATGTCAGGCAATCACAAAGGGCCACTACACATTCTGATAATGGGCAGGCTGAGAAGTTTTCGTGAATAATGTCAGCTACATAAAGGAGAGTCAGATCATGTAGGTAAAACTTCATTTCATTTGGGAACAATTTACTCTTTTCTAACAAAGGCCATAGGTCTCTTATAATAGCAAGACATTTCACAAGACATAAACACAATAACTCATGTAATTCAAAAGCTAATAATACCAACTACTTGGTGACTGTTTTCCCCCAGTGATTTCAGAATGTTACAGCATAACAATATGCATCATTTTTCCTATACGAAAAAGCAAAAGATACTAATTTAGGAAACTGGTCACATTCCATAGCATGTACTATTTTTGCCTCTTATAGTTCTCCTATACTTCTGTAGAAGAAACATTTTCCAAGACAATGGAGATTTTGAATGGTGGCAATATAACTTTGTCTTTGTGGAAATAGGAGTTTGAAATAAAATACTTTATAAATATTCACTAGAAAAGAGTTAGTTTAGTTTTGTTTTACAAAATAGAAAGTTATTTTTAAACCACTACTCCTTTAACTATCATGGCCACATAATGTTTCTGAGTAAAATTTCAAGTGCTTTCTACAGTAACAATTGTTTCTTGTTCTTTATGCTTAAGGAAAGTTAGCTGCATACAATAAGATATAGTATTTCAGAGCAAAATTCAAGAATACAGAACTAAAGATTTCTTTTTAAATGTGAATTATGCATAAAGGCAGGTATTAATAACACAATATATATTATTTCTCTTGTGTAAACATAAATTGACAGTTCCATTTTTTAATTGATAATGGTGTCATATGAAACAGTGTGACTGTGGAGCATCACCAAAATCCATGTGAATAAATGAACATATATTTTAATTTACATACGCAATGTACTTTACATAATGAAATTAAGGAGAAATTCAGACTGAACAATAACAATTCCAAGAGCAGTTACTTTTTATTGATTACTTAATACACAGTGTACTATGTTAAGCATTATGTATATAATATCATTAACCTAGCTGAACTCTATACCCTTTATTACACCTGAATTTAAATATAGGAAAATGTTTCACATCCTTCTCAGAAACATTTCAGTCATTCAAAAACACTGCGCAGAAATGTGAATATACCCCCAAGAACAATAATCCAAAGAGGACAAAGGCAAAATCTCCACTTTTACATATTTATGGAATGTCAACGTGGAAATCAGAAGTCACTGTGGCAAATAAAATTTGGTGGGAGGAAAATGAGAGCAAATTGAGGGTATACAGTCACTCAAGGTGAATGGAAAGAGATAACTGTCTCTACATCTATTTTATGACTTGATAAACAACAGACATTAAGGGTTTTGTCATATCATTGGTATTTATTTACCATACTAATAATGATGATGGGTATGAAAATCACGTTCCTTTGCAAAATAGTTGATGGTAAAGACTGAAGAAATTTTCAGCAAGATATATAAATTTTTAGTAAGTACAATATTCACTGGGGGAAAAAATATATGATCTTATACCTGAGAAGGTCATACGTATGGGTGGGAAAATAATGTCCAGACTGTCAGGTCCCTAAAAGGTGCCAGTAGCCACTGCATTGTTCATAGAAAATACTTCACCTCAAACACTTTGCCTCTTTATTTTTTTCAGTAAATAGAGTAATATATTGATGATTCATTTGTAAATGGTTTGAATACTCATCTTTATATGAAATTTATCACTTGAAGTGACCCAAGAGACTTATTCTACTACCCTGTTATAACTGACTTAGCCAAGGGAGGTTGCAGATTTTAAACCCACAGTTGTATTAATTTCTTTCAATCTGAAGGTTAAAAAAGTATGTAACTGAGGTCTTTAAAAAAAGAACCTAAGAACAGTACATTCTTTATCTTAATTGTAAAGAACAATAAGATTGTCTTGTTTAGCAGATATAGGCTTTAAGATTAAATAATCTCAATCATTATCTGCATGGCTTTATTGAAAAAGATATAATTAGTCATGACAAGAGCATAACAGTGAAATTAAAACTGGAAATAGAATTGGTCACGGAGACTATGAGTCATCTGAACTTCACAGCTCATTTATGACTGATGAGAAGTACATATTTCTTCGTTAAGAAAATCTTCGGACAATATGCCCTTAAGAGAAGAAAAAGGACTGACCAGCAGATTAGAGACAAATTCATTTTCCCACAGGCCACAGACACGACCATTCAGCAAGACGTTAAATTGATCAAAATTATCTCCAGGTCGAATGTGCCTTGGTGGCAAAGTATATATTTTCCTCAGTGATGACTCTGACATAATTTGTAAAGCAATGAAAAAAAAAAGACAACTGTTGACATTCTGATGTTACATATTTATGAAATTCTGGGTTCTCAAAATACTAAGACAGAGAGACAGAGTTTTCTAGAAGGTGCATCTAATGTGTGCTGTCAGCTCTGCTCAATTTGTTGATTTCTAAAATTGATAGACACACAGTGAAATAAAATTTTGCCAATGTGATGAGCAGGGAGTATTTTTGCACATTTTTACTTACTATTAAATTTTTGAAAACATTATTTTATATTAAAACAAACATACACTAAGTAGTAAAATATTTTTTAATCCTATGTAATTAAGGTAAAAGAGAGATTCCAAGAGTTCATATTTATTTCATGCTACTATGTGCACTGGGCATTGAACCTCTGTTGGTAAATCTGCATTTACTGGAGTACTGAATTAAAACTTTTCATAAGATCTAAAATTTTTCTTAAACATTAATATTGTAGTGGAAATTATTTGAAATCAGATCATTTCCAATGTGATGACTAGTTATAATACTGTCAAGGACAGCTTGCAATATGAAAAGATTCTGATTCAGAATACATGAACTCCAGTTACATGCCTGTTACTTACTGGTGATATGACCTTGGACGTACAATATCTCTGCAATTTTAATGACTAATAGGGCTAATATTATATCGACTCAAGGGTTTACTAAGGTAAAAAAGCAACTTGGATTGTTGAATTGACTCTCAATGAATTGACTCTCTTATATTATGAGATGTTTTATTTTATCTCTGGTTCCCCTTGTCCCTAAGTCTATTTTCTCTAATAATAATACAGGCACTGCAGTTTTGTTTTTTTGTAATTATTTGGTGTATACATGATGCATCTTTTCCTATCCTTTTACTTTTTGTTTGTTTAAAAGAATGTCTATTACAGAATTATTAATTTCCTGGAAGAAAAAATACTAAACTATTAACAGCTTTTATTTCAAGGTAGTGTGATCATGCCTTTTATTTTTTTCTCGATGGGTTTTTTATATATTTGAATTTTTCAATGATAAAAATGTTACCAGACATAAGAATTACGTTTCTGATCTGGATGATCGACAGGACCCGCAATCTACAGGACTGGGATGACTAAACACAGACACAGCTGACTCTGGAACAGCATGAGTCCTCTTCCGCGTCAACTGTTTTCAACAGTAAATACTACATGATCCACCTTGCTTGAATCTGTGGATGCGGAACACAGATATGGAGGAACGCCAGATATGGAGGGCTGAATACAAGCTATACTTAAATGTTCAGCTGCTCAGAGGCTTGGCACTCATAACAATCCCTGCCTGGTTCCTCAACTGTAACCTCACTTTTCACATAAAACTTCTTCCTCCAGAGTCAGAAGAAGGGTGTTGTCAAAGCCAACATTCATTTAAGAAGCGGCCGTTTTAAGTAAAAATAGGGCCATTACTCACACATAGTTGCTGCTATAACAAACAGATCTTTTAAAAAGTCACTTCCCATTTGAACTGCCTGAAGCAATTTCTGCTGAAATTCTCCTTCAGCCATTCAGTTTAGTAATCCATACTAAACTGTCCCTTGGACAATTGTAAACATCAGCTCCCTGGGGTTTTAAATGTTTTTTTTTTCATTGTGGTAATGAATACATACTATAAAATTTACCCTCTTAACCATTTTTATCTGTGCAGTTCAGTAGTGTCAACTGCATTCACGTTGTTGTTGTAACAGAGCTCTACAGTTTTTTCATCTCACAAAATGGAAACTCTCTCCTCATCAAACCACTCCCCATGTTCACCTCCACCTAACAACACCATTCCATTTTGTTTCATAATTTTGACTACTCTTGATTCTTTTTCCTTTTAACCTATCTGTATCTTTAAAGGGAGTTTCCTGTAGATAGAATGTAGTTGCGTCTTATTTTATTTCCAATCTGACAATCTGTCTTTTAGATGAAGTGCTTAAACCATGTGCATTTCACACAATAATCAAGGTGTTGTGTTTAAATGCACTACCCCTGCTATTTGTTTTCTATTTCTCCTGTCTGTTCTTTGTTCATTTTTCCTCTTTTCTTGCTCTCTTTTAAATACAGTTGAGTACCTTTTCAAATGTTTCCAATTCATCTCTACCATTGATTTATTAGATACTATCTGGTTGTTTTCTTTTGTGTGTGTGTGTGTGTGTGTGTGTGTGTGTGTGTGTGTGTGTGTAGGGGGGCTGCTCTAGGATTTACAGCGTTACACCTTTAACTTAATACAGACTACCTTCAAATGATACCACAACTCTTCACACACACACCAGTATCCTTCCTTCCATCCTCCCATTTCTGTGCTACTGTTGTTACTCATTTTCCTTCAATATATGTTATAATGTATTGTTATTATGTTTGCTTTGAGCAATTTTCTTCTAAAATTTTTTTAATCTCTTATATTTGCCTAGGTATTTGCCATTTTGAGTGCTCTTCATTTCCTTGTGTTGATCCAAATTCCTATCTAGTGTCCTTTTACTGCTACCTAAGGAAGTTCTTTCTTCAGCCCTGAATGGTGTCTGATAAGAAGTCTGATTTTTGTTCCACTGTATGGCAGGTATGTTTCCTCCTTCTCCCCTGGCTGCTGTTAAGACTACTCTTCATTACCTGTTTTCAGCAATTTGATTATTATATGCTTTGGCGTGATTTCTTTTGCTTGGGGCTGAACTTGGATTTGTGGGTTTATAGTTTTCATCACGTTTGGAGCATGTCCAGCCATTTCTTTGTTCAAATATTTTTTCTGGCCTCCCCTCCTCCTGCGAGTCCAATTGTACATGTATTAGACAACTTGGGATTGTTCCACAGGTCACTGAGACTCTGTTTTTAAATTTTTTTTCTATATGATCAATTTTGATTAAATGCCACGACACTGTTACTTTTACATTATTGAAGGCTAGATCTGTCCTCCTTTGAGACTGTTGGATTTTGTTCTGGCACAACTAAGTAACCTGCAGATCAGTCTGATCCTTTCTGTCATGGAAAGGTCCAGACCAGACTATTATGGAACTAATTCAGCTCTATTACTAAGCTGTGGCCCTTCTGAGACCTCTACCAAATGCCCATGTATGAAGAGGTCTCTCCCATATGGTTTCTGTGAATTTTATGTGACATCCAAGAATCGTTCCACCCGTTGCCATCCTTGTTCTTTCCTTGCCTTCCTCCTCACACAGGCAGATCATTACTTAGCAAAACCCTTAAAGGGACCAGTTTGAAGATCCCCAGAGCCCTCTCTTTGTACAACCCCGTCCTCTCTGTTATTGTTCTCTTTAAAAATTAATTGCCTTGACCTCTCCAAATTCCAAACCCTGCCTGCCTAGCTCGGTGTGACTGCTAGACCCTCTCTGGGTCTGCCCTCCCTCTTTGCCTCCAGGCAGGAGGTTGAGGCAAGAGTAGCATCACCCCCTTTCTCGTCCCACGTCCCAAGGATCACAGTCCTTAACTGCCTATTGTCCAATACGTGAAAAACATTTCATGTATTTTGTCTGGTTTTCTAGTGTTTATGGTGGGAGGTTGATACCCACAGCAGTTAATCCCTAACAGTCAGGAGCAGAAAGTCCTCCAAGGGCTACATAAGATATTTTTGTGAGGCACTTTATAGACTATGTATCAGTATATAAATATTAGTATAAGAAAACACACCTAGACATAGAGCAATATACACCTCATGCTCCAGATTTTTTTTTCCTGATTCTACTACAAAGACTAGTACATGAAGGAGAACACGATCATTCACAAGCTGAAGTATTTTGGAAAGGTTAATTTCCCCCAAATCAAGATTACTCAGAGCATGAAATTTCTTTAAAAAAATGTTCCTTTTTACAAAGCACTGACCCTGTGCAAATGCAAATAATGCTTGGAAAGAATAGCATTTCACATTCTCCTCAATTAACACGACTGCAGTTAGAACCGGTCATCTGTGGATACCAAGAACTAACACTGCACAGAGGGTCAAGGGTGTCTGGATGGCAGGCAGAAGGGAATAAAGTTGAAGGAGAAAGTACATCGCTAATGGGAAAGAAAGGGGGCAGAATTATCAGCTTCATAGCTTTGCCCAGGGCAGGCCCCGAGGGAAAGGGTCTGGCTGCCTGCTATATTTCCCTTGGGTACTATCTGTAATTACTATCACAGCTCATTGATTTTCAATTCTTTCTATTAATACATTTACTGGCCATTCTGACATTATTAAAATCAGTCCAACTCTGCTTCTACAGAGAAGGACAGCTCTTCCCTAAAATATGAGTTTTGCAAGTGCAGATATTTTTTCCTGATTTTAAAAAAAATAATGGTCTTCTTGTTAGCAATAACGTAGCTTCTGCGTATGCTTTTCTTTGAAGCCAGGTAGTGACATGCAAAGACTGGACTACGGATCAAAAGATCTCAAGTAGTGGGTCATCAGAGAATATTAAGTGATAAGCAACATCGTATGTCTAAGATAATTCTACCGATTTACTAGCTATGCTGGCCCCTGTTCCCAAGGTAGAGGGGGTAATGATGAGGCACTGTGGAAGGGAAATGCAAGTGGCATTTTTATAATGCCTTCTCGTGCGCGTCTGATAGTCATTAAAGTAACACTGTCTTACTAAGCCTTGACACACTAATGTATATTAAATCTTCTATGTTAAGTTAAACATAGTGGTTTACTGAGGAAAAAGAAGTTAGACGTGTTGTGGAGTGTTTTTCTCTAAAGCCACTGAATTTTAATGTAACTGCCTGTCTCCAATCAGCACTGCATAGCACACATGTAGGTTCAGCTACAACACTTGCACCTGTTTCTCTTTGTTTATCAAACCTAAGGATTGGCGGCTTTTCCAAAATGGCACCTGTCTCGAAATCTCAATTCTGCCATTGACACTGGCTCCCACTTACAATAAAGAGCATCTGAATTGATCGCTCTTTGTTGAGCTCTGCCTAAGCATCAGCTCCCTGCGCTGGGAGGCTGAGGAATAACGAGAAACAAAAAGCATTAGCTCTGCTCTTAAGGACGTGACAATATAGTCGCCTTAACGGCGCTACTTCTCCTTGATACAGAAATGTCTTCAACACCTTGCTATGAATGTCCTACTGGACGGTTTGCAAAAGCACTGCAAGCCTCCAGGGGAAAGAACCATTATTCTCTTTTGTCCTACCTCTAAAATTAGAGCGCTCAGAGATCTCTGGTCCGACCAGGGCTGATATTTTCTGCTAGGAAGCCATGGAACCATACCTATCCGCTGCCATACCTGTCCCCTCCCCAGCTCCCGGGCTGTGGTAAAGCGACCTTAGGCCGTCTCCCACAGTGTAACACAGAGGGGTCTTTTATCACCCAATTACCAACTGCTCGGAACACTTAAAATGGGCAGAACATCCCATCTCCTTCTCTCCCTCAGCCACGCTATTGCCACCTCCCTGTGCCTACAAGCCCGCGGATCAGGGCTTCACCTGCCTCTACAAAGAGGAGAGAGAGGAGGAAAAACCAAGGGCTCCAACACCCTTGTGGCTGGAGGAAGGACTCAGGTCCGCTCCATCCCTGTGGCAGACCCCTCAGGCCTTAGAACACGAAGAGCGAGGGTGACTGAGTGAGGAATGATTCTTTCCCATCTCCCTCTGACGCCTACGTATTTTTCATATTTTTATTGAGAGAGCTTTTTTAAACATTTTACTTTAAAGAATTTCAAACATATATAAGATTAGGCAGAAGAGTTAAACAAGCCCCCTTGCACCCATCATCCAGCTTCAGTAATGATGGAACCATGACCAATCTTACTGCATCTCTATCCCCATCCATTCCACCCTCCCCTTTTATTTTGCAGCAAATCCCAGACATCGAATTATTTCATCTGGAAATATACCAACAAGTCTTTAAAGTATGTGAACTCAGACTCCTTTTTTAAAAATTATGGCCAAATAGCATTATCACACCAAGCGGTATCACTTCTGTGTTAAAATAATAACTGATTTCTGGCTTCATCATTCTATTTTTTTTTATTTTTATTTTTTATTTTTTTGCAGTACGCGGGCCTCTCACTGTTGTGGCCTCTCCTGTTACGGAGCACAGGCTCCGGACGCGCAGGCTCAGCGGCCATGGCTCACGGGCCCAGCCGCTCCGCGGCATGTGGGATCCTCCCGGACCGGGGCACGAACCCGTGTCCCCTGCATTGGCAGGCGGACTCTCAACCACTGCGCCACCAGCGAAGCCCCATCATTCTATTTTTTTACATGATAAAATCTAAGCAGAATTTGCAACGTTTCTCCAGATATGCTTAAATAAAAATTAAAATAAAAAACCAAAGCTTAAGATTTACCTGAAGTCCTCTCTTAGGATTATAAATTAATGCAGATGTTGAAACCTCTACTAAGTACCTATGAGAACTGCAGCAATGGAAAGTGAAGCAATGGGGCCCTTTATAATCCTATTGTTCGTCAAAAGGAGAACATTTCTTGAGCACCCACCACATGCAGTCAGGCCCTTGTGAGGCTGGATGGTTCGCTCCACCTCCCAGGCGAGGAGGAACAGGTGGACAGAGACAGCTGAGGAAGCATCTTAACTCAGGTCTGTCTCACTTTAAAGTCTGTGCATTTCTACTTCCACACACAGGCAGTTTCATTGCAGTATCACTCTTAGACTCATCACTGGAAATGCTTTCGCTCACTCCATGCCTGTGACCAGAATCAAAGACCGTCAGACTGAATTTGGAAGGTCTCGTCTCTAACATCCCCACTGCACAGATGAAGACACAGAGGCTTGGAGATGGGCAGTTCCTTCCCAATGCCATTCCAGCTAGGGAGCTGCAGGGCCAGGAATAAAATCACGTTTTATGTCTTTGAAGTGGTGCTTGTTCTCTGCACACCGCCTTACCTCTGGGTTTACAAATTCTAGCATTCCTCTTCCTGCTTTAGTCCTGGGCTCAGTAACACCTTAGAACATCCCAAGGCTGAGAGCACACTTGAGAAGCTCTTAGAACAGCAGGACACAAGCACCAAAGGTCACAGACAAAGTCACTCCACGCTGTGCCCCTGAAGTATATCACAAGAGCACATGACCTTGCCACGGACCACGCGGCAGCATGCGCTGTATTACCAAGAAGGCTGAAGAAAACTTAGGTCACATTTCAGGAGACTGCAACAATGATCGACTTCAATACCACAAAACTAAGGGTTCCAAAGAGAAGCAAGGCACACAGAGACGGTCTGAATTAGCCACTCTTATCCATCCAGTTCACATGGCTACAAGACGAAGACTGCCACCAAAGGGAATCTATTATTTCCAATATTTCCAATTCTTATTTTTATGTTCACAACAACCCTATGAGGTAGACAGAGCAGGTTTATAAGCAGCTATTGACTAGTTTCATATTTTGCACCATGCCAGTTACAATGCCTGGACAAGTTTAATAAAGCACGTATTTTCTGAGCACTTGCCAGGAACTATGAGAAAAACACAAGGGATAGTTCTTGCCCTCTGAGAGCTTAGAATCTGATTAAAGAGATGGGGCCACGTACACACCACGGAACTATTTAGAGGAAGAGGCAAGGCAGCCAGAACTCTTCAGAGAAGAGAAAGCAGAGTGGCCAACCTCGGCCTGTTCCACAGTCTTTCTTTAAGCTCTGAAATGTGCTCATCCAGTCCTGAATTCCTTGGAGAGGAGGGGGCACATGCAGAGACCAGCTGACAGCCGAAGACCTAAGGGACTATTTATGACAAGAAAGAGGGAAGGAGCAGATGCCTTCATGGTGCCCTGAGACAGGAGGTCCATGTAAAGTAGCAGATCTTTACAATACCGCCTGTAGCCTGAAAGGCACACTGACTCTTTTTCCCCTTAACGCTGATGGAAGAGTCTCAGAACTAGGTTTCCACAGTGATTAGAGAATCCCACTAACGCGCAAGCTTCAGGCTTTCCCATTCATTGTTGTGATGCATTTCCATTTCTATAATGCTTTGTTCACTGTAACTAACATCTCATCTTTTTCAAAAGCCCATAATCACACATGCGATGATTTTAATGTCACCAATATGTTCACATTTTCTTATGAAGAATCAAACTTCAAACAGCCTTTAATACTCAATGAGGAGAGTTCTGTAAGACGGAAATCAAGAAATCTTCAGAATCCTAGCACTCCTTACCTAAAAGTAGTTCTGAGATTCTGAAATTACACAGTATTATCACCCATCCCATCACCCCCAATAAAAAACTCCAGTAAAGGGACGAAAAATAAAGTTCACTAAAATTCAAGATTTCAGCTGTTTAAAGAAGAGTTGATTTAAAGTATTACAAATGACTAAGTACAAATTAATTGTATTCTATAAATAGTTAAATCATAATACATTTCATTCAACACTGTGGTCTGCTTCTCTTAAAGCTTTGCTGTGAAAGAGAACAAAAGTTTGCGTGTCATATACTTAAGAAAAGTATATACGAGACTAAGGAAAAGAATAAATGAAGTTTCTATTCCCCTCCAACACACACATTCTAAATTAGGGTTAAAGTACCAACATCGGCTCCATTCACAAAGAAGAAAACGGATTTTAATGAACAGGCATTGAGTAAAACCTAGAACCTACAATTTTTCCTGTCCCTATTTGAGGACAGAAAAATACTTTCTATAAATAATGTGACATGAGTTTCTTATTCACACTGTAAAACCCCTGGGAATATTGGCTTTTGTTTTTTGTATACTTAAACCTTTCATGCAAACCTTACCTTAAAACTGAAAAATGATAGTAAAGGAGAGAGAAGTACCTAGATGTTCTTACAGATTCCCAGGACTGGTGACAACAATGCACTATTCCTGGCTTTGCCTAATAGCCCAGGTAACATATTCTGACTGGTTCTCTGTACTTTTTTGCCTCCCTCCAACATGTACGACTTGAACAGATTTACTGTTATTTAAGTTGAAGAACATACTGTGAAATAAAAGCGACATTGTGAAACATACCGTTTTCACTTTTCCATCAGGCTGCCTTCTCCAAATAAGATGTTACAGTCTGTATGTTTTGTTAAACTTAAACACAGGGTATGTAGGAATTTCTTTTATTAAACTGATGCTAATGCATTTAGATTAAGAAAACAGAACTCCTAAGAAATAAAACACATCCTTCTGTGGTATGGTTAAAAAAACAAAGGTAAAGAACTACTTAGTTTGGAGGATATAGAGTTTAACTTGATGAGTGTCAGGCTAGAAAATCCAGGTGAACACATGATTTTTTCTGAAGGTTTGTCTACAATGAACAAGCAATTATTAATAACCAACACATAGTCTTTTCTTTCATGATGCTCTACTGCCTAAGTTTGGGGTTGAATCTCTGTGACTCAGTCATTATGTCACGCAGACTGTGGGGTTATGTTCTCGGTTGACATACTCCACAATGTGCATTTCAGAGCTACCACAGTCTACGCTGAACATAAAGATGAAATGATATGCTCTTCGTGATGGGGGTCTGTTTCAGACACTGACTTACACGGAAGAGAAATATATCATGAGATGCCATACACCCTGCCACATAGTGCTCAGGAATGGGGACGTTACTGGAGAACCCTCTAAATGCAACCATCGAGATCCCTGCCCTCGAGTGTCCTCATTACAAAACAATTTTGGTACATCAGTATCCTAACCTCTTGAATGGGGTCCCAGAGGAACTCATGCGTACTGATTGTTGTAAGAGTGAGAGTTTATTAACACTTAAATTTGATTGCTCAATTACAAAACACTGCTAATGTTTTGTTTTGGTTCTTTTGAATAAGGGATACACAAATAAGATTAAGATGAAATATGTATTTAATTGATGTCCTTTTTGCGGTCACGTGTACTTGCCTCTGTGATGCTGTTTTAGTAAGACAGGTAGGCAGTGCTTTCTCCCTTAAATACAAAAGGTGGTCAGCCAATGCTGCAAGGAATCACATCGCGGTGATTATGATTTTTACTAGTGAAGCTACAGATGTTAACAATTATAAAATCACCCACATCGTTTTAAAAAATCTAGCTGTGTTCTTAAGTCCTTACACTTTCAGTAGCCATAAACTGTCAATTTGGCTACGTTATTGCTCAATAAGCTTTCTTTTGCTTTTATGTGCTTTTCAAACTCACTGACTATCAACTATAAAAAAGGGTAAAAACAAATGTCAAAAGAGAAATCCATCCAAAAACAGTAACATTCCCATAACTGTACTCTGTAATTTCCTAACTTTGCAAGAACCAAACTATCTTGACATTGAGGTTGGAGTCCCATCTTATTTTTTTAATGCTTCCTCTGCGAGTTGGATTTGAATTAGTTTTCCAAAACATTCACCAATTTAAATAAAGCCGTATGGTCACTATGCCTTCCTAAATTCAAGAACTTATCCTTTCTGAGTTAGTAATATTTGAGGTTGCAAATGGGTGAGAATCAACCATGGTCTCAGATGATTTTTACTCAAGAGAGAAAAGCTGAAGCAACTGAAAAATCAGAAGTGTTCTGCAAACCTTAGAACACTCTGGAGGTAAACACTGCCACTCTCTTAAAGAGAAGGGGGTGGGGCATCGTCGGAAACTTCTGCTTACCCCTTGTTCAGATTCCAAAAGCTCTGTTTTGACTCTGACTGCCGGCATCCCATCAAGCATTAACATTCTGTTCTCAAGGGTGTTGATATTCTGAGAATAAAAAAGAGAGAGAGGGAAATTCAGCTATAAAGCGTTCAGAAGAGGACAGCTAGTAGAGTCTGCCTTCATTGTAGTACATTTAGTACTGCTAACCTAATTTTTTAACAATATAGTATAATTAAAGGAGAACATCAGCATAGCCAATTATCCCCCCATGCTGAACTTTCATTTGAAATAATGACCAAGAACTTGAATTAATCAGTCTGATTCTATGACCCCTGGGTTGGAGGTCAGACGGTAATAAACTGAAGTAAGGCAACCTTACGTTAATTTATACGGGGCCGGAATAACTCATCACACTTGCAATCGTGGAAGGAAATACCAGGCAAGTTTCTTTCTTCCTTAGCTCTGGAGGTTGTACTGTATACAGAAATCCATAAAGGAAAAGACAGATCAAAATAATTTATATACTCTCATACTACTGTCAAAGTGGAAATAACTTTAAATACAAGATACTATAATGCTGGAGAGTGAATTCCGGTATCATGGTATATCTGATCAAATGAAAATTTCTACCTTTCAACGGCAAACATCTGCTTTAAAAACAACTAACATAAGTCTTGGATTAAGAGCGAATTCTTAAGCTGAAGTCATAATCAAAGAATAAACGACAATTTGGTTTCTGTTCCAGTGTATGTTTGCCTCCATTTAACACCTCTTGAAGGGAAAACCTTACTTCTATTGTGGTGCAATAGAATTTCAAACATCTATAAAAAGATTAAATCAGGGTTATTTTTTGACTAATTTCCACAGCTTCGGGGATTTTCTGAAGTCAACAACCTAGGAAGGGGAGTCAGAAAGCCACACATCAGTGCTTGCTTCAGGCCAAAATCAGGCTCCTGCTTTAAAATATGTTGAGAATGCCAACTTTACCCTCAAACACTGACTAAACCAAGAAATTAAAATGACTAAGTCTGACTGAGTTTTTAGACTAGTGTCTTTGCTGTTATAGAATGTAACCACATGACACTAAGGTGGTCTTATTAAAAGAAAGAGACATTTCTAAATGTTTTGCCTACATGGTGACAAAGGTTAAATATCACTTCTAAACCTTCAGGTTTTCGCCATTCATGGAGTTGCTTTTCTCCCCAACAGACAGTTAAATAAAAACAACTCTCACTTCAACACATCATAAATTAAACGTTTTTATTACCAAATAATACCAACAGAGTGCAGTATAGTGAAGCTCTAATTATTTCTCCCATTTCTTGACTCTCCTTTTTGTTTAAGAAAAATACTCTGAGAAATAAAATGTATGGGGCTTCTTATCACAAATATTTGCTCAGAGAAATCAACGGCAAGAAGAAAAAGCAAATTTACGCTAGAGCTAACTAATGAGCATTTAGAAATCCCATGCTACCTAGTCTGTTAGGTAATAAAAAGAAGAAAAATTACTGTCATGTTCCTCTCTTAGAAATGTACAATATTATTAAAACTGGCAGGATACATCATTGTTTTTACATGTTTGCTTTTGACTTGTCCATATTTTGGGGGGGGGGGTTTTTGCATCCTAATAGCTTAGAACAGAAGGAACTATGGCATTACTGGTGAGCTCAGTGCATTTGTTCCAAGCTTAAAATCCTTTCGCGGAGGCTGGTGGGTTGTTTGCATATCAGGCATGGACCTCAAATCCCAATGTGTCACTTGCTTCCATGCTTGGAAGCAGCCAGCTTGGTTTGCTACCTCCCAACCTCAGGAAAGCCTTCCTGCTGCCAGCAGCCCTCAACTGCCGGGCCTTTCACAGCAGCATGGAATCCACCCTAACAAAGCCTCCCGTAGGCTGTTTGGTTGGTAGACAATGAAGGATGAGTTGATACTGCTTCCTACCCTGGAGGAGGTCTTGCCCAGATGGAAAGGGAAGAAGATGCCTTCAAAGGAGGGGAAAAGACAAAGAGCGATTCTGGAAAGGCAGGTTTAATGAACTGTTAGAATCTGATTAGAGGCTAATGTCCCTTTTAGTGCTTTGTACCAATTTACAGCTGATAGACTTCAGCCGTTTTCCTCGCTGGCTGTGATCAACCCATTCATTTAAAAAAAAAAATGCAAGCTAACCAGGGTCTTTGAAGTTAAAAACGGATAAATCATAAAAAGCTGACTGGGTTCACATGCTATTTAGTACATTTAAATATCACTGTTTGCATTATAATTTTTGTTGTTGTCGTACTGGAATAATTCTAGATCGTTAAAGACAGGGTTACACTTCAGTTTCCTATAAAAGTGAAATAATTAAACACATTTTCAAGCATTTTTTTAAGAAATGAAGTTTGCCCGGCAAATATTTCTCTTTCCCTGATTTTTCCAGGATCAGCATAGCACACCCATAATAAACACCATAAATAACAATGTTCACAGCTAAGGAACCCAATCCTTAATTATTAAACTCTTGCAACTAGTGCAGGTTCGATCAGTACATATGCCTGAAAGTTATACTGTATATACATGAAGCATATTAATCTCTGCATTCCTGATTCTGACCTTGTTTAGCCTAAAGAGAAGGGCCGAGCATCACACCATATTCCAGACCATCCAAGAAGGTGTGTGGTTTTTACGGAGCACATGGTAACTATACAGCATTGAGGACATAGTCCTTGGAACAAAATATCGACAGATTTATCTCTCTAAGCTAAAAATCAGATACATACAATCTCAACGGACTTCAGACTTTAAATATGTAATAAACTCTAATAATTTGAAGTTGCTGTCAAACATATCTTGTCGTGATCTTGATCAAAACGCATTTGCTGGGGAATCCAATGGCTCAATTGATTCCCAAGAGGTAAATAAGATTAGTCATCCATTTTAGTAACATGGTACTCTCTATGTTGTAACAAATATTTTGATATTCTACAACCCTACATAATTTATGTATATGTGTTTATATTCATATACACGTATCTATACACTTATGTTACTTATTTCATATGAGTAAACTGTATCAATTACAGACAGATTTATCATCAGATTTATTAGCTGGCTGTTGATCAATTACACGTGCACTGGGTGAGAACGGTACTCTGGATACTCCTATTTCCCAACAAGATTTGGCAACACAGCAGTCCAGCTGATAGTAGCTCTCCCAGTCAAAAGCGGTATAAATACAACTGTCAAGAGACCTTCAAGATGGCGGAAGGGTAAGACGCGGAGATCACCTTCCTCCCCACAAATACATCAGAAATACATCTACATGTAAACACAACTGTCATCAATCCTAGCATCTCACAATATTTTGAATGGAACCTGCAGGAAGGAAAAGGACTGATGCTCAATAATCCTCTCTCATAAAAATATAGAATGGGGGGGACTTTCCCGGGCAACTACTACCATCCGCCCTCCTACTCCCAGAATGCAGGTCTCTTTCCTCTCCCTCCTCCAGACCGTGCGTCATCCACTTTGCACAGGTGGGGTAATAAAGAGCCAGCTAGTCAACATTCAACAGACCAAAGTTTTCAACAAGGCTTCCCTTCATAAGCCAAAAATATCTACTGGGATTTGTTCCGATTTCTCAAGATACAGGACATATTCACTTAAACATATTTCCATCTTGAATCTCCATGTTTGGCTACAGGTAATGAAAAATATGAATTGCCCTCACCCCTACCCGTGTTATGTTCAACAGTGATCAAAGGGACATTTGAGAAGCAATTCAGGATTCACTGCATCAAGCTGATTAAGGCATGTTCAGAAAAGATTCTTAACGGGTTATAATGCAGGCATACCAACTGGTTAAAAGTATCATCCTCTGAGTACTTTTTCCTACAGAAAAAGCAGAAGAATCAGATTATAAGGAAATTCGCCTTTTGCTTGAAAACCACTTCATAAAGAAGTCAATCTCTCCCCTTTCTTGACTCACTTCTACCATAACAACAATAAAAACCAACAAAAATAATAATCGTTTTCCAAGCCTGTATGCCAGTTCAACCAATAGGTCCTTTCTTCAGAGAAAACATAAGTGTTTTATACTACCCCCAAATTTGTGCTGAAATGCAAAAGAATGAGTGAATCCCTGCTCTCCATAAGGATCGACACACCTAAGAGATTAGAATTATGCCCAGCCAACAGTTTCCATTATCTATTGTTGTGCAACAATAGGTAGCATAACACAGCTACCATTTTATTATTATCTTGCTAACAAACATAATAACAGCACCTACTATTTGCCTATTTACTATGGACTAGACCCTGTGCTAAGAGACGTGTACTCATTCAGTCCTTACAGCTACCCAAGAGGTCAAGGCTTTATTATCCGAAGATGAGGCATCTGAGACACAAGGAGGTTAAACTGTCCAAGGTCACACGATTAGTAAGTGGTGCAGCTTGATTCCAAACCAAAGGAGCCTGAGCCCAACCAAGCTAAGCTCCCAACCACTAAACCCCTCTCTCCCTTCCTCTCCCTCTCCTCTCTCCATCTTCCTCTGTGCGCTCCCTAAATCGACGTGGAAAAAAACATGAGCACCTTACTGAAGGCCCCAACAGAGGAGCTCTGGAATCTCAGTCGATGGCTCCTCTCAGGGCTGAACTGATTTAGTCACTGAAAGGAATGCGCAACTTCTGGTCACCGGTGAGTATCAACAGTTTGGGGAATAACAATAAGAGATCAAATAAGCCCCTGGTTTCAAAGCTATTTCACTTATTTTTTTCTTTAAATCAATCTTTCAACATATTTCCTTAGCTTGATAAGATTATACATTCCTATCCTAGAAACATCTCATAATTAATTTAGCAAGTCAGTCCCATCCTGAGTTCAACATCCAGAAAAATCTATGGTAATCTCATCTGCTACCCAGTGTTTTGAAAATATTCATATCCTAGATGGCTCATGCGATATTTTCACAATAGTTTCAAGTACTTGGATTATACAGGAACTTCATCTTCGACCTTTTATACTCAAAAGAGATACATTCGGGCCTCACATTCAATTTATAAGTGCTTAGATTAAGTGTAAAATTATATTTTTCTAAACTCACATACCCTCACACTGGTAAGTCAATTTTGTAGAGGGCATATGCGTAATTAAAGTACCTCTGATGGTACAAAATAAATATCAGTTGAAATGTTGACTTTGCCATTCTGGCCCAGGCTTTCATCTTCCCTTGCTTTGCAGCACAGGAGAGTGGATATCACACTGATGATCATATTTTACTGGGAGAACTAGAATCCAAACTATAGACCTACTGGGACTTGCAACTTAAATCCCCTTCAGTGGTTTCAATGATCCATATACACATTATTCTGAAATATCTGTCATCAGTCTCAAAAACAAAACCCTTCCACAATCACCTCACATTGAAACATGGAACTGTGTCTTTCATAAGAATTGGTAAAAACTGCACATGCAATGCAGCAACTTATATTTTCCTGATAGCAAGAATCATTGTTTTCAAGCTTCCCTGGTGGCACAGTGGTTGAGAGTCCGCCTGCCGATGCAGGGGACATGGGTTCGTGCCCTGGTCCGGGAAGATCCCACATGCCGCTGAGCGGCTGGGCCCGTGAGCCATGGCTGCTGACCCTGCGCGTCCGGAGCCTGTGCTCCGTGACGGGAGAGGCCACAACAGTGAGAGGCCCGCGTAGCGCAAAAAAAAAAAAAAAATCATTGCTTTCTTTGTTGGTAAAGTGCTAAATTACCACAACAATGGATCGTTTACACTAATAGTTTTAGAAATGTCAACTGAGCTTCTAAATAAGTCTTCCACCCCAGCATTAATACAGATTGTAATAAAAATTATTTTGTCATTCATATTCTGAAGAGCTGCACACACTTGGGGGTCATGAGTGGGCCAAATTTCTCCTTAAACACGCAGTGACGGGTCTCTGCTATGGCAGTCATCTCATTCTATCCGTGCCACATTCATGAACCATGAGGCACTACAGGAGGTAAGGGGCAGAGCCAGGACTGGAGAACAGAAACCAGGTCAAAAAATCAGGCAATTATCATGGCAAGAGACGTGCCAACTGACCACCAACCAAACCCTAGAGAGGGAGCACAAAACTTCAGCTCAGCTGCGCAGATATTAACATCCCAGGAAGAGATCAAATGTGTAGGAACCGGTATCAGGATGGGCTAACAAGTGGTCTGGTTGTCAGGTAAAGTATAAGGGAATTATTCAGTCATAAAAATGAAGGAAGTCTTGCCATCTGCAACAACAATGGATGGACCCCGAGGGCATTATGCTAAGTGAAATAAGTCAGACAAAGAAAGACAAATACCACATCTCACTTAGATGTAAGATCTTAAATGCACACACACACACACACACACACACACAAAATACCAAAAAAAAAAAAAGAGAGAGAGAGAGAGCTCATAGATACAGAGAATAGATTGGTGATTGCCACAGGGGTGTGTGTGTGTAGTGAGTGAAGGTGGTCAAAAGGTACAGATTTCCATTTATGAAATAAATAAGTCATGGGGATGTAATGTACAGCATGGTGACTCTATTAACAGTATATGTCAATTATAGCTCCCACCTCCCCCCAAAAAAAGAGGATGAGAAAGAAAAGAGAGAAGTGAGTTCAGTCCTGGAAAAGGAAGCCAGAAACAAGATTCTCTGAAGGGAGCAGGGCTAGCTGAAACTAATTCTGAGTGCCTAGCCCCAGGAGAAGCCAGAACTGGGTAACAGATGCAGACAAGAAGCAGAGAGCTAGCCATGTGCCCAAGCCCAGGCACACACATGAGCACAAAAATCAGGCACCAGGAGGCTGGGCAGAAAGGCCGATGCAGTACACAGGACCCACACATGGACAATTACACTTGCAATACAACCACAATACGACCACAGGATCTCAAAATTTTTAAAATAATTATACAACAATTATAATAGCAATATACACATAACCATATTCGAACAATGATAATAACAGTAACTACTATTTACTAAACACTTACATACCAAGTGTTGTTTCATGGGCTTTACATTTGTTATATCACTCGTTCATTCAAAAAATACCTACTGAGTACCAGGCACTGTCTCGCTATTTAGGAAACATCAGTGAACAAAATGGGAAACTTATAGAGTTTCATTCTTTTCTTTTTTACTATGTCCATTTCAGACAAGAAAGTTCAGGTTCAGAGAGATTAAGTAATCTGCCCAAGGTTATGAAAATGATCAGCAGTCTAACTCTGGGGCTAATACCTATTTTCCATTGCTACCTGGGATAGAGATTCTCAACTGCTCGGTACTCTGCCATTGGCTGCAAAGTTTGGATGAGCCCAGAAGTGTCCAAGCCACTCTGGCTAGTGTACTTCAAGCTCCTGTTATATCAAAAGGCTGGGAACCAGGGCTGAAGTGGGAGCAGCAAGGCAAGGGCAGGCTGATCACAGTCACACTGAAGGGAGATGGTGTTAAGGTCATTATGGAGTCTTTACCCTGTCCTATAGTGGGTACCTCTAACTATTTACCCAATGTGCCTCTAACCAGTTACCCAACCCTGTTTTCCACCATTCTGCTCAGGGTACATCTCAACCATGTGAAAAATGCTCTCTCCTCCAGGCCTCTGTATATTCGATTCCACCCTTGTATTCATCACTACCTGACAAATTCTTTATCTGTTATTACACTAGCATGTAAGTTCCAGGAGGGCCATGACATTGCCTTTTTGTTCATAAGTCCCTATCCCCAAACTTATAACTGTGTCTAACACATACCATGTGCTCAGTAGATGTTTGTTGGGCTGATGAAAGAATAAATGTAAATAAATCTAAAATCAGTTCATTCCCTGGGTTCACCTGACCCGGGTGATATAACTGATTGTTGAGAAACAGATGGCAAGAAAAGCATAAGCAAAATCGTAGGGCAATGAAATTCTCCATGTTTGTGAACAATAATAAAGGATTTCACGTGGCTGGAACACAGGATTTATTGGAGGAGAAACTGGAGATGAGACCATATAAGTAACTTGGTGTTAGGGGGCAAAAGGTCTTATATGTTATGGTAATTCATTTATTCATGCAAAAATGTTTCTTTAATGCCTGCAATGGGCTAGTTGCTAGGAGCCCAAGTGAATAAGAGAGAAAGATTCCCCTATCCCAAGAAAACTTGAGGTAAATGGGAAAGAAATGTGTTTGGGTATCACACAGCAGGTGATGGGGCATCATGAAGCAAAAGCATAATGTGTTTAAGCTTTGTGTTTAGAAAGCTAGCCCTGGACTTGCTTTGGAAGATGGCTTATAAACAGATAGAATTTGATGCAGAGGGAAGAGCCACCAGTTCACAGGCTACTGCAACAACTCAGGGGAGAGCTGGGGAGAGCCTGACCCAAAACAGTGGCAGTGAGAATAAAGAGGAGGAAAATTATTTGAGAGAGAGTACACAGGAAGAATAAACAGCTTTTTTTTCGGTATGCGGGCCTCTCACTGTTGTGGCCTCTCCCGTTGCGGAGCACAGGCTCCGGACGCGCAGGCTTAGCGGCCATGGCTCACGGGCCCAGCCGCTCCGCGGCAGGTGGGATCCTCCCGGACCGGGGCACGAACCCGTGTCCCCTGCATCGGCAGGCGGACTCTCAACCACTGCGCCACCAGGGAAGCCCATGAACAGCTTTTGATGACTGACAAGAAGGAGGAAGTGTGGGGTAAGAGCTGAGAGGATTGTCAAGGATGGCACTGATTTTCTACGTTGTACCTGAAGCTTGAGGCAGGAAGCCCAGCAGGAAAAGCCAAACGTGTCATATATTCCTCCAATATCCCGTAAAGGACCTATTGCACTCTGAGATACATGAATATTTCGGTATATTGTTTAATTTCAATACATTTTTGCTTACTCAGGATCTGTTATGCATCGAAGAAAATTTCTCTCAAGCTGAGTACATTCGAATATTATAACAGATACTAATAGAGTCAAATTTATTCAAACTTGGAAACACAGGTTTGGTTGAAATAAGGAAAAAACTATAAATAAAGAAGTCATCTTCTTAGCTGCATTTTCAAGACAAGAATTAACTCTGTCTTCACTATCATTTTTCCCAGGATTTATCATTTTACAGACTTCCATGGTTATCAAAACTTAAAACAAAATAAATATTTGCCAAAGTACAAGTTTAAGAGTACTGTACATTAACATATTCATCGCTGTTTCCCTTTATGAAAAGTCATTTGGATAGTAATGAAAAAAATATGCAGAACACTGAATGGAATATGTAATGAAATAACTAACATCACCGGTCCTCTGTGCCTGGAGACAATGAAGATTACTATCAAAAATAAAGTCATTTATTTTCTGTAGGAAACAAAGGAAATGACTATTGACCTATATTTCCACCTTTCCTGACCTACAATGATGTCAAGTGGCTCCTTATCAAACCCAAAATGGATTATCTTATTAGAACACGAGCTGTTGAATATCTGTCTCCTGTACAGCCTGAAGAAATAGCACTGAAGAGTTGGGAATACGCAAAAAAATTTTGAGGAGAAATAAAAATCCAAGTTAACTTTTTTTTTAGTTAGAACTATTCTAATGAAAACAAAAAGAAAAGATCAACCTCATGGGTCTCCTCAGTGGCCAGAAAAATATGTAAACTGGTAAACTAGGTCTTATATTCAATGCCTTCCTATTTTATACATATTATTTAGTTAAGATTTTGTAACAAATATAAAATATCACATTCCTTGAAAACCCTAGGCATGATACTGGTTTTAAATGTATGTTTTGAAAAAGTAAAGCTAGAACAAATGACCTTTACAGTTTATTTCATCTACGAAGGATTGTCAAAGCATGTGAAAGCGCTAGGTAGTGTTCGTCCTGTTATTAAAAGGTGTAACAAAAGTGCTTTAAAAAGACTATATCAAAAATACAAAGGTGCAATTGTTTGCACTGCCTGGACAATCATGTAAGACACATCACTGGAATGGCCTTTCCCCTCTCTATTTTCCTCAACACTCTGGGTCCTGGGACTGCAGTGGAGAAAGACATTAGTAGCTGGCTGCCAAATGGCCAAATGCATTGGCTCAACCCAAAATGTAATCTGTCAGCTTCCAAGTATACCCAGCTCCAGCTGTGATCTCTCCAGATTCCCCAAATGATCTCTTTAGTTGTAATAATTAAATTTTACGTATAATCCAAATCCTGTACTAATTTGACATTTTTATTGGCAATGCTATTTATTACACATCTACTTTCATTTTATCCAATACCATCTCCAAGAATTCTGACGACTTTATCTTTTACCTTTTTAAAAGCATTCTATCTTCCAAGTCTATGCTTTTTTTCTGTACACTTTCATGACTATATAGAAGTGTAAGTTAGAATAGAATATTGCCCAGAACATGGGCCCATAACGTGGGTTATGACCTTCTCATAGTCTCAGTTTTCTTATCTGTAAAATGCAGATAACATTCTATCTCACAAAATTATTTTACGGATTTGATGAGTTCATGCGCATAAGATACTTTAGCACAAAGTATTTTAGATTAATTGTTAATATTAAGTAATTTTAATTAATAGTAGTAATGGTTATACTATTTCACCCATTCTACTAAACTTACTTTTAAGAATGGATGTCCTAATCTGATTTTTGACTCTTTGCAGAACCCTCTTGGTTTTATGTGTGAGATTTCTCTATGTGAACTATTACAGAACTAGAATGGAAATGGTAGATTTGATAAAAATACTAATGAAAGGAATTGATAGAAGACTGATCTACACAATTAACATATATTTCTCATGATGCATGGCAACAGTGAACTATTTTATCTGTTTAAAACTGTGAGGATGAACACCAATAACAGAGACCCAGCTCACCTCTCCATGGACAGCTCTAGGACAGTTAATATTCTCCGACTGCCAGGCACAGCCGTGAAGTGTCTGATAGCCCTTCCTAGCAATCAAATGTTATTTGATGCAGTGCTCAAAGCCTTTTCTATGGTTCCCCTTCACATGATTACCCACAAATACAGTTTTAAAGAAAGATATTCACTACCACAACATATTCTCTGTAGGAGAAGATACCTACAGAGTGCCCTGTTATTTGAGCTGTGGAAAACTTGCAAAATTATTTGAGGAAACCAGAAAAACTACATTAGGAGGTAAAATAAATCCAAGGGGCTAAAAATTTAAAATCTCTCTGTATTCAGGGCAATACAATGCCAGTGATATTAACACCGCCATGCCATTACCCATGCTGTTGTCACCCTGAATGACTTTCCCCCATCTCTGCACCTCCCTCATTTTATCAACCATCTTTATGCCTTCTTAGAATTTCTATAAGGGGTGTGTGTGTAGAAAAATTAAATCTAGGGCTATTTTTTCCCATAAGCGGTACTTCTAAAATTCTAAAATGCGACACAATGCAATTCAGAAAGGAAAATTTATTCAACAGAAATCTGAAGCACACTTTTTATTAAGGAATTAAATAACTACAGGGCATTTACTCAGGCTTTGTTACTTCCTCCAGCCTCTTAATAAACCTGCCCCATAAAACCAGAAACAGTATAATTTTCAATCTGTATAACTTACTGTATCCAGGAAGTTTCTATTACCTTTTTCTGCTACTTCACAGTCAATATGTCTAAATTAAATTCTGCTCATAGAGAGAGGAAACAGGTTCTGTTAAGGAAGTCCATTGTCATAACTCCGGTATTCTTTTAGACCAGGGCTTTTCAACATCTGTACTACGACATTTAGACCAGATCGTTGTTTGTTCTGGGGGCTTGTCCTGTACATTGTAGGATGTTCAGCAGCATCCCTGCCTTCTACAACTAGATCCCAGGAACATTCCTTCACCCCCACAGTTGTGGCAATCCAAAATGCTATCAGGGGCTTCCCTGGTGGTCCAGCGGTAAGACTCCGTGCTTCCAATGCAGGGGACGTGGGTTTGATCCCTGGTTAGGAAAGTAAGATCCTACATGCTGCGTGGTACGGCAAAGAAAAAAAAAACCATGAGAAATGGCCAAATGTCAAGGGAGAGGGGCAGAGGAAGGAGAAGCAAAGGAGGGTGCCCCATCTAAGAAGCACTATTTTATAAGTATTGATATTATGAACTCATTAGAAAAGAATCTTGATTTTCTGTTGAATTATATTGCCCAAGAGTATAGATACAACCTGAATATTAAAAGAAAATAATATCTGATTATAAAGAATATTTACAGTTTACCTTAAAATACACCTAACTGGGAAATGAGAAACATTTTACAAGATGGCTTTACTATTTTGTTCGAATTTCTTCTCCTCTTTCTGCATATCCAAATTTTCCCACTAAACAAGGGCAAAAATTCCAGAAAGGAGCTGCAAGAATTTGCTCATTAGTTCAATCTACGGCAACTGAAAGAAACCTATAGGGATTTCAATATTAATATAACAACTCAAGGAAGATCTCTCACCTCATTCCTAGACATGGCCAGTGAGTATCTACCAAATTAGCCTAGAAAACCCCAAAAGTAAGAAACTGTAATCACCTAAATGAATATGCTGACTATGAACTGAAATATAAACCTGTCTATATTTTCTCAATTGTGTTAGTAATGTTACCTTTTAAGTAACAATTCAATATACCCTTGTGGTAATACAGGAGTTAGTTCCATCTAGTTGTACCGGACCAAACAAATTTAAGTCATGACCAAGGTTATGTAAATTAAACTGCCACAATGTCCCTGCTAAAGAAGAAGAGGAAGGGTGTCTTCTCCTGAAAAATGAAAATTTTTGAGAGCTAGTAGGTTCTTAGAGCATCTCACTGCTGATTCAGAGTCACAGGAATAAAAGAAGGACTTCTTTTTAGAAGGTGGGAGAACATGCTGGAAAGCAAACCACAAATTCATTTCCATTAGGATACACACAGTCTACACCTATGATGCCTGGGTAGCCACTAGCTATATGCAGCTATGGAGCAGCTGAAATGTGACTAGTCCAAATTAAGAGGTACTTTATATATAAGATACACACTGGATGTGGAAAACTTCGTATGCAAAAGAGAATGTAGAACATCTCATTAACTTAATTGATTACATGTTGAAATGATATTTTGGTTACATTGGGATAAATAAAATATATTATTAACGTTATTTTTAAAATTTTTAATGTGTCTAGTAGAAAATTAAGAACTACACATATGGATTTCATTCCATGCCTACCGGACAAAGTCGTTCTATGCCATCACTTCAATAGACCTCAACCTCTACTGGGATCATGGTCTTCCCTCCAGCTTCTACCCAATCCTTTTGGGAACTGGGGTAGGGGCAGGGTGGGTAGAGAAGTGAGAAGTTTTGAATGTCACAGAATTGGAGGAGTGTCACTGGCCTTTAATGCCCGGGGATGCTAAAATTCCTCAGTGCAGGAGTCATCCCCGTAAAATGAAGAATTCACCTACCTACAGTTGTGTCTCCATTGAAAAAGGGGCAGGTGATATAATCGGCCAGCCAAATGGCAGCAGCTAATTGCTGGAACCCAACTTTGTATTTTCAGCCCTGACTTCTTTTACTTAAGACTATATTCCAACTGACTGGTCAACATCTCCAATTGGACATTCCTTGAGTAGGCCATGATTTACAAATCCAAACCAAATACAGTGTCTCTGATCTCCATACAGCCCTTCCCAAAAAAAGGAAGGAAGGAAAGGAGGGAAGGAGGGAAGGGAGGGAACAGGAAAATCTTACTCTGCTTAATGAACTGTCCCTCAAGGAATGACTTCATAATCAACCCTGCTTCTCAGGCTAGAAACCCTTCATGAACCGTGCTACCAGACCCTTAGCCATCACAGCCAGCCTTTACTCTCAGTTCCCATTACTCTTTGTCCAATAAGTGACAGTCTTGCTACACCCTTCTTCTACTCTGTTGCCAGAGACATCTTGGGACAGAGGGGAAATATTCCCCTAACTAGGTCTAAGGCTTAACTAACTTAAACTTAGCCAGATCAGAGGGAAAACTTCCCTGATCTTTGATGGTAGATAAAATTTAAGGTCACAAGGAAGCCTTAGAAAATTTGACTTCATTTTAAGCAAAAAGGGTGAAATAAGGGAAAAATAATAAATTAAGTATATTAGTACATAAGAATTAAAAGTGACTTATAAAGCAGTTTAAGTATTATATATGATTACGTATGGTTACATATTCTATATGTGTCTATATATAACACATGTATATGATTATGTACTAAATGTATAATATATATAATAAATTTACATAATATATAATTAGCATGTATGGTTATTTGGACTAAAAATAAAGAGATTTATTTTAGGCACAGTATTTTTCAACACAATATCAGATAAATGCTATCTTTAAAAACAAAAATATCTCTGCTAGATTTTAAAAGGACAAAAAAAATGGTAAAGTTTATCTTGCTCATAACTACATGGTTTATTCCTAAAGATCGGACCATGATGACCCATAACCACATTTTGAATGCATAAAATTACTGGAACAACAGCCTCAGATACTGCAAAATGTAGGTTTTTCTTTTAACATTAACTTGAAAGCCTACTAAACTGAAAAAAGCTGGAGATACACAAATGGAAGAGAAACATCAAGGCCTACTAGTATCCTGGTAAAAAATAATGAAATTAACAGAAAATGCTATTCTAAGAAAATGACTGAACAAGCACATACTTAAGCATGTACAACAGTGCCCTGCTTATAGTATTAAAAGAACCAAAAGGAATCAATCTAAATGCCAAACCACAGGTAACTGGTTGAATGGACTATGGGACATACAAACCAGTGAATAATATTTATTCACTGAATTTATGATATGCAGCTTTCTGTCTTAAAGTAGATGAATGATCATAATTAAGTGAAAAACAAATGACAGAAGAATATGTTCCTGTATCTTTAAAAACAATGCTTATAACAGACAGAGAGATAGACAGAGAGAAAAGTGGGGTGGGGGGAAGGAAGGAAGAATGGGAGGGAGGGAAGGAGAGAGGGAGGAGAGAGAGCTAAAAGGATATACATTTCAAAATTGGACCTGACAAGACATTGACTGATTTTCTTCACATGTTTTGACCAATTTTCTCACTTTTTATGAATTTCATATATTATCTGTGTAATTAAAAGAAATAATTGGGTATTCAAATTTTGAGGTTAAAAAAGAGCCAAACAGGTTAAAAGAAAAACAGATGGGAGAAATGAGGTTTTAATCCAGATTAACTTTCATAAAGTATAAAAAAGTCATATCAATTTTCTAACAAGGAAAGTACACACACACACAGAGCTGCATGTATATTTGTGCTGCAGTTAAAATTTAACTACTACAAATCTAAAAAAAATATGTAGGTGAAATTGAAAAGAACTTACTGTCTAAGTTATATTTGTAATTGACTCACTGAATTCTGTTATATTGCTTCAAGTGGGATATCAACTGATATTTGCAAATATTTTTTATTATGCAAAGAGCTATGATACATTGTTATCTAATTTGCAAAATCTATAATCTTTTTAAAGTTCTATTCAATTCCACAAAAAAAAAAAAAGGGCACATTATACTACTATCTTGAGCTAAGAACTTAGCATCCTGAAAAAGGAAACTATGTGCCAAATATTTTTGTTTTTTCCACTACATTGAGCAGTCAGTGAGTGTATTTTACAAGATTTTAGTCTTACGGAAAAATCAATCCTTTCTGTTCTTGTCTGAAAAAGTATTGGAGCGAAAAGATTTATACTTGTCAGGTTTTTAAACAAAATATTCTATCTTATAATAACCACAAACTACTATACTCTCTGCCCTTTGTGTAGATCTCCCACTTCCCTGGACCTTTAAATGTTAAGGCCACATTCTCTGATTACATAACAATGTTGGAATTGTTATTTGAGAAAATTCCTAGAGAGTTATGAGGAAAATAAATAAAAGAACTAGGTTCTAAACAATGCAGTTTTGGAAGAACTAAAAATAACCTCAGGGACTTTCAGTTTCCGGTCCACCATGTAAGAAGCTTAAAGTCATCAACCCACCATGACAACAAGTAAAAAGCTCAATAAACAGACACCACAACTTCTGTTAGATCCATCAGAGAAGTAAGGTCATAAGGCAAATTGCTGTTCCAAAAACTGGAAAGACAAGAGGATGCAGAGAACCCCAACTTGCCAGAGCAAAAGCCCCTGAACCAAAACCTCTTTGGGAAGCAGTGCTCGGGTACAGAAACCTGAACTGTAATTGAAGAATTAGTGGAAGCTCAGGATAGACAAACCGGAGAATTAAAAACTCCATTTATAGGGTGTCCACACACTTTTTGAGTTTTATTCTCTGGGAGTTGTACCATGTCCTTACAGTGAATATTGGAGAAAAATCCTCTAATACTTCCATCAGGGGGAGGATTTCCATTTGAAAAACGTGTTGGAGCACTAAATTCTTCTTAACAAGAACTTCCCTTAGGAGAAACTCTTACCAAAGCCTAACCGGCTGGGTCTTATAAGCACCTAACCTACCTGCAGGGAGGGGAATACACAACTCCAGCCCCCTCTAGCCATCCTGTCCCAAGTAAGGGGATGGGGAGGACTCAGAAGCACTGGTGATTTACACAGCTGAGAGGCATAGGCTCTCCAAAAGACTAAGACCTGACCATAGCACTATACCTTACCACTAAATTACTAACAGCCTATTAACTGTAGTTCATTTTATCCAGTATCTCATGTCTACCTTTCAACAAAAAATTACAAGGGTTACTAACAGGCAAAAAGCACAGTTTGAAGAGACTGAACAAACATCAGAACCAGAGTCAGATGTGACAGAATGTTGAAATAACCAGACCAGGAATTTAAAAAACTACAATTAATATGCTAAGAACTTCAATTTTAAAAGTAGACACATGGAAAAACAGATGAGTAATGTAAGTAGAGAAATGGAAATGCTGAGAAGGACTCAAAAAGAAATACAAGTGATCAAAAACACTGTAACAGAAATGAGGAATGCCTTTTATGGGCAGACAAAGGAGAGAGGAATCAGAAATATATTTTTTATTATAAGGTACTTTGCATTATCCATGACACAGGACAGTGTTATTTAAAAGTGGACATGGATTAGTCATCAACATATATCGCAAACTCTAGGGCAACTACTAAAAAAAGTAAATAAAGAGATATAACCAATATACTAAGAAAGGAGAGAAAACAGAATTATATAAAATGTTCAGTTAAAACTATAAAAGGTAGAAAAAGTGTGAAAGACAAAAACAAGAACAAAAAACAATGGCAATAAATAGAAAATAATAACAAATATGGTGGATATTAATCCAACTGAAATAATTACTTTACACATTAATGATATAAATACACCAATTAAGACAGAGTTTGTCATAGTGGATCAAAAAAATAAGACCCAACTATACGTTGCCTATAGGAAACCCAGTTTAAATATAAAGACATATAGGTTAGAAGTAAAGGGATAGAGGAAGATATACCATACTAACATTAATCAGAAGAAAGCATAAGTAGCTATATTATTTCAAGCAGATCAGACTTCAAAGCAAGGAAAGTTATCAGGGATAAAGAAGGACATTATACAATGATAAAGGGGTCAATACTCCAAGAAGACATAACAACCCTTAATATGTATTTATCTAACAAAATGTCAAAATATGCAAGACAAAAACATAGATAGAACTTCAAGGAGAAATAAATGAATCCACCATTACAGTTGGGGACTTTACATCTCTGTATCAGAAATGAACAGATCCAGCAAACAGAAAATCAGTAAGGACATAGCTGAACTCAAAAGCACCATCAATAAACTGGATATAATTCATACTGTAGCCTACTTTATCCAACAACAGTAGATTACACATCCTTTTCAAGCTCCCACGGATCATTCACCAAAATAGACCATACCCTGGGCCATAAAATACACCTTAATTAGTTTCTAAAAAAGAAATCTCACAAGGTCTACTCTCAGACCACACTAGAACTAAACTAGAAATCAGTAACAGAAAGATAGCTGGGAATTCAAAATAACACACTTCTAAACAGCAAACGAGTCAAAAAAGAAATCTCAAGAGAAATTTTAAAACATTTTGAACTAAATGACAATGAAAATACAACTTATTAAAACTTGTCAGATGCTGCAAAAGAAGTACTTAGAGGGACATTTATAGCACTAAATGTATTATAAAAAAAGAAATATAAAAAATCAATAATCGAACATTCCACCTTAAGAAACTAAAAGAAGAGCTAATTAAATCCAAAGTAAGCAGAAGAAAAGAAATAATAAAAATTAGAGCAGAAATTAATGAAACTGAAAACAGGAAATCAATAGAGAAAATCAACAAAACCAAAAGCTAGCTTTTTGAAAAGATGAATAAAACTGGTAAACCTTTAGCCAGGCTAACTAAGGGAAAAAGAGAGAAGACTCAAATTAATAATATCAGAAGCAAAAGAGGAGACATCAATACAGATCCCATGGACAATAAAAGAATAAAGAATATTATGAACAATTCTATGCTCACAGATTTGATAACCTAGATGAAATAGATCACTACCTTGAAACATACAATCTGCCAAAACCCACACAAGAAGATACAGACAATATGAATAGGCCTGTATCCATTAAAGAAAAAAATGTTTTGCTGGGTTTTTTTGTTTGTTTGTTTTGGTTTTTGTTTTTATTTAAGTATATTTGCCATATATATTATATGTTACAGGTGATTGCACAATTTTTAAAGGTGTAGTTATAGTTATTATAGTTATTTAGTTATAAAATGATATAATTTATAATTAAAAATTTTAATATAATAATTTAATTAATTTTAATAAATTATTTTTATTTATATAGTTTTATTATAAAACTATAAAACATTTATAGTTATTATAAAATATTGGCTATATTCCCTGTGTTGTACAATGTTTCCTTGTAGCTTATTTTATACCTAATAGTTATCCTTCCAAAACTTAAAGTACCAGGTCCAGATAAGTACACTGGTGAATTCTACCAAGTATTTAAAGAAGAAATTATACCAATTTTCTATCCTCTTCCAGAAGACAGAATCAGAGGGAAGGCTTCCTAACTCATTGAGGCCAGTATTACCATATTACCAAAACCAGACAAAAACATTTCAAGAAAACTACAGACCAATCTCTCTAATAAACACAGCTGTCAAAATTCTCAACAGAACATTAGCAAAATGAACGCAACAATGTGTAAAAAAAATTATACACCACAGAAAAGTAGGATTGTAAGGCTGATTCAAAACTAGAAAATCAATGAAAACAATCCCTCACATCAACAAGCTAAAGTAGAAAAAAAAAATCACATGATCATACCAATACATGCAAAAATAGCATTTCACAAAATCTAATACTCATTCATGATAAAAACTCTCTGTAAACTAGGATTAGAGGGGGACTTCCTCAACATGACAAAGAACATTGTGATCATTAATTTTATATGTCATCTTGACTTGACTAAAGAGCATGCCTAGATAGCTGGTAAAACATTATTTCTAGGTATGCCTATGAGGATGTTTCCAGAAGAGATCAGCATCTGAATCAGTAGACTGAGTAAAGAAGATCCACCCTCACCTATGTCAGCAGGCATCAACCAATCTACTGAGGGTCCAAACAGAACAAAAACGCAGAGGAAGGGCAAATTCTCTCTCTCTCGCCTTCATTTGGGACATCCATCTTCTCCTGCTCTGAGACATCAAAGATCCTCATTATTCGACCTTTGGTCTCCAGGATTTAACACCATCAGCTCCCCTGGTTCTCAGGCCTTCAGACATGGACTGAATTATATCAACAGTTTTCCTGGTTCTCCAGCTTGCAGATGGCATATTGTGGTATTATCTCAGCCTCCGTTATTGTCTGAGACAATTCTCATAATAAATCTTCTTAGCTATATATGTATCCTACTGGTTCTATTTCTCTGGAGAACCCTGACTTACACAAATATCTACAAGTAACCTACACCTAACATCATACTTAATGATGAGAAACCAGAAGCTTTGCACTAAGATTAGGAACTAGGCAAGAATGTCAACTCTCACCACTGCTTTTCAATATCATACTGGAAATCCTAGCCCATGATCTAGTAAAGATAAGAAATGGAAATAAAAAGTATACAGACTGGAAAGAAATAAATCTGTCGTTGCTCGTAAATTACATGTAGAAATTACAAAGAATCAACCAAATACTCCCAAAACTAATGAACAATTATTACAAGGTTGCAAGATACAAGGTTAATACACAAAAGTCAAGCATTTTCCTATATACCAGCAATAAACAAGTCAATTTGAATTTTAAAACATATTATCATTTACATTAGTGCTCCCCAAAATTAAACACAGATATAAATCTAACAAAAGATGTACAAGGTCTACATGAAGAACACCACAAAACTCTGACAAAAGAAATCAAAGCACTAAATAAATGGAGAAATGCCCCGTGTTCATGGATAGGAACACTTAATATTGTCAAGATATCAGTTTTTCCCACTTGATCTTCAGATTCAACCCGATCCCAATCAAGCGTCTAGCAAATTATTTTGTGGGTATCGACAAACTGACCCTAGATTTATATGGAGAGGTGAAAGATCTAGAAGAGCTAACTCAATATTGAAGGGGAAGAACAAAGTCAGAGGTCTGACAACACCCAACTTCAAGACTTACTATAAAGCTTCAATAATCAAGAAAGTATGGTATTGGCAAAAGAAGAGACAAACAGATCAATGGAACAGAATAGAGAGCATAAAAACAGACCCACATAAATATAGTCAACTTATCTTTGACAGAAGAGCAAGGCAAGACAATTGAGCAGAGAAAACACAGTATTTTCAACAAACACTACTGGAAAACTGGACATCCACATGTAAAAAAAAAAAAAAAAAATCACTCTAGATACAGACCTTATACCCTTCACAAAAAATTAACTCAAAATGGATCACAGGCCTAAATATAAAATACTCAACTATAAAACTCCTCCAAGACAGGAGAAAACCTAGATGACACTGGGTATGGAGATAACTTTATAGATATAACACCAAAGGCACGACCCATTAAAGAAATAATTCATAAGTTGGACTTCATTAAGTTTCATTCAAGGGAACGAGAAGAGAAACCACAGAATAGGAGAAAGTACTTGCAAAAAACACATTTGATATAAGACTGTTATCCAAAATATACAAAGAATTCTTAAAACTCAATAAGAAAATACACAACCTGGTTAAAAAATGGGTCAAAGATCTTAACAGACACCTCACCAAAGAAGATATACAGATGGCAATTAAGCATACGAAAAGATGTTCAATATCATATATCATTAGAGAAATGCAAATTGAAACAATGAGATACCACTATACACCTATTAGAATGGCCAAAATCTAAAACACTGACAACATCAAATGCTGGCAAGAATGTGGGGCAACAGAACTCTGATATATTGCTGTTTGGAATGCAAAGTGGTACAGCCATTTTAGAAGATATTTTAGGGATTTCTTACAAAACAAAACATACTTTTACTGTAGTGTCCACAATCACAATCCTTGGAATTCACCTAAATGAATTAAAAATTTAGGTCCCTACAAAAACCTACACATGAATGTCTACAGTAGTGTTATATTCATAACTGACAAAACTTAAAAGCAACCAAGGTGTCCTTCAGTAGGTGAATAAATAAATTGTGCTACATCCAGAAAATGGAATATTAAACAGCACTAAAAAGAGCTAACAGGCCATGAAAAGACATAGAAGAAACTTAAATGCATATTACTGAGTGAAAGAAAGCTATCTGAAAAGGCTATACACTGCATGATTCCAACTATATGGTATTCCAGAAAAGGTAAAACTAGAGAGACAGCAAAAAGATAACTGATTTCTAGGAGTTAAGGGGGAGGGAGGAATGAACAGGGAGAACATAAAGGATTTTTAGGGCAGTGAAACTATTCTATTGCTATATGATACTACAATGGTGAGCACATGGAACTTATATATTTGTCCAAACCCACAGGATTTACAGCACCAAAAGCAAACTCTAATGTAAACTGTGGACTTTGGGTTATGATGACGTGTCAATGTAGGTTCATCTATTGTAACAAATATACCTTGTGGTGTGCGTTGTGCATGAATGGGGACAGGGGGTACACAGACACTCTATACTTTCTGCTCAGCTTTGCTGTGAATCTTAACGGCTCTAAAACAAACTTTATTAAATAAATTCTCTGCTGTATGTTTAATCACAAATTCTGTTTTTTTAATTAAAAAAGAATACATTCTTTAAAGTGGTCTCAAAAAGCAGTTAAAAAATAAATGGGCGGGGCTTCCCTGGTGGCGCAGTGGTTGGGAGTCCGCCTGCTGATGCAGGGGACGCGGGTTCGTGCCCTGGTCCGGGAGGATCCCACGTGCCGCGGAGCGGCTGGGCCTGTGAGCCATGCCCGCTGTGCCTGCGCGTCCGGAACCTGTGCTCTGGGATGGGAAAGGCCACGGCGGTGAGAGGCCCACGTACCACAAAAAAAAATTAAAAAAATACAAAGAAAAATAAATGGGCAACTCAAATACGCATTTCTTACTTCATTCAGAGGACATCAGAAATAATATTTGTACACAGAAAAGAATAATAATTCCTAAAGGCAACCATTACTACCAAGTCTATAAAACTATCAAAAGTTGCAAGGTACTATCATAAGAATTGTGAAGAAACAGACCAGTCTCCAACACTATTTTATATTAGTTAAGCATACTTATAATAGTGATTCAAATGTTAGTCTATTACTTTACATTAATTATAAACACATTTTGTCAAGACCAACAGAAGGGATTGGTTAATCATCTGAAATATGAGGCAATGTGGGCAAATATATCATTCTGCATTTAATCACTTTTCTCCTGTCAGTAAAGAAATTTGTTACCCAGTGTATTTGTTATATATAAGACTAAAATGCAATTGAATAAAGCAATAAAATTGTCATTATTATGCCAGAAGATAGAAGGATATAAGCATATGTACATCTGAGTGTGTCTGTATATAAGTTATATCTGTTATATATATATATGACTTTGATTTGCATGTCCCTGAAAAATGTCCAGGGGGAAAAACAACTGGAGATTTTGAGTCACAACACTTTGCCTTGACTAACCTTTTCAATCTGTTTCCAATTCTTGAACGCATTATATAAACATGAAAAAAACAGTTTTAGGTAGTAAGTCTGACTACTTCTAACAAATAGGACAGGTCACTCAACAATGTTTTTAGAATGTTTCTTTCTGGGCTTCCCTGGTGGTGCAGTGGTTAAGAATCTGCCTGCCAATGCAGGGAACACGGGTTCGAGACCTGGCCTGGGAAGATCCCACATGCCATGGAGCAACTAAGCCCATGTGCCACAACTACTGAGCCAGTGCTCCAGAGCCCACGAGCCACAACTACTGAGCCCACATGCTACAACTACTGAAGCCTGCATGCCTAGAGCCTGTGCTCTGCAACAAGAGAAGCCGCCGCAATGAGAAGCCCGCACACCTCAACAAAGAGTAGCCCCCGCTCACCGCAACTAGAAAAAGCCCGCACGCAGCAACAAAGACCCAATGCAGGCAAAAATAAATAATTTTTTTTAAAAGAGCTTATGGTTAGAATGTTTCTTTCTACCAATTATCCTTTAATTTTAAAAACAGTTAAACAAAATAATTCTATTTATCTATATGGAAAAGTTTTGTGATGATTTAGTCCTTGGTATAATACAATAAGCACCAAGAGATATATTTTTCATTTTAAAATACTCGATTGGGGGGCTTCCCTGGTGGCGCAGTGGTTGAGAGTCCGCCTGCCGATGCAGGGGACACGGGTTCGTGCCCCAGTCCGGGAAGATCCCACATGCCGCGGAGCAGCTGGGCCCGTGAGCCAGGGCCGCTGAGCGTGCGTGTTCGGAGCCTGTGCTCCGCAACAGGAGAGACCACAACAGTGAGAGGGCCACGTACCGCAAAAAAAAAAAAAAAATCTTCCAACAAACAAAACTCCAGGACCAGATGGCTTCACAGGTGAATTCTATCAAATGTTTAGAGAAGACCTAACACCCACCCTTCTCAAAGTCTTCCAAAAAATTGTAAAGTAAGGAACACTGCCAAACTCATTCTACAAGGCCACCATCACCCTAATACCAAAAGCAGACAAAGATACTACAAAAAAAGAAAATTGCACTGATGAATATAGATGCAAAAATCCTCAACAAAATACCAGTAAACAGAATCCAACAACACATTCAAAGGATCATACAACACAATCAAGTGGGTTTATCCCAGAGATGCAAGGATTCTTCAATATACACAAATCAATCAATGTGATACACCATAATAACAAACTGAAGAATAAAAACCGTATGATCATCTCAATAGATGCAGAAAAAACTTCTGACAAAATTCAACACCAATTTATGATAAAAACTCTCCAGAAAGTGGGCATAGAGGGAACCTAACTCAACATAATAAAGGCCATATATGACAAACCCACAGCAAACATCATTCTCAATGGTGAAAAACTGAAAGCATTTCCTCTAAGATCAGGAATGAGACAAGGATGTCCACTCTCACCACTATTATTTAACATAGTTTTGGAAGTCCTAGCCACGGCAATTACAGAAGCAAATGAAATAAAAGGAATACAAATTGAAAAAGAAGTAAAACTGTCACTGCTTGTGGATGACACAATACCATACACAGAGAATCTGAAAGATGCCACCAGAAAACTACTAGAGCTAATCAATGAATTTGGTAAAGTTGCAGGATACAAAATTAATGCACAGAAATCTCTTGCATTCCTATACACTAAAGACGATAGATCAGAAAGAGAAGAAAACAATCCCATTCACCATTGCAACAGAAAGAATAAAATACCTAGGAATAAACCTACCTAAGGAGGTAAAAGACCTGTCTGTACCCAGAAAAGTATGACACTGACAAAAGAAATCAAAGATGACACACAAACAGATGGAGAGATAAATCATGTTTTTGGATTGGAAGAGTCAGTATTGTGAAAATGACTATACAACCCGAAGCAATCTACAGAATCAATGCAATCCCTATCAAATTACCAATGGCATTTTTTACAGAACTAGAACAAAAAAATCTTAAAATTTGTATGGCGACACGAAAGACCCCAAATAGCCAAAGCAGTCTTGAGGGGAAAAAACAGAGCTGGAGGAATCAGACTCCCTGACTTCAGACTATATTACAAAGCTAAAGTAATCAAGACAGTATGATACTGGCACAAAAACAGAAATATAGATCAATGGAACAGGATAGAAAGCCCAGAGATAAACCCACGCACCTATGGTCAACTATGTATGACAAAGGAGACAAGGATATACAATGGAGAAAAGACAGTCTCTTCAATAAGTGGTGCTGGGAAAACTGGACAGCTACGCATAAAAGAATGAAATTAGAGCCCTCCCTAATACCACACACAAAAATAAACTCAAAATGGATTAAAGACCTAAAGGTACAACTGCACACTATAAATCTTTAAGAGGAAAACATAGGAAGAACACTCTTTTACATAAATCACAGCAAGACTTTTTTGACCCATCTCCTAGAGAAATGGAAATAAAAACAAAAATAAACAAATGGGCCCTAATGAAAGTTAAAAGCTTTTGCACAGCAAAGGAAAACATAAACAAGACGAAAAGACAACCCTCAGAATGGGAGAAAATATTTGCAAACGAATCAATGGACAAAGGATTAATCTCCAAAATATATAAACAGCTCATGCAGCTCAATACTAAAAAAAAATCCAATCCAAAAATGGGCAGAAGACCTAAATACACATCTCTCCAAAGAAGACATACAGATGGCCAAAAGGCACATAGAAAGCTGCTCAATATCACTAATTATTAGAGAAATGCAAATCAAAACTACAATGAGGGATCACCTCACACCAGCTAGAATGGGCATCATCAGAAAATCTACAAACAACAAATGCTGGAGAGGGTGTGGAGAAAAGGGAACCCTCCTGCACTGCTGGTGGGAATGTAAGTTGATACAGCCACTATGGAGAACAGTATGGAGGTTCCTTAAGAAACTAAAAATAGAATTACCATATGACCCAGCAATCCCACTGCTGGGCATATACCCAGAGAAAACCATAATTCAAAAAGACACATGCACCATAATATTCATTGCAGCACTATTTACAATAGCCAGGTCATGGAAGCAACCTAAATGCCCATCGACAGACGAACGGATAAAGAAGATGTGGTACGTATATACAATGGAATGTTACTCAGTGATAAAAAGGAACGGAACTGGGTCATTTGCAGAGACATGGATAGACCTAGAGACTGTCATACAGAGTGAAGTCAGTCAGAAAGGGAAAAACAAATATCGTATATCAATGCATATATATGGAATCTAGAAAAATGGTTCAGATGAACCAGTTTGCAAGGCAGAAATAGAGACACAGATGTAGAGAACAAACGTATGGATACCGAGGGGTGAAAGCGGGGTCAGGGGAGTGGTGGTGTGATGAACTGGGAGATTGGGATTGACATATATACACTAATATGTATAAAATGGATAACTAATAAGAGACTGCTGTATAAAAAAAATAAAATAAAATTCAGAAATAAAAAGAGTCTGAGGTTCAACTTATGGGCCTATTTTTATAATTTATTACCAGTGAAGCCAACAAATATGGCTGAAAGAGCTGATAGATCCTTCCTAAAGTATTATTACAAATGCCTAATGTCTAATTTTATACCATTCAGAATGTTCCATTCAAAACTTAGACAATGAGAACATGATCTGTGCTATGGTACAACTTTTAAGAGCAAACCTAGGTATTCAGTACTTTTTCACACCTACAAAAATTACAGCCAAGGATGCAGGGATACACAGTCTGCAAGGAAGTACAAATATTGACATTAAGAAGAAGGTCTGTGCAATGGGAAGCTCCTCAATAGCTCTTAACCATGACTGATTATCTCTGCAACTCCCACTGTTTGTAGTACAGTTCATAGAACACAGGACTGCAAAATTAAGCCTATCTAGGTCATTTTTCCAGGGCAAAGGGCACTGAAGATACCAAAACTACCTCTTGAATTTCAGCATCACTCTATGAGAATCTTAGGTAACTCTCGTTCTACTCTAGTTCTAGTGAATACCTCAAAAGTTTTTGGATCCCTCAATTCTCCCCCAAATGGTATCAGAGTAATCTATAGGAGACTGAATAAGGATGCTCAGACACGTCTGTGCTGATCTGAACCTAGAATATAGTCTTCCAAGGAAGCCAAAAGTCACAATTCATGGCCCTACCGCACAGTGGGTTAATCAGACAAGGCTGGCCTTGGCAGACAGTCTCAAACGCTCAAGGGATGGATACCTGTAACCCATCTGTGGCATACCAGTGTGACTTGATACCATACTAGTTGAAAGGCTTTGCCTTAGGATCAAATACCCTCAGCATGGCTAGGTTATAGACAAAACAAAAAATTAAAAGGAACAGTGCTACGAGACTCACAGATATAAGAGCAAACTAGTGGTTACCAGTGGGGAGAGGGAAGGGGGGAGGGGCGAGATGGGGGGAGAGGAGTAACAGATACAAACTATTAGGATACATTGTATAATACGGAGAATATAGCCGCTGTTTTATAATAACTATACATGGAATATAACCTTTAAAAATTGTGAATCACTATACTGTATACCTGTAACTTATATGATATTGTACAGCAACTATACCTCAGTAAAAGAATAAATTTTTTAATTTAAGAAAGTAGTGCTATGAATCAAAGCACCATCAGCATCTTTACAGTTTAATATTGTAGATATTATAGATAACTACATAGATAAATATTGCCACCATTAAAAGTCCATTTCCTAAGAAAATTAATTTCTAACATATTTACTTCAGATGAAAGACTCCTTAGGGGACAGTATTTTAATAAAGTCTCCATAAGAAATACTGTATTTTAAAAGCACAATTTATTTTTGATAGGCCATTTCTTTGTTCTTCCACAAAATTTGGAAACTGTAATATTAGCCTGATTTTTCTAACATATACAGAGCTTCCAGTCTCTAGTTACCTCTGTTTCAGTCCTATACAGAGAGAGACTGATCGGGTTCGCAGATCGGGATGGGATAGATGGGAATCCTAGTTGTCACCCATTCGGAGACCTTGCACTCATATCTATGTGGCTGTTTACGATCCCACTGCCCACAGTCCACAAAGGTACATTCTGGAAGCTGACTCAATGTCCCTAGGGTAGGAAATGCAGAGACCATTCACGCACACAACTGCACATTGCTCCAAAACTCCTGCTCCCTTTTTACTACTCATCTTTCCTTTTTATTTTATTTTATTTTTATTTTTTTTCTGGTACACGGGCCTCTCACCGTTGTGGCCTCTCCCATTGCGGGGTGCTCCAGACGCTCAGGCTCAGCGGCCATGGCTCACAGGCCCAGCCGCCCCGCGGCATGTGGGATCTTCCCGGACCGGGGCACGAACCCGTGTCCCCTGCGTCGGCAGGCGGACTCTCAACCATTGCGCCACCAGGGAAGCCCTCATCTTTCCTTTTTAAAATAGAATGAATATATTAAAATTTCCCACTCTGACCAAAAGGCATGAGGTGACAGGAATTTCAGTAGAAAAAAAGGATGATGGTTATTGAGCACCTATCATATAGCCTGCTCTTCAACCTAGAAAATGACCATTCAGGCCAGCAAACTAGCTTTTCCAAGTTCTTGAATACAGCTGCAATGTATATTAATTAAGAGCAGGCTACTCTCATAATCTAGTGGGTGGGGCTGTTAACTACAGGGCAATTTGGCAGAAAATATTAAAAGCCATAAAATGCATATGCCTTTCGTTCTAGCAATTCTAACTCTTGGAATTCATCCTAAGGAAATAATTAAGAGTGTGCAAAAGAATATTTATTTCTCTGCTATTTGTAATTACTAAATCTTGGAAGCAAACTAAATGTCCAAAAATAGGATGGCGGTTAAATAAATTATCACAGAGCTGTAAAATAAAATACCATAATGGGTCATTTCAAAAGATGTAGAAATATGCCCACTGACACACAAAGGTTTGTACTACATATGCTTAAGTATAAAAATCAAAATACAAATAGCATATAAGAAGTTATCTCATTTCCAGTGTAATGAAAACTATGTAGGTTTACTTTTCTTGTCTCTGACTTCTTTTTATGTTTTCTGCTATTTCTCTAATGAGTACATAAGGAATATGTATCGTTTTGATAAAGAGAAACTTAAAGGGGAGACAGAAAACAGTAAAAGATTTTTTTTTTTGTAATATGCCAGAGAAAAGAAACTAACTGAAAGAGGAAGGACTAGGAATGTGCTTTAGGAAGAACTCCTTACAAGTGTGATTGAGAAGCTCCGAAATGTGCAGTCAACCAAGATCATGGAATCTCTTTTCCTTGGGGATTTGTAAGAAAAGGGTAGCCAACTTTCATCTGAGGACAGCTTGAATGCAGGCGTAACCTCTGTGGCCTCTTGCGCCTCCATGTGCAAAAGGATTGAGCCAAAATACAATTTGCACTCGGTGACACACAAAGTAGCCCATTCCATACAATGCCCTTGATCCCCCACAATCCTTTACCCTATTCAAGGGAACTTAACCCCGAAGGTCTTACACCCAGCACTGACACCCAATGACCTTGAATTTACACGCCCAGCCACTTGCCAGCGCTTTACTCAGGAAGTACAGTAAAATGTTAGCTAATATTCGGCAATGCACAAATAACTTCTGACTTCTCCACATTAATTTAATGCTAATTTCAGCCACTCATATATGCCAAACTGAGACAAAGAAAATGATAGCTCTATTTAAAATCTTAATGTGTGTTTCCCTCTAACTTTTACAGACAAAAATATTATAAATAATGACCAAAATAAATGCCAGGATATGGTTAAAGACAAATAAAAATGATCAATTCTGACAAGCTCCTTTACTGAGAAAGGCCACTAATTTTGTTTTCTGATAACGTTCTATGAAGACAAATGTAACATTTCCCAAGCCCATAATTAAATGCATTTTTGTCTCAGGAATCAGTTTCCTAGACTAGTGAAAGGGGTAGAAGGTGGAATGGTTGACAGCCAAAGGTGGAAGGGTTGAACCAAGAATGACCAGTTAAAATAGGGTTATGCTGGTCGCCAAAACTGAGAAAATGAGTTTGAATCAATGAGAGAGCCACAGAAATGTCAAGGTGAAGGACTCAGCCAAGACTGGAATACACAGCCACATGACACAACTCAAGCATGGTGGTGTTCAAGGACAGAAGAAAGAGGTAATTAATGTGTGATGGGAGTTTGTAAGACAAACTCAGGTGGGGGGCAGGGGGGCGGGACCTTCTCCTGAGGTTCTCATGCCTCCTGCCCAGGATGGGCCTTAAACCATGAGCTTGGTAAATAAGGCATCTAACAGAGATCCCTCCTCCCTCTAAATATTTGAAGGCTTCAGTCCTAAATAAGGTCATGCACTCTTTAAGGTATTTTACTCTCTGCACCAAACGTGTAAGTCTTGTCATTTTAATGAGAGAGCAAGCACAATGCAAGAAAGATCTATCCCTTCATCAATAAGCCTCCCTTACACAGCATTCTTAGAATACTGTGTTCTGGAGAGTTTCGTTTTCTGGATGGGCAAGAGTGTATCTCTTTTGTATTTTTTTGTGGGTTTTTTTTTTGCGGTACGCGGGCCTCTCCCTGTTGCGGCCTCTCCGCTGCGGAGCACAGGCTCTGGATGCGCAGGCTCAGCGGCCATGGCTCACGGGCCCAGCCGCTCCGCGGTATGTGGGATCTTCCCGGACCGGGGCACGAACCCGTGTCCCCTGCATCGGCAGGCGGACTCTCAACCACTGCGCCACCAGGGAAGCCCGAGAGTGTATCTCTTTTAACTTCAAATTTAAAAGGAAAAAATGCTAACTACTTGGGATGGAAATATTCCTAATATATTTTACGTAGAAGGTAATAAGGGATATAACATTTTCTTGATGACTCAGACCAATAACTATGAACCTCAATGACTATGCAATGCTGCATAAAGACATAACTTCAGGGCCCACTGAAGTGTGTCTACACTAAATGACCTGAAACTCCTGTGCTCCTTGAGTTCTTGTATCTGCATTTTATAGTCTGTCAGGCTTTTACTTCTCAATATTATTTTTTTTTAGTAAAAATGAATGCTCCTTCTGCCCTATGGTAGAACAGAAAGAATATCAGACTAAGAGTTAAGTTGATTTAGGTTATTATTTAGCTAAATGACCTCGGATACGTCACTTAACATCTTTGAGCCTAAGTAAGATGAGGAAATTTAACTAGGTAACTCTTTCAATCCTTTTCTTTGCTAAAATGCTTAACGCAAACTTGCTGCTTCTCATTTGTTTTATATATTTTTTAAATAAACCAGCTGAAGTTAGATGGAAAGTAATACAGATACTTAAGCGTGCAATGTACTCTCACATAAGCAAAGTGAATATACCTTGTAATGTCTAGTTGTCTTCTCAGATGTCTTACTATATAATTCCCAGTAGTTTGTGGGGTCTAGTACAGCTATGGTTTCTGGATAACTAAGACCTTACCAATGATATGCCACTATACTTCTGTATGTCTCTACTTGGCCTAGTATTCTCAATGCAAATAACTGCTTATTAGAGAGGGCTCTTTTTCAGGTCACCCAAAAGCAGAATCTGTATATGTCATCATCTATGCCTGTCAGTAAACTAACTGTAAAATGAGTACTCAGTTTTGAGATTTTCTTTGCCTTACGTGTTTGGATGACAGAATTACTTAGGAAGCTTTCTAAAAGATGGTTTTGTGAAAACACTTAATATAAAATAAAGTGCAGATGTAAAGGATATTTCTGCAAACGCAAAGGAAAGTAATTTATTCATCTTTTATTTTTCAGGAGTCCCTCGCACATGATTTCTATTACACACTTCAGTGTCACCATCAGGAGCCTGAAAAACCCATACGTCAGTCTGTATCTCCTTCTCCTTCTACACATTTTTCCCTGAGTAATCCAAGTCATGCTCACCGCCGTCATTCCATCTCTATATGGGTGACCCATCTCCAGCTCCCACCTCCTCCTGAGTTCTAGATCCCTATTCCCTAGCATAACCTCTACTTGGATTGCCATAAGTTAAAAAGTGTCCAAGGAAGTTTATAAAGGCTCATCTCACTTATTTCTCTCCCTACCTCATACTTTCAAAACCTACTTTCTTCTCCATTATTCTCTATTCATGTTAATAACATCAACATATACCAAATGAGAAATCTAGGAGCCCACTTTTTCTGACTTCATGATCAATTACAAAGTTGTATTGATGCCACCTCTGAAAGACCTCTCCACACCACCCATGCTTACTAACTCTACTGTTGCAGGCTTAATTCAGGTCATCATCTCTTAATGATTATTAAATAGCCCCTAACTGCCTTCTCAGTTGCCAACAGTTTCCCTTCCAGTCTATGTATAGATCAGCTATGAATTATATTTCTATAAAACATACAGGTTGATTTTTTTACATATGTATACATATACACATATGTAAAAAAACCATCAACGTACATGCATATACATATATATATATATATATATATATCTTCTTATTGTTCATGACACCTATTCGCAATTTTTTCTGCCATATTGGAGCTAAATGATACTAATCCAAGGGAAATATTAGGCTGCTGCTGAGTTTGGCCTCACATTGTATGTGAACGTGTCTGTGTCTGTGTGTGTGTGTGTGTATGTGTGTGTGTGTGCGCGCACACACATACGCACGCATGTGTAGGAGAAAAAGAGGGAGGAGACATAATAGCCAAAAAATATGGATCCAAAATGATGAAGGATCAGAATACAAAACCTATCCTCTCAGAGGTTCTAAAACATATCATAGACAACTACTGTGAATAATGACATTTTATACTGCCTGCAGTAAATCGAACATATGAAGATACAGAATTATAAAAAAGGGGTAAAAGTCACTAGACTGGATGTTATGTGCAATGGCCTCCAGTACATCCTACATTCGAGAGGACAGCTGGCAAACAGGCCCCAGCTTAGCTTCTAACTTCTCCTTCAATCCTCCCAACAACATACTACCACTAGAATTTTTTACATTCCCTTCCACACATTAGGACATGCCCACACTTAGTTCATATCTTGGGAGGAATACCTTTCCTCCTCATTTGGTGACAGAACTTTTACTCATCCTTCAAGCCCTTGTTCAAATGTGGGTCTATAAAGAGTGCTCTAACTCTGCTGTATTAGTCAACACAGGCTGCTACAACAAAATATCACAGACTGGTTGACTTAAACAACAGAAACTTATTTCTCATAGTTTGGGGGGCTGAGAAGTCTAAGATCAAGGTGCTGGTCTATTTGGTTCCTGGTGAGGCCTCCCTTCTCAGCTTGCAAAAAGCCATCTTCTGGCTGTGCCCGCACATGGGAAGAGAGATTGCTCATCTGTCACATCTCTTCTTCCAAGGGCACTAATTCATCATGAGGGTTCAACACTCATAATCTACTTAACTTCTAAAGACCCCACCTGAAAATACTGTCACACTGGGATTAGGTCTTCAACACGTGGATTTGGGGGAGACATTTCAGTCCACAGCATCTACCAAAGTGAAGGAGTCATTTCCTCAACCCTATGTATTCATCATCTTTGTACCCCCAGTACCCGGCATATTGCTTGACACCAAGCACATCCATAGAAAGCACTCAGTGCATACACGGGACAGAAGCTCTTCCACTGATCCCCGTTAACTAACAATATGCCATTCTCAAAACTTTCCTCAAGGGATTATATCAAATCTTCTTCCTTTTAATGCAGTAAAGACACACACACCCGGAAAACATATTATTTATGTCTATCTATTAGATAGATACAAATCTGCATCCTCACTCATCCAGTTTTTGTTCTTATCATATAGAGACCTACTTATAGTTTTAGATCTCATCTAATCGAAACTTTACAAATCCCATAGTGCTTAGTTATGATCAACAACAAACACCTTGTTGCCAATTGACCACCGGCGGTTGGTGGTACAAGCAGCATTCTTGGGTCCTTAATCTGATATCTATTTGATGCAATCTTGTATTATACTAGCTCAGTCCATCTTCCATTGGCCAACCCTTATTTCCTGTGTAGCACAGTGAGAAAACACAGAAGATGGGATCTAGTGACAAGGATTTAAACCCACAATGTCAGCATTTCCAGCCTGTGTGACTGACTGATTTTGTATCTATAAAATGGGTATAACACCATCTACTTCACAAGTTGTTTTTTTTTTGTTTTTTTTTGGCTGATCAAATGAGAAAACACATGACAGTGCACTTTATAAACCACAGAGCACTACAGAAGTATTTTTTACCATAATATATCTTTGTACAAAAATGACATATTAGACCTCAGTTGTACTAAATGTTTTAACTACTTTAGATCCAACATGACTGAACAAGTTGCTCTAAGAGTTCTGATTTCCTTGGATCAACATCACAGGGGATCTAAGCAGGGTCCTCAAGCCACTTTGGACAGGTAGAGGAAGCTCATTAGTATTTATATGCTTCCAGGTTATAGATAGATGCTTCCAGGTTCCTTCTGAACAACTTCTGCTGGTTCTAACATACGCCAACTGGCTACACAAAAGAGCATTCTAGTGCCACCAACTCCCCATAGACACACCCACTTCCACTCCCTGAGAGGTACCAGACTATTGGACAACTTGGCCACCAGCCTATAAAAAGGTGGAAACACTGCAGAAACATTAGCCAATAAAGCACATACTGGCAGCTGAAGCGAATATTTACGCTCTGAGATGTACCTAAATAAATCGTTTGTGTGTTCTAACAAATGTTTTGCATGGAAATCATTACCCAGTACAGATGCTCTCAAAAGTCCCCATTTTTAGTGGGTTAAATCAAGGGCTAGAAGTAGCAGAAGGGCAGGGAATGTTTTTTAAACAAAATTTCATAAGCTGCAGAAAAAATGTTAATGTCAACTGTGGGAGGGCGTCCATGAAAAACAAAAGAGTTGTTAGTGGTTTTCAAAGTTAAGTTTATACAAACTGCAAATGGTAAAAATTTATAAACATTAATATCACAAAATGAGAAAGTTACCAGAACTTGGCAAGGGATAAAAAAACTGGGCTATTTTTTAAAAATATGTAATATATCAATAAAAATAGATGCCAAAGAAAGATAAAATCAAGCAGGGAGTCAAGAAGTTAATAAGCATTATAAATTAAACCATTCACTTGCCAGATCGTTTTAATAAGCAATCAATTACAAACACATTTACGGGTTCTTATACTGAAGTTAATAATTTGGGGGAGAGACATAATGCAATCCAAATACATACACTTCCTTAACAAAATAAAACTCTGGGACCAAAAGCTAGACAGAGGCTCTGATAAGCTGCCAGACTCCATAAAGACACCATAATATACCATAAGAGACCGGAGAACTATTGACCCCTGTTCTTAGGCAACACTGTGATGCATATATAATTTATCTGGGCTACAGCACCCTTTTCCAGGTTAGTTCACCTATATGATGATATGCTCCAAGACAGAAAAAGTTACTAAACTGTAAACTATGAAGTTGATTCCTTTAAGGCCTCAGATTAAGAAATGCATGATGAATATTTCTCCTGAGACTCAAAACAAAGAAACTTCTTCATTAACAGTGGCTAAATAGGTTTCATCACCACCAATTTTCTAGATTTTGTGTATAACTACTGATGACATACGTTCGTGGTGGCAATATGAACTACAAATAAATACAGCTAATAGATTTTTTTCCTAGCTGAACAGATAGGAGTTTTAAGTTTTTTTGTCTGTTTGCTAGTTTCCCACTCACAAATTAACTGGTTGCACAACTCCACTGGCCAAATCAATCATATTTTTTGGTATTATGCAATCAATAAATGTTTATTAAATCAAAGTTAATGGTACAAAAAATACTTTCGGGAAAAGAATGATGTAAAGTTATGATGCCAAAGAAAACTTTAAAATTCTGAAATCTTTACTCTGAGAAAAAGAAGAGAAAAAAATTTTAAATGCATGAGTATATAAAATCACAGCAACCTGTTAAAGATAATATAATTATAGCTTGAGAGTTTATGACTGTTCTAACACTGAGTTTTGAGTAATCGGGATGAAGAAACACTGACAATAAATGAAACTTTCCCCATTATGCTGATACAGTTTCATTGTGAATGTACCTTTAAAGAAGTATGGACAGTCTTTAAAATAGTCTTCAAAGTTTGATTCCCTATAATTAATCCAATCAATAACATTATCAATACGATTGATTAGTAATAATCATTTAGAACAGCATGGTGGTTCCTCAGTCACAGATAGTCAATCTTTATGACAGATGACAAATAGTTTCCTTACGGGCCATCTCAGTAGAAGGGAGTATAACATCAATTGCATTAAACCATAATAAACTGCACATGAAGCTTGACTTCCTTTTTTTTTTTTTTTTTTTGGTAAACTGTATACATTTCAGTTTATTTTCTCATCTCGTATGACTCATATGGAATTCACAGTCATCACAGCTGCAGTGGAGCATCTTCAAACATAAATGAAACAAATAACTAGTAGATCGATAGGAGGTGACAGACTCCCAGCTAAAATCTCACCCTAGTGTAACCCACCACTGCCCTTCTGCACTCCAAAGACTTAATGAATCACCAGGAGCACACTGGAGATTGCGTTTTGCCCGTGTGAGAATGGATTTATGTCAGCACCAAAAAAGGATCATTCCCTTTCCTTGAGATAAAGTTTCTACGAGGTGCCGGACATAACGATTTAATACAGCTTATGTACCTATTTTATAAATACTTCATTTTAAGTTGAAACACCAAGAATGACAGAAAACCAGGATGCCTAACGAGCTAATAATTTAAAATGATATGCACTTTAGAGTAAGTTGTTTCTATGTTGGCAACAGGAAATGGTGCAACAGCAATACATACAGGAGAAATGCAAAGCCCTTTCAGTATTTCTGAAGATGTTTTGCTCTAGAAAATGTATAAGATGACATTGTTATTTAAAGCTGATGATGTTCCTACAGGGCCCAAAGTAATCTTAAATACTTAAAATAATTACCCTGTGGAGAGATTTTCAGCTCTTGAATAAGTAAAGATGTATGCAACAGGGCTCATACGTGTAAACAGGAAAGCCACAGGATGAAACAGAACACCACCACGCTCCCTAAAGACTAGCTCCGTGCCCCTTAGCTGAAAGGTGCAGAAATAGTTTGCATGCTTTCGTAAGGAAGTATTATATCTGAGATCTCCTTTGAAGGGCATCATTGTGTACGCAAGGCCATCTGGGGAGAGAAGTCACAGAACATTTCGACACAGCTCACACTGCCAAGCCCTTCCCTTCTTTCATTCCCCACAATAAGGCCATCCCATTCCTCACCTGGAATTAGAGCAAAATGAAAGGGACAACTAATTCTTAATATGTAGCAACCAAGGGAAAATAGATAGGTCTCAACCACAGAAGGAAAGAAGGAAAGAAAGATTCACCAACACTGCATCTCAGCAAACGGACTATCTGCTTACATGACAAGATGAAGCAAAACAGGAAATATGGAAACATATCATAGAATAAAGGAAGTAATAAAAGAAAGAATGGGAGGGAAGGGGAGGAAAGGAGGGAAAAAGCACTCATTCCAAAAGAAAACACAACCTAAAAACAAAAAGCTTCCCATTATAGCAGGATTTTTTTTTAAAGGATTATCAGTGAAGAGGGGATCAAAGATGAAATGATGAAATAACAGAAATTAAAAAGATGTTGCAGAGCCATCAAAACAAACAGAAGATCAAAAATTTATCAATTCAGAACTAATAAAATAAAAACAGCAAGGGAATGAGGCGACATGGCTAGAAATGAGAAGATATGGCTAAAAATTGAATTATTGATCTTTTAAAAAAAGGACTTAATTCCAAAGAATACAGAGGAGAAAGACAAATACATTTTTTTTTTAATGGAGAAAAGATAAGCATGAAAAACAAACTGAAAACTGCTGACTCTGTAGAAAAGAACCCGAAAACTGGCTAGAGAAATATTTCAAGTAATGATAGTATGTATTTTCCATAACATGAAGGAAGAACAGATTGCAATAACAGTTAAAAATTGATACAGAACGATCCAAAAGAATTATATCCCTGAGTCACTGAACTTCAAGATAAAGTAAAAACGTTCTGCAGGTGTTCAGGCAGAAAAGAGCAATTCACTCCCATGGCGTGGTGAGGAGGTCAGACTAGCCTCACTGTTCTATAGGAGGAACACTCAATGCCGGAAGACAAAGAAGCCATGTCTACAGATTTCTTAGTAGGACCCCAAAATGTTACAACAAAGCAAAATATCCTTTGAATATAAAAGAAACAGATATTGAAACATGCAAGAAGTCAGGGAACACAGCATCCATGAGTCCTTCATAAAATAAACTATTCAATAATAGAATCTAGCCAAACAAGTTATTAACAGACGCTATGGCAAAAGGACTACTTCGGCACTCAAGTTTTACAAAGTTCTGAGGGAAAGTATGGTCCAATTCTTTTATTAAATCAATCTGACCTTAGGGTATAAAAGCAGCTGTTTAATGTGCTCAAACATAAAATATCCTAGGGAATGCAGGGTGTTATGATATTTTCTGAAAATTACTTGACAATGAAATCTTAGTCGACCAAGAGATAAATTAAAAGAAACAACTCAGGATGAAAAAGCCATGGAAAAGGACCAGGATGAACATCAAACTAATTTAACTGACTTAAATCTTTTGCTGCTTACCTAGTTGATGAACTGTTAAGAACACAGTACAGGTGTCCTACTTTTCCAGAGGCTCAGGTAGAGAGCTCTACACAGTCGATAAAGTTTGCTAATTGTTCAATTGATTCAGTAAAAGGCAATCTTGACACTTAAGAACTGAATTTTCAACTGCAACATTATCACTGTATACTCATAAAAAATATTAATTCTTCCATTAATAAAACAAGTGTTTTCATCCAAAAATCTAAAATTCCAATCACCTACATATCTACTTTGTAATTCAAAAGTATACTTTTAACTCTAGAAGTCCTAATAAAAATGTATGCAGAAAGTTTGGAAAGACAAAAGTTTATCCCACTTATTCACCCTCAGTTTTTTGTTACTATTTGAGACCTGCCAACTCAGGTATGTCTAAAATTACCTTTCATCATTTCAACCACTTTTTTTTCCCTCTAAACACTAGAGTTTAATAATTAATGCACGCTTACTTATATAACATAATGAATGAAATCAGATGAGTGAATTCAGTGTTAATAAATTTCCTTAAATACAACCTGAGTATTTCTTTTAAAAAAGAAACAGATTTTCAAAAAGCATCTCAAAAGAATTTCAATTAATCACATCAAGGGAAAATACAGTAAGAATAAAAAACACCTACAAACTGTTAACTGTGACCTCATGGTTAATAAAATAAATAAGAGACAGACATTTTTACAAGGCACACTAATGGAATTCATTCAAATACCTTGAACTATAGTCTAACATAATGCATTAGGTATTTTATAAAATGGCCCCAACTGACCTTTCTGTTCTGTCCTAAACTAAATTATTCTTTGGTTTCTAAAGTTATGCTCTTTTTTTCCTCCCTCTGCGTGATTGCTTGTATAACTCCTTCTGGTTGAATCATTCTCTTTCACAATTATTCAATATTAGCCATCATTCTTCAATGATCATCTCACGTGAAGACTTTCCTGTTCTCCTAACAGCAACTACCCCCTTTAAAATCCCATCAACGGTTTATATCTTCTTACTGCATTTCATCATATTATTATATTATACCCTTTTGTACTTGTTTTATATCAATTCTCTCCATGCTGACCCTCCCACTTTTCTCTTCTCTTTCCATAAACACTACTTGGATGATCTCATTCACTCCAACCACTTCAAGCGCCATCAATGTATCACTGACTTCCTAAGTTCCTAGCCCAGAACTCTCTCCTGAGCAACAGGCCCAAATATACGCACTGGAAAATCCCTTAGGATTTCTCCCAGGGCATTCCAATCTCAAAAGTTTAAAAGATCTCATCATGTTTTGCAAACCTGATCCTCCCAGTAGCACCATCCACCCAGTGACCCAAGCCCCATCTTGCTACCATTTCTGACTTCCTTAATTTCTTCAACTTCACATACACTGAATAACTAAATCTATCACTTTATCTCCTAAATATCCTCTGAATCTATCCAGTTTTCTCCACCTCCACAGCCAAGCCTAAAGCCAGTTCAAGACAGTATCATCATCAGTCCTTTATCTGGTGGTCCACCCTTACTTCCCAACCCAATCCTTTTTATATATACTCAAGAGTTCACTAAAATGCAAAGCTGGTCATGTCAATTTCTTTCCTAAACCTCTTCACAAGCTCCTCACTGTTTTCACAATAAATACCAAACTTTTAAGTTATAAGCCACCAACATAATTTGAGTCCTCCTTTCCTCAAACAGGTACTATATCTCTTAGCACTCTACTCTCAAATCCTAATGATTTTTTTTTTTTAACAGTTCCTCAACTTTGTCATAATCTCCTTCTCGCCTATGTTCTTTCTCCAAAGTTCTTAACTTTTCTCTGGTGGGTCTCTTTTAGTCTAAGCTTCATTTTCATTTGAAAATCTTCACCATACTTACTGGACCATATCTAGGTGGGTGTCCCTGCCACGTGCTGTCACAGAACCGAACACTTCTCTCACCAAAGCTCCTCCCACATTGTGTTGATACATGAGTCTGTGCTGATCTGCATTTACTACTAAACTCAGCACAGACACACGCTCTACTCACCGTATTTACCGCTGCAAGCCCAGAAAAAGTGGCACTGTGCCTGGCACACACTGAGTCATCAAAAAAGAAGTTAAGGAATTAATAAATAGGACTAGACAGAAAGCTCTTTCATAGCATCCCCATACACGAATAGGCTTATTTTTATTCTTTCTAAAGCAGCAAGTATGAAAATTATTCTTCAGAGACCCTCAACATTTTTTTGAAAACTAAATGCAACATGTACAAAAATGAATTGAAGGAGCACACTCCTCTACTACTTTAAAATTGATAAATGATAATTTCAAGGAATGAGTTGCTCAAGGTAGAAACTGAAGCTTCATCATTTATACATTGTCTTTCACATCACCCTTGACATCCATCACCAACATCTGTCAATTAATTCTCCCTCTGAATCATATACATTCTCTTTATCTCCATCTCAGGTGCTAAGACTCCAAGCCAAGCCACCACCATCTCACGCTGCCCTATAATAGCCCAACTCCAGGTTTTTGCAACCTTCCAATGCCTCTTCCATACAGAAGTCCATGCCATTTTCGCAGAACTCGACCATATGAACCTCCTGCTTGCAATCTTTCAAAGACTCTGACTGCATTTAAAGTGAAATGGAATAATGTCCTCACAATGCTGAAAGACAGTAATAACTAAGTAGCTGGAATATGTAAATTCAGACAAAAGAAGCATACAGACAAAATGCATTATGAAAGGAAGGGAAAATGACTAAGTAATGAGACACAGGATGTATTTCCTAAGAGTATTAAAAAATTCTAAACGAGTATGCATCTATTAGCATAATTCAAAATATACACAGCCAAAATTTATAGAAATAACAAGAAACTAAGAGAGTCATGATTTTTAACCCATTCTTTCAGTCATGGATAGATTAGCCAAGAAATGGAGATTATAACCCATTCTTTCAGTCATGGATAGATTAGCCAAGCAAAAATCAGTAAGGCTACAAAGATTTTGAGCAAAATAATTTAAAAGCTTTATCTACTGGACAAATATAAAACGATATACCTAACAATAAGAGAACGTACATTCTTTCCAAATCCAAAGCATTTACAAAAATTGTCCTTGAAGTAGGCCATATAGTAATACTATAAATAATTAATAGCAAGCAGACAACATGCTATAAATACAACACAATGAAGCTAATGTTTGGTAATTTAAAATTAACTAAAAGTACATTTGGAAATTAAAACTTCTACAGAGGGTCCCCAACTTACAATGGTTCAACTTGTGAGTTTTCAACTTTATGAATGGTGTGAAAGCAATATGCATTCTCTAGAAACCGTACTTTGAATTCTGAATTTTTATCTTTTCCCAGGTTAGTGATATGCAGTATGATACTCTGGTGATGCTGGGCAGTGGCAGCCACCACAGCTCCCAGTCAACCACATAAACGGGAGGGTGAACAATTAACACACAAGCTTTCTGTACCCAAACAACCATTCTGTTTTTCACTTTCAGTAACAGTATTCAATAAATTACATGAGACATTCAACACTTTATTATAAAACAGACTTTGTGTTAGATGATTTTACCCAACTTGGGCACGTCTGTGCCCAGGTGGGTAAAACGTTAAGTGTTGTGGGCACGTTTAAGGTAGGCTAGGCTAAGTTATGATGTTTGGTTAGTTAGGTATTGATATATTAAGTGCATTTTTGAATTAGGGTATTTTTTTTTCTTTTTTGGCCATGACACTTGGCTTGTGGGACCTTAGTTCCCTGACGAGGGATCAAACCCGGGCCCCCTCAGTGGAAGCACAGGGTCCTAATCACTGGATAGCCAGGGAATTGCCAAGGATATTTTCAACTTATCATGGGTTTATCAGGACATAATCTCATCATAAGTCAAAGAAGATCTGTAAATAACTCAAGACTCTCAGAAAAGATTTATAGTGGAATACAGAAAATAAATAGGTCTAAATGATATAGAAAATACTTCATATCAAAACTCATGAAATACAGTTAATGCCGTGTTTAGAGAGAAATTCTATACTGAAATCCTTAGAGTATAAAGTTAAAAATTAATTAGTTCAGTAACTAAATTTATCAGACAACGACTATGAGAAGAAACTCAAGAGAAAATTAAAGACAAATAAAAACTAAGAATACATAAAAAACAAAAATACAATAGAAGGAAACAACAACAAAAGGAGCTTTTGAAAAGACGACAAAATTGACAAATCCCTGATAAGACTTACCAAAGGAAGTAAAAAGAGAAGTAAAAAACATAAAAATAATCATTTTGAAACAAATAAAATGAAAAGAGAGACATAAGTACAGATACAGCAAGATAAAAGATACAATTAATAGACAACTGTGAACATCCTTGCTATGGGCTGAATTGGGCATATTTTCTTATGGGCATAAATTTCTTATGTTGAAGTCCCAGTATCTCAGAAAGTGACTGTATTTGGAGACAGAGCCTTTATAGAGGTACTTAAGGTAAAATGAGGTCAAGTGGGTACGTTTTAATCCAATATGATTGGTACACAGAGGAAAGACCATGTGAAGGCACAGGGAGAAGAAAGCCATCTATGAGGAAAGGAAAAAGGCCTCAGAAAATAATCTACTCCATCAACACCTTATCTAGGACTTCTAGCCTCCAGAATGTAAGAAAATAAATTTCTGTTGTTTAAGCCGTCCAGTCTGTGGTCCTTTGTAATGGCAGTCCTGGCAAACTAATAAAATCTTTATGCCAATAAATTTGAAAATTTAAACGAACAACTTTATAGAATACACAACTTACCAAAACTGACTGAAGAAGAAACTGAAAACCTAAATAGTCTTATTACCACTAAAGGAAATGAACTTCAAGTTCAAATTTTACCCACAAAGAAAACTCCAGTCCCAAATAGCTTTACAAGTGAGTTCTACCAAATATGTAAAGATAAGATTATTCTAGTTATTCACATGCTCTCAAAGAATAAAGAAAAAAGATTCTAATATTGATACCAAAACCCAGTCAGAATATTATAAGAAAAGAAAACTACAGGCCAATCTCACTTAGTAGATACAAACATCCTATATAAAATTATCATGACAAAGTGCACAGAAAAACACTAACCGTATAATAAATATATATTCAGCCAAATCAAAAATTAAAGCAATATTATAAAAGTGAAAAGACGGTCCACAATCTTGGAGAAAATATTTTCAACATATTTAATTAGCCCTGAATATCTACTCCAAGGCGAGAAAAAAAATTGACTACCATTCAATAGAAAAATAGGCAAAAACACATGAAAAGGAATTCCACAGATGAAACTAAATAACCAGTAAACATATAAACCATTAGTAATAGAAAAGTGCAATTAAGGCCACAAGGAAACACTATTTAACACACACCTGACTGACAAAACTCTAAATGTCAGCAGAAACCAAGAGTCAGTAAGGATGTGGAGAAATGGAACTATCAAACAGTGCTATTTAAGTGTTGCAACAATATGGGAAAACAACTGGGCATTATCTAGTATAGCTGAAAATGTGCATACTCTACAATCCAGCAATTCTACCCCTAGAGATATACTCCAGAGAAACCCTTCTACTTGTGTACCAGGACACATTTAAGTGACTGTACACAGCAGTATTGTTTAAAATAGCAAAAAAGCTAGAAAGAATAAAAATGTCTATGGCTGAAGAATGGATAAATTACAGTATGGTCATATAATATAGTTCTATTCAGTTGTGGAAATGAATAATTTTACCTACATGTATCAGTGTGGATGAATATCAAAACACAAAATTTGAGTAAGAAAAGCAAGTTACAAAGGAAAAGAGTATAGCACTACTCATCTGATGTCCCAAGACAAGTAAAAGTAAACAATATATAGTTCCTGAATACATACTTACATATGATGACAAGCATTATAAAAAGCAAGGAAAGTACAACAAAAAATGCAGGACAATGCTCATGCCTGGAACTAAAAGGGGTCTTTAAAAATACTGGAAACATTCTATTTCTTAAGTTGGGTTTCTCTTTATCATTATGTCTTAATAACTTACATATACATCCATCACATATATTCTTTTACATATACCAAAAACTTCATAACTTCAAGAAAGCATCTACCCCTACTCTTTCAACTAGAAACACATTGTTTAAATTGATTAAATACGAATTTTCAAAGTTATTGATTCTGAAATAAAATGACTGTTAGCTAGAATTTGCTTTGTTAAGACTACATAGTCATCACACAACACAAGCAATTATTTTAAGAATCAAAATTTAATTTGCAACACCAAAGCATAAGAAGAAGAGTAGAGGGGAAATCCTTAGAACACTCAACTTACCAAACTAAAAAAAAAAAAAAAGCATATTATCCATTAAAAAAAATCATGTTGCTAGATACATTAATATAAAATTTTGGGGCTACCACAGATGCATAGACTAATAATCATAAATATTTAGTATAGGAAAGTACCCTCTTCATATTTGTTATTTTATTTAACCATAGTCTGAGCAGTAAATTCAGAATATTTTTGCCATGTCATCAGCATAGTTGTGTAGGGTAACTGTTTAGGAAAATCCTGCCTTGCCATTTTCCACATAGTTAGCTCCTGTAAACCAGACCTTTTCCCTCAACCACTTTTCCACTTACTGGAAAAGTCAACCTTAATAAATTTTCAGTGTTTCAGGTTTTGTGTGACCCATTTGCCAACTTTTCAGGGCCTCATCTTTGTCACTCTTCCATCGCACATGATCACATGATGACAATCTTTAACACTTTTTTCAAAGAAGGAAAAAGTGAGAGATCAGACTCATTTTCTTTCTCATTCTCTTTCTTTTATCCTCATTCATCCTCCATCCATCCGTTTATTCAAACGTCCATTAAAAAGATATCCATCCATTTTGCTTTAAAATCAAAAATAGGCAAAAGTTAAACCCACTTGCTTAAACTGGGTTTTAAAAATCCGTGAACTACAAGTCACCACGTTCCCTTTAGCCTTCCTTTCTCCCAAATCTACCCCTCTACACTGGGCTATGTAACCATAACCTTCAGCAAATTGCTTCATTTTTATTGATTTTTTTCCTCCTATTTACATTAATCCACTTGAATGAGATATTTCTTATAGAAACATCCAACTCCAAATTTCTACATTTCTAAGATATATGTTTGAAATTTTCAGCATTGCTTGAGAAGAAAAATCTAGAAAACAGCTACTCTTTTTTTATTTTTTAATTTTTTTAATTTTTATATAATTTTAAAGGTTACTTTCCATTTACAGTTATTATAAAATATTGACTATATTCCTCATGTTGTAAATACATCCTTGGGCCTATCTTACATCCAGTCGTTTGTACCTCCCACTCCCCCATCCCTGTACTGCCCCCCCTGCCCACTGGTAAGCACTAATTTGTTCTCTGCATCTGTGAGTCTGGAAAGAAGCTGCTCTTGAGGGCAGCAATAACATCATCCCTTTGAAGCACAGACCCTGCATGCTGAACTACTGAACAAGACTGAGCCAACATAAAAAGAATAACAATTCGCTAACCCACTGGTCCCATTTAGTCTCCCCTCTCACCCGGTCAACATATTTCAACATGGAAAAAGCAACTAACGTTACCAGCAGTTTCTGCTGGGGCTTTAGTAGTATCTGTTTCACAGTTAGAGGCAAAGTAAGATGGAGACTTAATTTCTCATTCAAAAAGCACTAGAGACTCCTCCACTGTAATTAAATTCTTACATACAACAATGTATATTGTTTCTGGCAGAACAAAAAATAAATGCTGTTGCATAATTGATTAGAACCAGGGAAGAGACCTCAATTCACACTGAGTTGCAACACAGAAATCTCTTGGCCTTTTCTCTCTTTGCCGCCCCTTGATTATTTACACCAAGCTGGCCAGAAGTGGGCTGGGGAACTGCCAGACTGCATGCCCGGGGCCACCTCTGAATATCTGATATCTCAGTTTTTCTTCAAACTCTATGAGGAGAATTAAGAAGTGAGGTGGGGATACAGTGATTACCTAGTTAGACAAGCAAGCATTTCAGATGCATAAATGTCCTAGAGTAGAACCAGAAGAAATTATAAATGGAAATCATTTAGTTGCTTAAAACAATAAATTCTGCTTACTCTCCTCTACCTGTAATCACTCAACCTCTCCTCCCACACAAATATCGTCACAAGTAGCTCCTCCACAATTATTTCTCTACTGGGGCCTTTCTAAATGGCACTTTTAGAAATGATGTACAAATAAATGTTTCGAAACAAAGATTAAATGTACGCCGTTCTACTAACTGCAGTGCAACCTGACGCAAGTCCCTCAGGATGTCAGAGAATGATAAAGGTTGTCATGGATGGAAATAACATATCTAGCCAGAAGCCAGACACCCACCTATTTCCATCATTTTCTCCTTTTTAGAATGAGTATATTCTGCAGGAGAGAAGAGTTTACAAGCATAAATAAGATACTCTGTCCTTCATATCTATAGGTTGGCGACATTAATCTCCGTGAAAAGTAGTCACCACTGGAAAGAACTGAGTCCACAAAGGGAATAACCAGATCAAGTGTCTCAATTCATGTGATCTTGGTGTTTAAGGACTGTGAATTCGATCTGCAATTCAATTTAAAAGGAATGGAGTAATTAAATTTAAAAAGTAATTAAAACTCAGAAAAATCTAGCAAGCGTTACCCATAAACTAGAATCAATCAACCTCTCTCTTCCACACACACACACACACACACACACACACACCATGTAAATGTAAAAATATAAACTGGCATATTCTACCAGTATCTGAACTTCTTTTTTTAGCAACCTAATTGTTCTTACTCTCTATCTGATTAGAATGCTATTTCTGAATTTACTCTAAATCACATATCAGAGTCAAGTCCTTTCTGGGGTTATGGATGGAATTCTGGGAACTGAAGGCAGGTTACCTTCAAAAGCTTTTCTTCTTTTCCCCCCCGAACCCAGTAAAGGGCTAATACCCTCTCCCTGTCTACCTTCACCCACCTCTCCAAATGCTCTCCTTTACCTCTGTTCCAGGAAGGCCCATCATACAGGATTTCCTGGTCCTGCACCAGGGCTCAACACAGACCTCCGGGAAACCTCCCAGCACAGGAGAGTCGACTTGCCCTGTGATAACGAGCCACTTGCCCTTCCAGCCTGTTGCACAGGCCTCACCTTTCTTGGTGCCACTACTTCGGCAGTCCCGCTGGTGTTGCCCTTTGCCCTCTGACACCACCCCCCGCCGCCCCCCATCCTCCCCTCCAGTATTAGCGCCTCCTGTCCGGAACCGGGCGTGAATTAACATATGCCTCCTCGTTAGCTGCTCTCCAGCGATTCTGTTCAGTTACAGCCTGTCACCCTCACCTCTAACGTACGCTGGCCCTGGCATCATTCATTCTTACTCTGGATATAATCTCTCAATCTCATTCTTGCTCATAATTTTACTCTGAACTTTACTAGCTGGATAAGCCCCTAACATCCGGATGACCCACCTAATTTCCACCATTTTATATCAGAATCTCCCCTCTTCTCACGCTATGTTCGATCTTCCTATGCTCTCAAAGCTCCCCATGGCCACACGGCCCTGGCTTGAGCCTGACCGTTCTACTACATTATAGATGGACAGTCAAAATCCAGGGAGCAGAGTGATCTCAGCTACTACTGACACCAAAAACGAGTCAAGTACCACATGAGGCCACAAACGATCCTGCCGTTCCTCAAGAGGTAAGCAGAGCTCAAAAACAGTGAATCCAGGCAGGTGGTTGTCCAGAGCGGGTGAGACTTCTCTGTGTGCGACATCATCTCCACTACAAGCCTGGGTCCCAAAGACAGTGCTTCCGTCCTCGGACGGGAATGGAAGGATCAAGGAAAGAGGACGTGGATCAGAAAAGGTACGACATACAACACTCAGGTGGAGGGAAGGGTGAGGAAGGAGACTCCTGCAGGAAAATGGGGAGAACAGGCAACGTGGGACTCAGTGCTGGGTATGAACTGTCACAGCTTAGCTGAGCTCCACCTGCATGGTCCAGCACTGTCTTCCCTGCAGGGTTCCACAGCTCCTGGGTTATAAGGGACACCGTGGTGAGACGCAGAAGGCAGAAGTGCGGCAGCCCTCGTGTTCTCACCACACTTAGAAGATCAAGGCAGGGCTCAGGGGCGGGTGCAGCTCGTGCCTGCTGTCACTCTGTGCTTGCACACCATGCTGCCTCAGGGGTGGAACGAGCCCCCCAAATCTCCATCAGCTTATCTGATTCTCACACGAGATACTTGTGACTCGGAGAAGGCGCCAGCTTCCCCTGCAGTTCGCAGCATCCTCGAGGAGATGGAGGCTGGTGAGCACTGAGGAGTCTGTGTGGACTCAGCTCACCCTCACGGCTTCCGTTCATCCCTGCTCTCCAGCACCTCCTGTCACCCTTTCTTCCTGACTGTGTGCCCTGCTGACGTCAGGCCTAGCACCCAAAATACAGAAGCAACAACCACACCTAACTTGCCTAACTAGCTCCTAAAATCAGACGAGGTCAAATCCTGATACTAAATTCCATATTCTCTACCATTCCCGTGGTTCTGTTCCTCTACCATTCCCGTGGTTCCTGTTTCCTGGAGCTAGCCAACCCTAGCTCCAGGAAAAAAGCATGTTGAATATGAATAACCAACTGATTCTTAAATTGGAATATTTGTGAGTCTTACTTCCATTAGGCCTTAAGGTATACTAAGGACTAAACTATAAGATAAAGAATCATACTCATTGTTGAGTCAATAATCATTCATGATTTTATTAAACAAAAGTCTCTTTGGAGAACAGTAAGAGATTAATTCTCAGCTAACATCAACCGGAGAGAGGCGAAAGAGGTTACAATTTTTTTTAAATGCACAGATGTTGTTAATAACAAAATTAACCAGATAGATATTATATTTCAACAAATGCTTTCAATAATCAATCACTACGTTGCTTTAATACTCTGATGTTCTCATTAAATCAAAACTGGTTAACTAAAATGGTTATGTTTAAAAGATGCTCATATCATTTTTATGACCACTCCTGAAAAGTTCTAGTAAAACACATTATATAAACTACTTTGGTAATGTACTCTAAATAGGATGACACAAAGCTTAGCTGAAGAGCCACTGTAATCAAAGGGCCAGAGAATGAAAATGAGAGAGAGAGAGAGAGAGAACACAAAAGTACACCAGAGCATGTGAGACAGAGAGAGAGAGACATAAAAGGGGAGAGAGACAGAGGGGGAAGCAAAGAGAAAATCATTTGCACACATAAACGAGCCTCAACAGATTTTAGCTGAAATATTTAATGGTATCACTGAGTATTACATTTATTCTTAACTCCAAAAGGAAATTTTGCCGGGCACTTTTGTGACCAAGAGAAAGAAAATATACTTTTGCGTTTACTTAGAATTTTTTTGAACCAAAAAATTGTGACTTTTACTCCTATTTCTTCCAGAAAATGTGACACCAGCATTCAAGGCCCAGGTCAAAGGTCACTTCACAAGTGAAGCCATCAGCAGCTCCCTAGGTTTCATTATATATATTGTAGCACTAATCACATCAAATAGTAGTAACTCATTTGCCTGTCCCTGAGATGATGAAGCCTTGAAAACAGGGTCTAAATATAATCTGGCTTTGTAGGCCTGTGCCTAACAAATAACATACTCTAAGTATAAGATTACTAGAGTCAATCAGACTACAGCATAGGTGTCATGATTAATTTAATGTATCAACTTGACTGGGCCACAGGGTGCCCACATTAAACATTATTTCTGAGTGTGCCTGGGAGGGTGTTTCTAGATGAGATTGGCATTTGAATCAGTGGACTCAGTAAAGCAGATGGCCCTCCTCAGTGTGGGAGGCCATCGTCAAATCTGTTGAGGGTCTGAATAGAACCAAAAGTGGAGAAAGGGAGGATTAGTCCTTTCTCACCTGCTTAAGCTGGGACACTGGACTTCTCCTGGCCTTGGATTCACACCACCGGCTCCCCTGGTTCTCAGGCCTTTGGACTTGAACTGGAACTACACCACTGGATTTCCCAGGTCTCCAGCTTTCAGATGGCAGATCACGGGACTTCTCAGTCTCCATAATCACATGAGCCAATTTTTACGATAAATTACATATATTATATATATATGTATATATACACACACATATATATGTGTGTATGCATATATATATATATATCCTATTAGTTCTGTTTCTCTGGAGAACCCTGCCTACTACAAAATAAGCTGTCAACATTCTGTGAGGGAAATGAATAGCATGTGTACCAACCACTGGAGCATATCCAGTGAGTGCAAGGATTTTATTTCCTCCGAGAGAAAGCCAGAGGTATCTATTTCTTATCAATACAGAGCAACAACTTAGAAGTCCCCAGTCAGATCCTGAAACTGGAAGCTGACATACTAAGTCAGAGACCCGGTACCCCCTGGTATGCAGGTATGTTCCAGCAGTATCCTCAGTCCAAGGAAACAATATAGATACAATTACTGGCCTGAACAGCAAATTTTCCTAAAGCCAAATGGACATAATTAACATGACTTAAAATGAGGAAATGGCTATTTTAACGAGCACTTAGTAACTACCAGACAATATGTGAACGCTTTAGCATTTTACTCACTTAACTTTCATGACAACTGTATGGACGAGACACTACTATCATCATCATCATCATCATCGTCCACATAGCACTGGTGTGACAATGAGCTACAGAAGCAGGTGAAGCCCTGGCAGAGCTGGGATTGAAAGCCAGGAGGCCTGCATATAGAGCCAAGCTCTTAAACACGTCAGCAAGTTCAACAGTCTCCATGGGTCCCTTTAATGTACCTAAAATACTACCTATTAGAAACGGTGATGTTAAGGCATTTTTATACCCTTCCTTTAAAACTCACTGAAAACTTTCAAAGCCAATTTAGAAAAAACAAACAGAGAAAAACTCCATCTTAAGTGAAAGTAAAAACAGTCAGAAACTCAGACTGCCAATCAAAACATACTCATCAAAGACTGTGAAATCTCGGAGTCCTCGGGGAACGGATACATACCTCCTCAGACCTGGAGCAATTTCCTAAAAGTGAAGATCACAGCGATGAAAGGCCTATCCAGTGAAAGCAGAGAAAGTGGTGCTAAGAGAGCAAACACACAGATGCAGCATTTTCTAGAGTCTAGCTCCATCATCCAGGGGGTCACTGAAGTGCCAGAAGTGCAGAAGCCTTTGTCTCCAGAGGCTCTGCTGTACAAGGGCAATTGAGGGAGGACTCTGGAAGTAACACCTTTATTTAGAGTATCTGAAACAAGAAACGCAAGACAAAGATTTGGACTCATCTAGCACATGCCCAAAACTGTTGGTGCCCCTGTCCACAGTACTACCTGCCATACTGGAAACTACCGGCCCCATTCAAAGATAGGTAAAAACCAGAGAGAGGCCACAAGGGAACTGTGCATGAAAGCAGCAAATATTAAAAGCCAGAGAGAAATGTAAGCAAGAGGCCAGTGAAGAACAAACACCGCAGGAAGAATTACCCAAGGAAACAGATGAAGAATTTGGATAAATAGCACCACTTCACAGGCTCAAAAATAATAATGGTTCAAACAAAAGGGTCTTGCTTTAAAAGAAAATAATATTCAGGAAAGTACAGGGCTCAAATGATAAAATACAGGACATGTGAAACAGATGAAAGTAAGTAGACAGAGTTATGAAATACTACAGAGATGATAATTAACTCCAGGAACTAAAAAGTAACAAAGAATTTGACTGAAAAGGTAGTGAGAAAAAATGTTGACTGGGAAAGCACAGTTAAGTGAAATAAAAACATTAAAGGTGAAGACCACAGATACAAAACGCCAAGGAGAAACATTATACCTATCTTCAGGGTTACTAAACAAGAGAACAAATAGAAAAGACACCTTAAATATAATATTTAAATCTGAAGACATAAAAACAGAGTCTACTCCTCAGAGCTGAATGGGAGGATCCAAGAAAAACTGACACAGAATGATAAAAACCAAGAAGCAAAACTGATGAAGTTACTGAACTTCTAGCTTACTAAAAATAGTCCATGGACATCTGAACAAAAAGCAAGACAAGAACAAGTGCAAAGACCAGTTTGCTTCAGCCTTCACAGTGACACCAAATACCAGATGACAGTAAAGTAGTGTTTCCATATTTCTGAGAAAAATAAGAATTAATACTAATTGGCTTTGATAATTACAGTTAACAATCAGAAAATAAATGTTAATAAACCTAAGTTTTAAGAAGATAGTAAAACAAGAAGAGGGAAAAAAGTTAGAAATGTCATTAATTTACCCACCTTTCATAGCAACAAGTCAAAAGATGTTGTTTGAAGTTAAATTCAGTCATTAAAAAAAACCACAGAATTATCAGAACTCAAAGTTTTTTATTTTCTTTTTCTCTTAACTCTCAAATGATAGCATCACTTTGGTGAAAGGACGTTAACTTGAAAATAATAAATTCCTTTGGTTTAAACTCAGCTTCTATTTCTTCCATTACATCAGAAGCAAACAAAAATAACTCTATATTAGAAATACAAAGTACAAATATGATCCTATTTTTGTAAAACCATCTCTCTTTACTTGTATATACGTACACAGAGAGGCTGCAAATAATGCTCACCAAATACTAATAGGTGTGAGACAGGGAGGTGATGGGACTTTGCATGCTTTAATGTTTTAAAATGAGCAATACATCATCTTTTCAAAGAATAAAGCCATTATTCTACTTCAATAACTGCATAATCTTTCTCAAATCCCTGTATATCATTTTGTTCTCGTATCCCAGGTCTAAGAAATCAGACACCCAAGGGTGACGGGACTTCACCGAAGAATGACCTCACGCAGGACTATATTTTAATAAATATGCTCTACACCTACTAGTTTGGATCATTATCACATCTACTGATTAGGCTCAATAAAAGGCATAACTTTTAATATAACTAGATATGCCTGGAAACAGGATGAACTGCCACATGCAGTAGGAAATTCCAAGCAGTACTCAAGATATAGCGCTGAAGTAACCAACCAACTCTTATGGAAAGACAGCCATGTACCAAGCACAGATTAGAGTCAATGACCTTTGTGGGCACTTCCAATTCTGAAGATACTTGACTTTGTGATGTGAGGTCATACAACAAAGTCATGAATCTCTGTCTTATGCTGTATAAATAATAGTAGCAAGCACGACCCACACTTTTAGAACTCTACAGCTCTGAATTACTTTCAAAATATGTCATATTTTCTTTCACCCCATAACAACTCTTGAAATAGGTAGGACAGGTGTTATTAGTTCCACTTGGCACTTGAGAAAATTAAAATTCAGCAAGAAGTCACTGGTCCAAGATCATACAGGCAGAGAATTGCAGAGCGAAGACTTGACTTTTTGTGATTCCATGTTTACTGCCCAGGCAGCTACTCTACATAAATGTATAGTGGCCTAGCGCTGACAATATATTTCACTTACATCAACTGGGGCTTTCTCAACAACTATGCCTACTTAGCTCAAAATGGAAGAAAGGCTGGATTGTTGCTATTACAATCTTTCTACCTTGAGTGAAGAAAGAGCCTTGAAACTTCATGGAAAAGAAATTTAAAGTAACCACCCTATATATGCCCATCGCTATGAAGCAAACTTTTTTCTGTAGGGAATTAAAGCTTTCCCAGAAAGGCCTGCTATCGTCCTCTTGCTTTCCAAATCCAAAAAAGGAAAACTTACTCACTGTTAACGGTGAATGGTTTAAGCAGCTGTTCATCAGAAGTAGTCACAGAGCAAAAGTTTGAACATGAACTCTGATAAGCTGGACTAATGTATATGCATGCATATGTTTTGGACACCTGCTCTAAACCAGCTGTTGAGAGCACTTGGGAAACATACTGAAATGGATGGAAAACAATGGAGCAAAGCCAGGTTTGTGGAGTCAGGTCCACAAACATTCACAATGAGAGCAACTGCTAAAATATGTTAAAGAGCACATAGACAAAGTTTTATGCCGATATATGTGAATAGAAAATAATGGATAACTGGAATCTTTTTAGAATTTATTTCATGTTATCTAATGGCAAATGGTAAAGCGACAAATTCAACTGCAATGAAATGGAGTAAAAGAAAGAACTTAAAAACTGAGTAAAGAACATAATGTGAATATATACACACACACATATTTTGATATAATATATTTATATATTATTGATTAATTGATTGATTGACTGGTTGAAAGAGGAGATGAAGACAGCACCTGAAAATAAGACTATTGATATGGCCACAAAATAAATTTTACAAATGCTATTTAGGCTGTTTAAATATTAGAGCATAAGCAGGAAGGCATAGCATGATATTCTGTGGCTCTTGGCAAGATTTTATCACCGCTGGCAAACTGGAAATGTACAAAATAGTTTTAAGAGCCATATTCAAATCCCTTTTCAATTATGTAGACAGTGGCAATGTTGCATCCACTGCTGACATTTTAAAAACGTCATCTTAAAACTGACCTTGGGAATATACATGAAATATAGAAGAGATAAATTTCCAAACTGCAATTTTCTCTCTGAATCAGACCTTACTAAAACTAACAACACCTGATTCAAGCAGGTTTAAAAACAAGCATCAATGTACTCTTTGTTCTAAGGCATCTATAACTGAAAACACAGATTGAGAAATATAAGGAACAGCAAGAAGAAAAACATAATTCATTGGGACAAACACATTAAGTGAAATACTCACTGCTCCTTCTTCTATAAAGACTTCTGAACTCATGAATTATGAGCTATGAGGCACGATCATTTAGAATGAATCACACATAATATATTATACTTAATCAAGATAATATTTTCAGTCTACCCTCAGGGTAAGTATTAACACAAAGATTCTCTTTGCGATAATCTTCAGTTGTCATAAAATTAGTTACAGAGCAATGACCCTGTCAAACTGTATAAACTTACAAAGCTGACACTGATCCATTCAAACATAAAAATTTAATTACAAATGAAAACATAAATATAAGATCAACATCATACATAAGAAAAGGGATAAGTACTTTCTGCATGATAATGAGTGAAGGTTTCCATGTTTACGCAGCGATGAGTCAGGAAAATTTGAATTTACTACATTTGCCCTATTTGTCTTAAGGAGTATAGAAAATTGTTTAACGTTACATTATACATGAAATTATCAATGGTTTGCTAGAGCTAGCTCATCTCCAGCTCATGAGAGCCAATTGTTAAATTTTAAGGAATCTTGCAAGCTCTTTGTTAAACCATTGAAACCAGCTGTAGTGGGAATATTTACACCATGGGAATTGACAAATATTACAGATCAGGCCTCCCCACCCCATGCCCTAGAGCCAGTTTACTAGCACACCACTAATCCATATACAAATAAGTACACAGTACAATTAATTCTCACAAAGTAAATGTACCCATATAGGTAATACTGAGATCATAAAAAAGAACATTACCCAGAAATCTACTTTATATCATCTCTGAATCAAAACTCCCTCTAGAGGGCTAAAAACTTTCCAGAAACAAATACAGCAAAGGAGAAATTTTAGCAAGGAAAAAAGGAAGGCTTTTTTTTTTTTTTTAAGATGCCACATACATGTAAAATCATACAGTATTTGCCTTTGTCTTTATTTCACTTAGTATAATGTCTTCAAGGTCCATCCACGTTGTCACAAATGGTACGAGTTCCTCATTTTTTATGACTGAATAATACCCCACTGTGTATACATACCACATCTTATTTATCTTTTCATCTGTTGACAGGTTGTTTCCATGTCTTGGCTACTATAAATAATGCTGCAATGATCATGGGGGTACAGGTATCTCTTCAAGTTAGTGTTTTCATTACCTTTGGATATACTCCCAGAAGTGGAACTGCTGGATCATATGGTAGTTCTGTTTCTAATTTTTTGAGGATCTTCCATAATGTTTTCCATAGTGGCTGCACCAATTTACAATCCCACCAACCAGTGCACAAGGATTCCCTTTTCTCTACATCCATGTCAGCATTATCTCTTATCTTTTTAATTGTGGCCACTCTAACAAGTGTGAGGTGATATGTCATTTCTCTGATGACTAGTGATATTGAGCATCTTTTTATGTTCCTGGCCTTTCAGATATCTTCTTTGGAGAAATGTCTATTCAGACTTAGGACCATTATTTTATTCAGTTATTTGGGGGGTTTCGCTATTGAGTAGTACGAGCACCCTCTATTCGGGGATATTGACCCCTTATCAGATACACAGTTTGCAAATATTTTTTTCCCATTCTGTAGGTTGTCTTTTCATTTTGTTGATGGTTTCCTTTGCTGTGAAGAAACTTTTTAGCTTGATGTAGTCCCACTTGTTTATTTTTTATTTTGTTGCTTGTACTTTAGGTGTCATATCCAAAACATCATTACCAAGACCTATGTCAAGAAGCTTTGTTTCTGTACTTTCTTGTAGTAGTTTCATGGTATCAGGTCCTACATTTAAGTCTTTAATCTATGTTGACTTAAGTTTTGTAAGTGGTGTAGGATATGGGTCCAATTTCATTCTTTCATACATGTATATCCAATTATCCCGGTACGATTTATTGAAGAGACTGCCTTTTCTCCATTGAGTATTCTTGGCTCCCTTGTCAAATATTAGTTGACCATATATGTTTGGGTTTATTTCTGGGCTCTCGATTCTGTTCCATTGGTCTATTTGTTGGTTTTTTTCCTACCAGTACCATACTGTTTTGATGACTATAACTTTATAGTACAGCTTGAAATCAGAAAGCGTGATGTGACATCTCCCATTTTTTGTTTCTCAGGATTTCTTTGGCTATTCAAGGTTGTTTGTGGTTCCATATAAATTTTAGAAATGTTTTTTCCTACTTCTGTAAAATACATAATTGGAATCTTGATATGGATTGCACTGACTCTATAGATGGCTTTCAGTCATATTAACATTTTAACAATATTAATTCTTCCAATCCATGAACATGAGGTACCTCTCCATTTATTTGTGTTTTCTTCAATTTCTTTCATCAATGTCCTGTAGTTTTCAGCATAGAGATCTCCTAAAATGTATTCTTTTTCATCTCCTTAAATTTATTCCTAAGTACCTTACTGTGTTTGATGCTATTGTAAATTGAATCAATTTATTCCTTTTTCAGAAACTTTGCTGTTAGCGTATAGAAATGCTAATGATTTTTGTTATGTTGATTTTGTATCTTGCAACTTTACTGAATTCATTAATCATATCTATCAGTTTTTTTGGTTGAGTCTTTAAAATTTTCTATATATAAAATCATGCCATCTGCAAATAAAGACAATTTTACATCTTCCTTTGCAATTCTGATAGCTTTTTTCTTTTTCTTACATGATTGCTCTAGCTAGGACTTCCAGTATTATGTTGAATAGAAGTGGTGAGAGCGGACACTCTTGTCTTGTTCTCGATCTTAGAGGAAAAGCTTTTGTACTTCCACCACTGAGTATATTAGCTGTGGGCTTGTCACATATGGCCTTTATTATGTTGAGATATGTTCCTTCTGGGCCTAACTTGTTAAGACTTTTTATCATGAATGGATGCTGAATTGGAAGAAGGCAATTTCAAGTGAAAGATATAATCTGGAAAATCATTTGTAAGTATCTGAGAAGGTGGGCTGGCAGAAAAAGACATGATGTACATTTATTTGAAGGTAGCAGGAGCAATGGGGGAAGGAAAATATGAAACTGTATGTGTTGTGCAGCTATATAAAGAGTTATGAGGCACATGCCTCTGTACTAGACTTTATGAAATAGAAATGGTTTAACATATTGTCATTTTCTTAGTATTAATTTATGATGTTTATATTATGACCAGTATGAAGTACACAAAAAGTTCAAATAAATACTACAAAGTGATAGCCAGCACTTGATTACTGTTGAAATTCCCAGGATTTTTTTACCCTCTAATTTACACCAGTATTTGTCTGTGAAAAAACAAAGTTAAAAGCCTTTCATAATCATCCCATGCCCTTGATGAAAGCCAGACTGCAGCTGCAAAGAGGACAGCATTGACAGCAATCATATGCCATAGAGCACTAGGATTAGGCTTCGGCTTCTGGTAGGAATTGATATATATTAAACAAAATCTGGCTTTTTTTTTTTTTTGTCCCAGTGATCAGTTGTATCAAGTGTTTTTCCATTTTTTAATTATCATCTGAAAGTTGATTCTTAAACCAGCTTCAGTTCCCGAAACTGACAACAGCTAGACTTGCACAAAGAAGGGCTGCCTCTTTATAATTTTTTTTATATATTTAAGAGTTTAAAAACAAAAATTAGGGCTTCCCTGGTGGCGCAGTGGTTGAGAGTCCGCCTGCCGATGCAGGGGACACGGGTTCGTGCCCCGGTCCGGGAAGATCCCACATGCCGTGGAGCGGCTGGGACCGTGAGTCATGGCCGCTGAGCCTGCACGTCCGGAGCCTGCGCTCCGCAGCGGGAGAGGCCACGGCAGTGAGAGGCCCGCGTACCGCAAAAAAAAAAAAAAAAAATTACACTTTATAGATAGATGAATGTCTCTAACCATTGACCTCTGTCTCACAGTCAGACAAAGAAGTGCTCTAATGAGAATAACTGCCCAAAATTAATGTTCAAAATAGGACTGCCACTGCAATTATACAGTTTGACTAACCAACCTTTATTGTTTTCCTCTTCATATGGATATTCATTCATCCATTTGTTTCCAGAGTCACATTGATCCTGCAAGAAAAGCACACACAAAAAAACCAAATAATTAGAACCAATAAGGGGTTAATATCCAAAATATATAAACAGCTCATACAACTCAACATCAAAAAATAACCCAATTAAAAAATGGGCAGAAGATCTGAATAGACATTTTTCCTAAGAGGACATGCAGATGGCCAACAGGCACATGAAAAGATGCTCAACATCGCTAATCACCAGGGAAATGCAAATCAAAACCACAATGAAATATCACCTCACATCTGTCAGAATGACTATCACCAAAAAGAACACAAATAACAAATGTTGGCAAGGATGTGGAGAAAAGGGAACCCTCATACACTGTTGGTGGGAATGTAAATTGGTGCAGCCACTGCAGAAAACAGCATGGAGGTTCCCCAAAGAACTAAAAATAGAACTACCATATGACCCAGTAATTCCACTCCTGGATATATATCTGAAAAAAAAAGAAAAACACTAATTCAAAAAGATACGCTAACCCCAATGTTCATAGCAGTATTATTTACAATTGCTAAGATATGGAAGCAACCTAAGTGTCCAACAACAGATGAATGGATAAAGAAGATGTGCTATACATACACAATGGAATACTACTCAGCCATAAAGAATGGAATTTTTTCATTTGTAACAACATGGATGGACTTGGAGGCTATTATGCTAAGTGAAATAAATCAGACAGAGAAAGACTGTATGATATCACTTACATGTGGAATCTAAATAATACAACAACCTAGTGAAGATAACAAAAAAGAAGCAGACTTGCAGATAAAGAGAACAAACTAGTGGTTAACAGTGGGGAGAGGGAAGTAGGGAGAGGCAACGTAGGAGTAGGGGAGTAAGAGGTACAAACTATTATGTATACAATAAGCTACAAGGATATGTTGTAGAACGCAGGGAAAATAGCCAATATGTTATAACTATAAATGGATTGTAACCTTTAAAAATTGTGAATCACTATATCCTACACCTGTAACTTATATAATATCGTACATCAACTATACTTCAATTTTAAAAAATGAGAAAAAAGTTCCACATGTTGGTAACATTCTTCCACTGGAGGAGAGAAAAAGAAAACCTTAATTCTGCAATTTTTGAAGCTCTTGATTAGTGGAGTGACACAATAAAAGTAATCGCTGATGAACAGTTTTGGTTTTTGCTTCCTCTTTAGCAGCCATGTAAAGGGCAAAATGGAGAAATGAAGAAACAGAGGCAGAAACTCCAGCTATGACACTATGACAGATCCTGGGCACAAGATATGAAAATCTGTATACAGATAAGGGAAGGAGGGGAGAAAAAGAAAGGCATGCAACAGGGAGAGAAGGCTGGGGAGAAAATGGCAGAAACTGCTTTAGAAGTAAATTTAATGTAAGAAAGAGAAGTCACAAATGTTCCGGCTGGAGCAGTTGGCTCTATTATTCTTAGCAACTAAGAGATTGTTAAAGGAATGCTGTTCTCCCTCTTTATAGCTGATACAAATGTGCAGAACGACTAACATGAATACTTTTGGGTGGCTCCATGTTATCCAATACCCAAGTAACTTTTTAAAAACTGATCTAAGATATGTCACTCAAAAATTAAACAAATACCGAGTAAATATTTATGTGATTTCTGAAAGCTTCCAAATCCCCAACACCATTTGGATCTCACCAAATAGAATTAAATATTGCTGTATTGGAGAGTTCTGATTACAATACACCATTTGCCCCATTTGGATAGATCTTAAAAGTCCTCCTATTTATTCTCTCTCAGTATTATGTAACTTGCTTCAGAATTTCCATTTCATGAGGCAAATTTTCTTTGGCATTCAGTTAAGCCAGCTTATTAGGCACAGTTGACTTTTTTTTTTCATTTGGAATTGCACTCAAGAGGGGACACGCCTTGGAGTTCTTAGCAGCACCCATTCTGTGCCAATGTCTACACAGGCAGTATCCAGCCAGGTCTCCTTTGTGTGTGTTTCCATACATTTGAACAGAAAAAACAGTTCACTCACTCATAAAGCCTTAAATGAAATGTACCAGAATGTACAGGTTCCATGGGCTTGGCCTATAAGATGAAGTGGTCTTTCATTTTATTCCAGTTTTAACCCCATCAATTGATCAGTCAGTCAATGACTCTCCCTCCCTCCCTCCCTCCCTCCTTCCATCTCTCCCTCTATGTCTATATTGATATAGATATGTCTCTTATGACTCAAAACACATCCCCTAAAATATAGTACAGCTTTCACCACTACTAGAAATGCCACTAAGAAGCAATGGAACATAAATACAATATTTTAATATGACAGTGGTGAAATATTCTCTTGAAATTCAGAGGATAATTCTTCTATTTTACATTATGAAACCATAATAGGGTACCCCTTGAAAGAACTAAAAAGTCATCTAAAACACCATGTTCTTATCAAAATACATCTTGTCCTTTCTTTTCTTCAAAATATATCTCAATCCATCAGTTCCCACTTCTCAGCAGAATGTACCAGGTACTTCGAAACTGGTTTCAATCTTACATTCTGGTTCTATAATTTTTTTCACACTTTAATAAACCATGAGAATTTTTACATGACACTCAACTTATTAATGCTTCTCCCTAAATTCATAATACTCCATTGTAGGGATACAGTATTATTTACTCCCTCATTTTTGTCTACTAGTTTATTATTTTTTACTATTACTGATAACACACATCCTTCTACGTAAATCTTGGACACAAGGACCTCTGCTAGCCTGGAGGATGCCTTTGGACAACTAGAAAGGATGCCCTCTCTGGGAAGACACAGACAGACTCTAATCAGGAGGTGGGGCCTGGCCAGGGAAGCCTAGTGTAGATTTCCACGACTCACCCCTCAGCCAAGCATCCACATCCTACACCACTGTACTTAGCTGCCCTGTCTGCACCTTTAGTTACCTTAACTGCCTTAGAATATAGTTATATAAGTATAATTACTGGATCATAATAATATGAACTTTTTTCACTCTTTCAAAATATATTACCCAAATTGCTTTTTATACAGACTACACCAATTTATATTCCCACCAGAAGAAGCTTTTTATACAGACTACACCAATTTATATTCCCACCAGAAGAAGCTGTACCTGCTAACCTAGTTCTATTACCATCTATGGTCCAATACACAGCCCACTGCCCAGCAAACTTTAGGAGATAAAATAAAGGTTTGTCAAATGAATAAGAGAAGCTAATGATAAAAACAAAAGAAAAATAAACTCCCCTTTATATCAATTGTGTGGATATTTCTTAACCAAGTAACTAGGGCCTTAATTATATAATTTGTATTTTTTTGATGCAATTAAGCTACAGACCACAATAAACATTAAATTTTGTGAATTATACATAACACAACATCACACATTTTTACAGCATTTGGAGATTTACCAAGTATCCTAATGATAGTATTTGTTCTGAAAGTAGTTCTGTGAGTTGAGCACATGAGCATTTTAAGATCCATTTGACAAAAAAAAAAAAAAGATCCATTTGTCAGTGACGATCAGAGGTTAATTTCCTATGCAACGAGTCAGATAATGGTGGGGTCCTTTTAAACCCCCTGAGTTAGTCCCAAATGTTAGTGGACGGCTCTTTGTATATATCTCTGTAACTACCTATAATTTAAATGTACACCTCAGTATGTTTTAAACCTGGGGACAGCTTGGTACAATGCTAACTTCTGTTTTCCATTCAATTGAAGCTGTTCAAAGCACTCAAGGTCATCTTTTGCTCTGTAGCACCCACCCCACAGAAAAAGAAGACACAGTTTAGGATTGAGAAGACCTGTCCCTAGTTTCACCTCTGTCATCTACTGGCTCTGTGACCTTAAAAACCTCAATCAACCTCTCTGAGGCCCAACTTCCGTCTCCACAGAAGCAAGGATAATACCTGTTTTACCTACCCGATATACCCTAACTGAAGTAATGTCTATACAACAATCTGCACTAACATATACGTAAGCACACGTAAGAATTATCTCTCTTTAATCAGTGAACAGATATTAAACAGGAAAACAACAGAATTTCCCCAAATTAAGACCACAAGATAGAATAGATGAAGCTCCAATTTTATTCATGCTAAGGGACCTTTGGGTTGTTCCCCAAATTCCCATCAAAACCAAACCACGATATAAAATAGGAAATTGGCACATTTCCAATAACAGTTATTATATCATCAATTTCCTAATTAAAAGATTATTTAACTCTGCCAAATAGGTTTGTGAAATTATCCAGTAAATCTTCCCTAAGTACCGAAGTTCTAAAGGGCACTGTCCTCATCAAAAAACTCATCACACGTGTTTTGGTCCTCACTTTCCTGGCTCCAAAAATGATTCTCAATTGTCAGGTGAAGAAAAGCAAAGGGTTAGTTAGTAGTCACTTATTCCAAAATGAAAAACATGAGAAATAACAAAAGGCATAAAGTATTGTATTTTAGAAAGAATTTTAGATTTACTTTTAAACAAAAATATTGCTGCCTGGAACCACTGGTAAATACTGGTTTGTTTTTCTTTTAGTGGATAGTCTGGAGAAATTCTACTTACACCTGTTTCTCTCTTCAGTAGCTATAAGCAATAGAGAATAATTGTCCAAATTCTTCACTTTCTAACTCTTGTTTTCTTCCCTAAAATTTCCAGTTGGTCAGCCAGCTTCCATAAAAATTCAAAGAGAGTATCCTGGATAACAGAAATGACCTTGGCCAGAATGAAAGTGGATGCTATCCTCCTTAATGAATAGGGAGTTACTTCAGAATAACTACCTCGGAGTACAGGCATTACATTACCCTCTAGTAACAGGCTCTTCATCACATCTTAAATGATCTATTATGTTCTCAATCTTTAAAGGCTAGTGTTTAACACATTCAAAATACTTCAGGACCCGTAAGTACACTTGTTGCTGGTTCCTCTGATAATCCCTTTATGTATCTTTAAGCAGAGACACAGAAACACATTATAAAAGTGTTTACAGACACCTGACTAGTCAGGGTATACCACTCTGCCCACAGGTAATTTAGTTTGCTCTGTTTCAAATAATTGAATCCTGATGCCCGTATGGCAATCCCATTTGGAATTCCGTCTTCTGGATTCAACTTTACAAATCACTACTTCATTAGTTGTGATCTTGTGTTTTCAAGTGCTGATTTAAAAAAAAAAAAAAAAGCCAAGTAATAAACGTGTAATATACCTATTCAATTCAGTTACCACAACTTTTAAAGCTGATTAGGGAACTCACTGGCAGGCCTGTGCATTTCAGTCTGAGATATTATATAACAGGATCCATGTTGGCCTTACTCTGTACCAAGGTTTCTGATATATAAGTTGCCTTTTTTTATTGAAAGTTATCTCTGTTTCATCTGTCGTGGTGAGTTATCTTGGGAACTGAAAATGTTTGAAGGTTAATCTAAATATTTCAGGAGATAAATGCAAATCTAAGCGCTACATTTTCATAACTATTTTGACTTAAAATGAAAAGAGACACTAAAGACACAAAGCAGTAAGCTTGTTGCTAGGTGACAGGTGACACCTACAGTATCTCTTCTGAACCTGTACAGCATGAGACATCTTACTGCTGAGAAAAGACACACGGATTTCCATGGCACACACATCATTCTCTGTAGAGAAGCAAACTAATGTTCAGGTATTTTTAAATATAGGCCACAGGTAGTCAGGAAATTACATCTGTATGAATATGTGATTTTAGATATGCCTCTCACAATAAATAGAAAAGGATAGCTCTTTATTTTCCATTTTGAGTAGATGCGGCTCTATAATCTAAATAACATCTACATATGAAATACATATAATTTTCATGACTCGTGAATAAAGATTAAAGAGTGATAATTTTTCTTTGTATCCCACTTCGGAATTTTCACACTTTTAATAGAGATCACTTCAACTAGGGTAGGCAGAATCCATAGAGAAAGCATATCCTGATAAAAAGGAACCCAATTTGTATTAAATTTATTAATACAAGAACATCATAGCAAAGATCTGATGAATGCAAAAAGAAAAGCACAAAAAGCCTCAATGTAGATTATTTCCTGGACATATTTTATAATTACACACCTACTTTGTAGCATTACCTCCCTTCCTTGAGACAAAAACCCAGGCACCAAGTTCCACCCCCTCCTTTACTCATCAGGCAATCCAAATGATGATATGGAAACGCCAAGGACGGTTTTATGCCCAGAATTGGGACCTCACATGAATGAATGGTATGTTCCACTCCCATTAGAAAGGTGGTACTGATGGTCACGAAAAAGATCCAGGCATGAACGCCAGACAGAATGAACACCAGCTTTAACATCTGGGGTCATATAACTTGGGGCAGGTTGCTTCACCTTATGTACTCCCTTTCCTGAATTTATTCAACTGGTAACATAAAACCTTCTGGGGTGCACTGAAAAGGAGAATGTAGACAATGTAGCTACCACACTACCTGGCACATACTAGTTACTCAGCAAATGTCAGTCCCGCCCCTACTCGCTACATTTATCATCAAGTGTCCAATCTCCTATTTCCACTTAAACTTTCCTGAGAACTAGGAACCAGCAATGACCTACTCTGGCCCAAGTTCCACTTCCTCGATACCACCTTCAACCATGAGAGTGTGTCTCTTACAGGAAGATCCTGGGAATACAAAGACGACAGGATCTCCACTCTAGGGTGTCACAGTACAGTGTCTATAATGCACCCATTAAGAGAGTTCAATGATGTAACAGCTAACAGAAATAGGAGAAAGGGAATTCAAGGTCATTAATAACCCATATCCCATAATAATCCCCTTGGAATTCTGTTAGTTACATACAAATCATTTGAAAATTCTCCATTTACAAAATGGTTCTTCCCCATTTCCAGCTCTACGTTTCTCTGAAATTATGTTTCCACCCAGGAATTCTTCACTATTAAGAAAAACAGACAATACAGAAAGAGCAAACTTTAAGAACTAAGGTCCCATGTGGAGTAACGTATGCTTTGCACAATCATTTAAGAACAGAGTTCTCGGGCTTTCCTGGTGGCGCAGTGGTTGAGAGTCCGCCTGCCGACGCAGGGGACACGGGTTCGTGCCCCGGTCCGGGAGGATCCCACATGCCGCGGAGCGGCTGGGCCCGTGAGCCATGGCCGCTGAGCCTGCTCGTCCGGAGCCCGTGCTCCGCAACGGGAGAGGCCACAACAGTGAGAGGCCCGCATATCGCAAAAAAAAAAAAAAAAAACGAACAGAGTTCTCTGAATAAACAGCCCATTCTCTGAGGGAGGAGGCGGAGCCAAAGCACACTGACGTGGAAATTACTCTCTCAATCTGTTTGCAGCTTCCGTTACACCCCATCATTCTTCGCAGACGGAGAACAAATAAACCCTTAAAAGAAAGCAACCATAGCAAATGAATTAAGCCTTTCTTTTACACATATTGTGCTCAATATAATGGTTTGAAAAGTAATGTATGCTATGCTCGTCTTCCAGTGTAATTGCCATTTTACTGGGACTGCGTAGTCAAAAATCTGATTTGTATTGCAAAGGACTGACAAGATGATTAAATCTTGTCTTCGTATGTCTAATTTATGTGATTTAGATTGCAACACAAATATGAGCATGTGCAATTTGTACTTGCATGGAAAGCTACTGCATGTAACACTACGTTCTGACAAAAGTAACTTGGCCACACACTAGTCTGCACCGCCACGTGGGGGACCATAACATCCTTCCCCAACCCTCTCTGTCAGGATGTGTCTTAAACCATCATGCCAAAGATGTTAAAAATCTTCGGGGTTTTTAAGAGGCTGGTAGGAGAAAAGGAGTCACGGGGTACCCAGCTACTTATTAATCTCCAGTTCACTTCCCAGCACTTTCAATAAATATAATGTGGTTGTGTTAAATATAACGTGGTTGTGTGATTTATATATAGAAAAGCAAACTTCAAGTTTTGAAAACAAATGAAAATAAAATCATGGTAAACACACATTTGGTACCACTTACAAATGCATAATTCACACAGTCTAAGAACTTCTTCACTACTTTACTTCAATGGGTGTTATCTGGACATAATTGGGTGTATATATTATTGGGTAATTAAAATTTTATACACTAAAGAGCTATGACATAGTCAGGAAAAATAAATGCCTCGGGCTTCCCTGGTGGCGCAGTGGTTGAGAACCCGCCCGCCAATGCAGGGGACATGGGTTCGAGCCCTGGTCCGGGAAGATCGCACATGCCGCGGAGCAACTAAGCCCCTGCACCACAACTACCGAGCCTGTGCTCTAGAGCCCGCGAGCCACAACTACTGAGCCCACAAGCCACAACTACTGAAGCCCGCGAACTTAGAGCCCACGCTCCGCAACAAGAGAAGCCACCGCAATGAGAAGCCCGCACACCACAAGACAGAGCAGCCCCCACTCGCCGCAACTAGAGAAAGCCCACGCGCAGCAACAAAGACCCAATGCAGCCAAAAATAAATAAATAAATTTATTTAAAATATAAATAAATAAGTGCCTCATTCAGTATACATATTTGGCTTTCCTATTAATTATTGCTTTCTATGTTTAGCTTGCCAATGCTAAGCAAGATAAATCCCACTCAAAGGCATAGCAAACTGTTTGCGTACGGAGTAAATTTATTTTCTAGTCCATCACAACAATAGTTGATTAAAATATGTTGCTCTTATCCAGTTTTGAATTAATTCACGTGAAATAAAACAATATTTATTAAATCGTGGGGAAAACATTCCATCAAACTGTAAAACCTGAGTAGAAAAACAAACGGCACACAATTACAGTTGACATTTAAATGAAATTTGCAATCTCGAAATATTTAACAAGAATTAGAAAACATCAGACCTGAGGTATTTTAAAGATACTTTTATGTTCAATCTCTTCACGTAACTGGGCGCAAAGAAGTTTTAACACAGGCAGATTTTAAGATATAATTTGAAGATGGATCAATGAAGTAAGTAGATTTGTTTCAGTGACATTTTGACATAATGATACAGAAACAAGAGGGTTTATTTGATATTTTTAACGAAAATCTTGCCTTACTGAACGATAGTTTTGACCAGCTGAACTCATTAATCCAGTGTGCATATTCAGACATCATAATCATTGCCCCACGTAGTTCATAATCTGATCCATAAGAGATAGCTGGCTGTCATGGCAAGTACATAATCAATAAGTATTTCTCAATGATGAGCAAATTAGTAGACTGTCAAATGTATTACATAACCCTATGCTTCTCTCATAATTAATTAATACCAAAATATCAAACTAACTATTTTGCTGAGAATGACAAATGATATATTAGGTTGATTCTTGTTCAGAAGGATCAAAAAGACCACTTGGAAATCTGAAAAATACTGAAACTGGACCTCAACTCAAGTACAATCCAAGCAGTTTATTGATGAAGGCCCACTGACATTTACTACATGGTACATATATTCTGTTATTAATTCATCTGTGAATCACCCATATGCCAGAAATTGAGAGCATTACAAATTATATGCCACAATGCCTAATTTAAAGAAACTCATAGACAACAAAGGTGAGACAAATATGTAAAATAATTATAACAGTAATAGATACCATCTATTGAATGTTTACCATACGTTTAACATGAACTAGGTGTTATTATATATATTAGCTAATAAATGCATGTACAAGGCGTAGCTATTCTAATGACCCTGAATTAATACCCACACTTTAAAATGAAAGTAACTGTAATTAAAGTCCATATTCTCTAACTTATATCAAGTTGAAGAACTAATAACATCATATGAGGTCTGGTGAAAAGAATAAAGTACAGCAGGAAGTTGAGGGAACCCACAGCAAGGTGAAACAAAGCTGAGTCGTGAAAAGTGAGGAAGAAAAGATATTTCAGGGAAAGGGGATGTACTAGGAATGAGTACGTTTAAATCTGAGTCTGAGAACACTCACACATATATGTACAGACACATATAATTTACACACACATATATGACCGAGCGTCCTAAGAATCAGCATACCTACACCAGCCAGCCCATGTCACCCAACGAGGGGCTCTAATATAGAAATCTGTAATGTGGAGAGAAGGTCCATTTCAAATAAATGATCAAAACAATTGTGAAAGCATAACTTCTAGTGTCTTAGGTGCACATCTGTCTTACAGTATAAAGGGATTTATATTATATATGCTAAACCAAGAACATTAAAATATGATTTAAAGAAGCTAATTCTATGGAAAAAATGACTTTAAAAGTGCTTTCTCATGAACTGTGCTATGTTCCATGATTGAAGGTATTTCTGACATTTCTGACTCTCATGGATCAAATATTTCAAAATATTTATTAATCAAATACAAAGCAATGAAAATATGTCCATAGATAGTAAGTATACTATCTTCGACATGCTTCAACCTTCAGGTTCATAAAATGCTTTATGACATACAGGCCTACACTAGCTATCCTTTTTAAAGGTGTTTTATTTGGTTGAGGGACTTTAAAGTTTCCTCACCACATCTGGGTTCTCATTCTGTACTCCTCTCCAGCATATGCATCTTCTCTCCTACCTTAAAAATATCCCCAATATGCATGGGCAAGTATTTTTACATTTTAATTTAAATATAATATCAAAAAACATCTGATTTTAAAAGGACAGTCTTGGGCACCCCTGGTGGCACAGTGGTTGAGAGTAGTCCGCCTGCCGATGCAGGGGACACGGGTTCGTGCTCCAGTCTGGGAAGATCCCACATGCCGCGGAGCGGCTGGGCCCGTGAGCCATGGCCGCTGAGCCTGCGCGTCCGGAGCCTGGGCTCCGCAACGGGAGAGGCCACAACAGTGAGAGGCCCGCGTACCGCAAAACAAAAAAGGGCAGTCTTTTAAATTCTTTAACTTTATTCCCAAAAGGATGTCTAAATACACCCCATATATCATATATTTTAAGATTAACAAAAAGCTGGAGGTGGCATGCTGTTATTTGGGAAACTACTGGGCCTGCTAAAAAAAACACTGGTAAAACCAGGTGTTGAGGTTTGACACATACCTCACCTCCGCAGAAAGCCATGGTCTGGAGAATGAAAATAACTGCATTTCAGTTCGTGAGAACCAAGTATTGATAGATGACAACTTGCTAGTAATCAAGAAGAGGGCTATGAAGTATACACGTGAATCTGCTGTTCAACTTGAATTTGAAAAGAGCATTCAACTAGCATCTAAGTGAACACAAGTGTCACACAAGAGCAAGCCATACACTATTTGCTTTATGGATGCCAGCCTTTGTCCAAAACATATTCATTTCCTTCATAATACAGGTTGCTGGTTGCTAATTTACATAATGAACATTTATTTCAGTTTTGCTCACAAGCTTCAAACTTCAACATGCTTCCACCTTCAGGTTCACAAAACGCTTTGACACATAGGCCTGCCCTAGCTATCCTTTTTAAAGGTGTTTTATTTGTTTGAGGGGCTTTAAAGTTCCCTCACCACATCTGGGCTCTCATTCTGTACTCCTCTCCGGCATATGCTTCTTCTCTCCTACCTTCAAAATATTCAGATAATCTCTGTCTCAATGCTAACAGTCAGCCAGCTCTACTACTAGATGTAACTTCAGGTAACTACAGAACAATTTCTATCCTTCCTCAGACATGTGATCACAACTCATTAACTCTAAGTTGATCCACCTGCCCCGGACCATGAACTGGTCTCTTTGATGACAGATGTATATTTAGCATTATAGATAACCTGCACCTGGAAAGAAAATTCCCCTCCCCCGTTTCAATGAGGTCTCTGATTCTTTTCTCCAGTCTCTCTACTACCATTGGATGTCTTTTAAATAGTCTACCTCCCTACAAAGGGGTATCTTCCAAAACTCTCCTTAATTTTACAACGGGCTTTGATCTCTTAGGAAGTTCACCCACCAGAGATTTGACTATTACCTCTCAAATGAACATCTCTAAGCCTAAACTCTTGCTAAAATCTTGCTCTACCTTTTTTCCCACATAGATATTATAGAATTGTGTCCAGTGTATGCATGAGTCACTCCAAAGCTAGCTATCACCCATGGACCAATCAGTTATCAAGTGGAGGCTACACGAGCTACTCTTGATTACAGAAGGGCAAGCAACTTGAAACACATCTAATGCTCCAACTCTCTTGAACAACCCTTTCTACCCAGCATCAGTTTTTAATGCAAGCAAACTGTATGATACATTTTGTTTGGAGTTTCTATGGTTCTTAGCAATATGCTGAATTCCTGTAGCTGACCACTAAACATTATTTGGTGAGATTCGTGTCCCATTAGATAGAGTAAACAATACTACAGTATATGGCAATACTACCATTATCAACTGTGTGCTAGTGATTAGCTAACCGATCTGGGCCTCAGCTCCCTTATCTATGAAATTAAGGGGCTGAAACGTCTTCAAGTTTCCTTTCACTTATAAAGTTGTGGAATCTACAAATCCTCTATTTTAAAAATGCACAAAAAATGAGAAAGAAAAGAATCATACGAAGTCACCAAAAATAATTTATGGAATGCAATTTACTGAGTTCCTACTGTAAAAGAAGGTATTTATATTAGAACACAGGAATTATTTGCAGAGTCCAATTCTCTGAAATTCTTTTAAAGTGGAATAAACAGCTGTTGTTGAAAAAAAAATGCACAAGCCTGCAAGGCATATGCTATGAACTGGAATACATTAATATTGGTTAACAGAGTTTGAGTTCTATCTCTGAATTGATGAACTCAGTGAAATTTATCAAAACTTCTCCTTCCCAGTGGCTCCTAACCTGGCAGAATATAATGGATGACTAATAGGTCAGTGGTAACTTAGCACACCACAGCTCTTTACTATGTGGTACTCTGAAGAGAAATGCTTAGGAGGTAAAGAGGGGACCATGAAGTGAAATATTTTCACTCTTTCCAAAGCTGAGCCTGTGGACACACCAGTAGCTGAATGATCCTCTGGAGGTGGTCTTGAACAATTCCAAAGGTGAAGAGGGAGAACTCCTTTTCTAAGCACAGTTCCGTGAAGCAATGCATTACAGTAGTGTTCATCTGTGACTGTAAGTAATTTCTTTCCCTAGGGTTTTACGATGGCCACTTGGAAGGCTCAGAAACATCTGCGACATTGTTTTGTGTAAATTAAAGGAATATATTATTTCCAACAGTATCTCAGCAGCAAAAATGTACTCTATATACCAGGTACGCGCCAGGCAGCGTCGCAGGTACTTCACACACGTTATCTTAGGGAGTCCTCACCATGAAGGAGGGATATTAACCTCCACTTTACCAGTGAAGAAAGCTTCATGGCTACTGAACTGCACAGTGGGGATCTGAACACTCTTCGGTCTGATTCCAAAGTCCATACTCTTTTCCTCACACCACAGTGCCCCTCACTAGAAGCTCCTGAGGTGTGAGCTTGATGAAAGCGCTATGCCAGGACAAATTTATCCAGGTACAGATGTGGCCAGCTTTCAGGCACTGCAACACTCACTTTGTGGATCCGGGCAGCCACTGAAGACACTGCTGTTCCCATTCTCAATTATGATCAGGAGCCACTGATGGCCCCAGTGTTGCTATTGCTACACTTGGGCAGCATTTCTCCATGTATGTTCTGTGGACGGAATGGGGTCTATATTAAACAAAGGACATCAGAGCTCCTTTTGCCAATGCATTTTTAATGTAGCTTTCCTCAGAGATATTATGCAAGAACACTCCCCCATATAGCCAGAAGTCCCAGGAGCCTCAGAAGTTTCTGGCAAGTTAATCCTCCCATTTTTACAAGACCATGAACAGTAACTGCAGAGTTCTTCAGAGCTGGATGACATCTAACATCCTAGAGTGCTGAATTCGAAACTCAGCTTTTCTATTTCCAAGTTAAACGGCCATGGCCCGATCACAATCTCTCTAGAATTCAGGTTTTCAACATCCACAAGAATGGCTAAAATAATGCCTACCTTGCAGCATGTTTGTTACGTCTAGAGAATCTAAGAAGTGCAATTTGCAGAAGGCTCTCGATAAAAAGAGTAGTTATTATTAAATTATTATTTTTCATAATTATAAGTACTACTTTGGTTTTAAAACACAGAACTAAGCAACACTACTAAGCCACAGAACCTGCTGGAGTCAGAAAGAGATCAGAAAACAAGCCACATGAACTTCTCTGGGTATCCTGTATTATTAAATGATTCTAATTTAAGAAAAGAGAAAGAGTTACTGAAGACAGCCAGGTTTCCAGAAAACAGGCATGCGTATGCCATACTCTTCTTCTACAGGGAACAAGGCAACAGGAGATGGGTTTCCAATTTTTCATAGTAATAGGACCCAAATAAACTAAAACCCATAGAAGTGAAGATCATTCTGAAAATCCATCATCCAGAACTCCTGTTTATGGAGATTATTTGGCTCCATCTTCTAAAACTTAACTTAATATTATATCTACTGCAGCCTTAGACGCTGATTTTCAGTAACTTCTACACCCTCTCTTTTACTGCCTCTCTAATGTCGTCCATCTTATCCCTGTAATTATTCGGAAATCCACACCTTGATCTCTGTCCTATGAACGTTAATCACTCATTCACGGGATCAACAAGTACTGCTTCTCCTTCCTCCTCTTTCCAACTAAATCCCTCGTCGAGTTAAAAATAAAGGAGGGCCCTAGGTTTTAGAAAGCACTGATTTCAGAATTTTGTTTTTTGTTTTTGCGGTACGCGGGCCTCTCACTGTTGTGGCGTCTCCCGTTGCGGAGCACAGGCTCCAGACGCGCAGGCTCAGCGGTCATGGCTCACGGGCCCAGCCGCTCCGCGGCATGTGGGATCTTCCCGGACCGGGGCACGAACCCGCGTCCCCTGCATCGGCAGGCGGACTCTCAACCACTGCGCCACCAGGGAAGCCCCTCAGAATTTTGTTTTTAATTACCAAGAAGACATACAACGGAACAGCACAAAATCTCTACTCACAGTACTAAGGAAACTAAACGCCACGCATTCCTAGTGGTTGCTCCAATCGCCACCAGTTGTAGCTGCTGAGCGTCTGAAACGTGACTGGTCCAAATCAAGCTGCTCTGCAAGTGTGAAATACACCTGAAGACCTTTTACCAAAAAGCATAATTTAAAATACTTCATTTATCATTTTATATTGATTATGTGCTGAAATGGCAACACTCTGGACATACTGGGTTAAATAAAATATATTATTAAAGTTAATTTCACCTATTTCTTTTTACGTTCTAACATGGCAATCAGGAACTCTACAATTACTGAAGCAGCTCGCATTATATTTCTATTAAACAGCACCGGTCAAAGGTCCTACATTTCAAAGCCTTGTACAACACACTGGGAATTTTCTTGGCCTCTAATTGTATTTTATAGAGACCATAATGACTTCTCTTCCACTGAATTCCCCAAAGATACGTTTTTTTGTTTAATCTAGCATTTAATGTATCTGGATGTGAATATATCCCAACATGTACTGTTAATTGAGCACTGTCTTCAGGTCCTTGGAAAGCTATAATTGTGAAGAATGTATTTGATGCTTGTTGGTACCTGATTTTTATCTCACCAGATTATCAATCTTCAGATCTTTGAAAACTCTGCAAAGTGATCTCAAAAGTGTCGTGTGTATCTTCCAAAAGCACAGTCATTCACACACAGCCATGCCTGAATTCAAGTGTCGAGGGCTTTCCTTAATCCTCATAGCCTATTAAAACTAAAAGATCCCCAGAGGACCAGAAATACAACCCAACATCCACCTTGTGTCCTGAAGCATAGCTGTATTTAAATTGATAAAATAAAATGTAACGTATTCTGCATCACATATCCACTCTGCTGCTGATGGGAAATACACTGGACAATATATACATCATTAAACTGAACACAGCCAAGCATATTATGTTACAGCATCATTTGGAAACTCAGGCCAAACAATCCTCCGAAATTTCTAAATGTCAAAACTACTGACAATAACATTTGCATTCATTCTGTGTCTCAATGTTGCTCTTTATGTTTCTCCTTAGGCATTCTTCTGAGTAAACAAATTTGATTAACAGAGTTTCTCATTTTCATAATGTGTAAAAGTGGTGAAAGAATTCATTGTACATTTAAGGAATTTTTCCCGCACTTTTATTGACAAGTAGCAATACCTAAAAAACAATCACATATTATAACTCATACCAACCCTCATTTTTTTCATGGAGTTACGTGTGAAGTCATGTTTTCAATCGTATGATTTCTACCAAATATCCCTGGTGGGTCAGTTCCCGCCAGATGCTAACTTTATGAATAAGTGTGATACCAGGCAACGTGAGCAGGGCTAGACTCAGAAGACACTGGTTCACTGGCAATAAAATCTTTGACTTGCGAGAGAGGATCTGCTTGACAACGAGCATATGCATTTATTTCTTCTAATTCTGCAGAGGGTCTTTAAGAGTTGACCATTCTCCACATGGTGGTATAAACACAGAGAGGCCCTCCTGTGTAAAAACTCCCGGAACCCACAACATCTTAGGGGTGGAGGTGCCAGGCCACACATGAAGTTACCAAAGGCTAACTCAGTGCTTCCCAACCCTTTTCAGGGCATCCTCAACTGTTTAAGGAAATCAGTATCTCAACACACCTGGAACCAACCCCCAGCACATCAGTTGGGCAGCTCTGGGCTAATTTACTGAAGGAGCTACCAATCTCCATGCTCCCAGGAGCCAAGAGGCTGAAACAGTGGAGCCACCCAAAAGAAGGCTGGAAGCGGGACAGAGAAGGGATGTCCTCTCTGCAGAGGGCCGCTGGTCCTCACCTGCTGACAGTGGTTCCCTCGTAGTTATATTCAAATGAAATGAAGCCTCTATACCCGTTTACGAGATCTCCTACTTTATAAACACAGTACTGTTGTACTGACTAAAAACAAACAAAACACCATCCACACATCAATCAGTTCATGATATGTACTGCACTGGCCTCACCTTCAGATTCGAAACATCTAGGAGGCCAAGGAAACTACAAATTATGGACACCCTAGATTTGTCTGGGCCTTTGCATCGGGGTGCCAGGAAGAACATAAATTCACATAATAAACATGGAATTTCTAACGGAAGCATCAATTTCACTTTTAGATTTTTTTTTTTGGAGAAACTGTATTAAAACAAACTGAGTATATTATGAGCACGGTTCAAAAATCACATGATTTAATGTAAAATAAGAGAGTCAATAAATTCACTGCTTGCAGCAAGCTACTTTCAACCACACACCTGGAATGATTTTCCCTTTCTGAGGAAAAGTTTGAAAAGTAAACTACTGGGCAACCCTCAGAGGGGACAAGAACCCCTTAAACAAGCTCTGAACAAAATAAGATTTTTCAAGGACTCTTCCATAGTTTGGAGTGTGTATCAGCTCTGGGCCACTTAGATTGCTAATTCAAATATAATTCATATTGTCAACTCGTTCTAGAAGGCTCCTGGAACACTGCATTTCAGCATCTCAGGTTTTCCAGCCCAGTGGAGAGAGGGTACCCCACAAACACAACTGATTTACCCATTGTACATTCATCAACAGTTTTCTTCGTGTGTTCTGCATTAGTTTACTGTAATGAATAAAACATTAAAATGGCTATTTGGAATATAAAACATTTAATAAAACAAATGAAAAATACAAAACAAATAAAAAATATTTGTAGTTCTTCCAAACGGTAAAGTTATGCTGGGCTGTAGTTTAGAGTACCTAAGGCTGTTATTTACGGAATAAAACTCATTATCGTTACTCAAATATTGAACAAGAATAGTTTGTATTCAAAGATAAAGTTGCCACAGGGGACTACTGATATAGGAAATAGGCTGCAGCAATAGGAGATGCATATTAAAATTTAAATACTGAAAAGGAAAAATGCATTTAACAGGTATATTTAATATTCCAAGAGCATCAACTAGAATTGTTAAAGTCATATTTGCTGACATTTCAATTATAACCTTCTATTTTCAGTGCCTTCGGCTCAATCCAAAAATTGTCTGCAGTCCCCAAACTAACGTACTTTACAAGGTCTCTGTTGGCAAATGATCTTTTTGTTAGCGTGCAGCACATTGAAACTTTCAAGAAAAAGACCAAAGGCAAATTTGAATATTTTCCCTCACAGGACCACAAAATTTTGAATTGAATATATTAACAGTAGGGATTTAAAACAATATTTTTCCAAGTGAAGCACATAGGTTAAGGGTTTGCCATGCTTCGTTTAATAATAAATGGCAGAGTCAGGAATCAAACCAAGGATTTCCACTCCAGAGTCTGTGCTCTCAGGTAGTGTAGTTTATTACCTGTTTATTATCATGTGGATAGAAATATTTTATACACAATAATTTATATACAGTATTAGTATAGTACATATAATATACATATAGTATTATATTATATACCTATAATTTTTTTAAAATACTAAAAAATGTTTATTCTTATAATCTACTCTGGTTATCATATACAGACCCGTATCTAACTTATTGTTACTGTAACCCTCCCATGCAATTACAATTGGTATGTGTAGTTCTTCGTGCAATTTCTGAAGTCCCCAACAGATTTATTTTCAGTGGGCATAGAAGCTTTCTAGGTTTACTGAAGTTATTTAAACTCTGGAGGACCCTGTTTTCTCAAATATAAAACAGGAATAACAGCTGTGCCTATGTCACAGAACGGCTATGGGAGTTCAGTGAAATAATGCAGGTACAGAGCTTAGCACAGTGCACAGCACAGGAAGCACCCAGGAGATATTAGATATTATCATTGTTGTGGTTAATAATTTTATCCACCCTTGTGTCCTTGCAACTTACACAGGGTTTGGCACATGAGAGGTGCTCAGCAAACAATAATTAAATAAATCGATGAATACTTTTTTCAACATCCCCCCTATCTACATGCAAACACATCCTTCCTCTCCACAGACACTGCCATTTTTTCAATATGATTTTGCTTCTTCCACCTAAAACACTATTCCCCATCTTCATTTTCATCTGGCTAACTCTTATTTTTCATCTAAATTTTGGTTCCCTTTCTTCTCTCATGGGAAGTCTTTTCTTAAAAACTCTGAGTCTATTATGTGCCCTGCTTATGCTTTCTCATTGGGCTTTCTCCTTGTCCCTAATTAGCAAAGCACTTAACCTTCAGTCTTCCTGATGTCTTTGACATGCCCCACTAGACTGCAAAGGCAGACACTACCTTTATACCATTGTAAAGGTATAGAACATAAGAGATGTTCAATAAACCTTGTGTTAAATGAATGAACACATACATATTTCTACTGGAATAACCTTTCCATGATCCTCACCCTCCCCAAGAAAAGTCACACTGGATTTAGGATATGGTTCAATTTTAGAAATGAACAAAAATGGAAAAGACAGATAAGCCAGTTTTTTTAATGGACCGGAAAAACAGGGACAAGTTTTTCCCCAAAGAAGGCCAAATGGCCATTAACATATGAAACGTATACACCATCATTAATTATTAAGAAAACGTATATTAAAGTCACCTCTAAGACATCAACACACATCCATCAGAATGACAAAAAGAGAGTGACAAAACACAGAGTAGTGAGATATGGGGCATCTGGAACTTTCATAAAGTCTAAATTGGTATAGTCACTAAGGAAAACTGTTTGGCAGTATCTACTAAAATGAAAATACATTCCTGAAGCCTCAGCAATTCCATTCCTACTACTATGCTATGCAGAAATATGTACATACACGTGCCAAAAGGCATTCACAAGAATATTCATAGCAATATATTCCTAACAGCTGAAACCTGGAAACAACCGAGATGTCCATCAACAGTAAAATGGATAAATAAGTCTGTGGAAGGTTTCTGATAAATTCCTATAACAGAATATTATATAGCAATGAAAAAAGAACAATAGGAATGAATCTAAAAACGTAATGTTGAGACAAATACTGTATGATGTCATTTATATGTGGAATCTGAAAAATACAACAAACTAGTGAAGACAGCCGAAAGGAAGCAGACTCGCAGATACCGAGAACAAACTAGTGGTTACCACTGGGGAGAAAGGAGGGTGGAGAGACAGGGGAGGGCTAGGGAGGGCTCGGGATTAAGAGGTATAAACTAGTATGTATAAAATAAATAAGCTACACGTACATACTGTACGGCATAGAGAATACAGCCAATATTTTATAATAACTATAAATGGAGTATAACCTTTAAAAATTGTGAATCACTATAATGCACACCTGTAACATATAATACTGTACAGCACTGTACTTCAATTAAAAACTTTTTTCTTCAAAACATAATGTTGCACAAAAGAATCCAGACTCAAAAGAGCATGTGTATTGTGCAGCATCAGGGACAGACAGTCGTCTACGGTGATGGAGGTGAGACAGCAGCCGACTGGTGCGTGAGCAGCTGCTGGTCATGTTTCATGACTTGATCTGAGTGGCAGTGGAGTGTGTTATGTTCACTTTGTGGGAGTTCACCCATTTGTACACCAGCGGTATGTGCACTTTTCTGCATGTGAACTGCACTCTGGTGAAAAGGTGAGCTAAAAATAAATGAATAAGTAAATGCACTCAACCTTAAAAATAAAAGTCAACAGAGATGATTCACACAACTCCAGGAAGTCTGAAATCCTCTAAGCCTGACCAGTCACTTGATTCTATTTGAGATCTCATCTTGGTCTTATTTCTAACTCTTCTCTTTATTGGGAAATTCTATTTTAACCTATTTGCTAAATATAGACTATGTATACACAGGTTTAACATTGCCATAAAAAGGGATGCAACAGGACTTCCCCGGTGGCACAGTGGTTGAGAGTCCGCCTGCCGATGCAGGGGACACGGGTTCATGGCCCGGTCCGGGAGGATCCCACATGCCTCGGAGCGGCTGGGCCCGTGAGCCATGGCCGCTGAGCCTGCGCGTCCGCAGCCTGTGCTCTGCAACGGGAGAGGCCACAACAGTGAGAGGCCCGCGTACCGCAAAAAAAAAAAAAAAGG
>NW_020837959.1:30941541-31127048 GCF_003676395.1 Aethalodelphis obliquidens | reverse complement strand
TTTTTTTTTTTTTTTTTTTTTTTTTGCGCTAGGCAGGCCTCTCACTGTTGTGGCCTCTCCCGTTGTGGAGCACAGGTTCTGGAGGCGCAGGCTCAACGGCCATGGCTCACATGCCCAGCTACTCCACAGCATGTGGGATCTTCCCAGACCGGGGCACGAACCCGTGTCCCCTGCATCGGCAGGCGGATTCTCAACCACTGCGCCACCAGGGAAGTCCCGGGGTCATGATCTTTTTACTCCAAATGTCAGAAAAAGAAGGAAAGCGGTTTTCCTGAGATAAGTTGGTAACTGTCAAGAGATAGAAATGATACACACACACTCCATGTACTTATGTTTATAGCAAGACATAGCTGTCAAATGGTCTGAATTGAAAGTAATTGGCAAAGGGCACTGAAAAGACACAGAAAAGCAGAGGTCTGGGCATATGAACCATTGGCCACCCTCAGGGATGAAGCAAGAGGGGGTAAGAAAGCATCAGAGCAGACAGGTCCAGAGCACTGCCGACTCGTACAGACTGGGAGAGTGCAGGGGAAACCGGATTATACAGAGGTGCCTGACCGCTCTGTGCTACCTACCAGAACACTATATATAAGAGAAGGTGAGAGGGAGCTTCAAGTTGGCGGAAGAGCAAAACGCAGAGATCACCTTCCTCCACGCAAATACATCAGAAATACGTCTACACGTGGAACAACTCCTACAGAACACCTACTGAACGCTGGCAGAAGACCTCAGACCTCCCAAAAGGCAACAAACTCCCCACGTGCCTGGGTAGGGCAAAAGAAAAAAGAAAAAAACAGAGACAAAAGAACAGGAACGGGACCCGCACCAGTGGGAGGGAGCTGTGAAGCAGGAAAGGTTTCCACAGACTAGGAAGCCCCTTCGCGGGCGGAGATGGCGGGTGACGGAGGGGGGAAGCTTCGGAGCCATGGAGGAGAGCAAAGCCACAGGGGTGCGGGGGGCAAAGCGGAGAGATTCCCGCACAGAGGATCGGTGCTGACCGGCACTCACCAGGCCGAGAGGCTTGTCTGCTCACCCGACGGGGCGGGCGGGGCTGGGAGCTGAGGCTCAGGCTTCGGAGGTCGGATCCCAGGGAGAGGACTGGGGTTGGCCGCGTGAACACAGCCTGAAGGGGATAGTGCACCACGGCTAGCCGGCAGGGAGTCTGGGGAAAAGTCTGCACCTGCTGAAGAGGCAGGAGACTTTTTCTGGCTTCTTTGTTTCCTGGTTGGCGAGGAGAGGGGATTAACAGTGCCGCTTAAAGGAGCTCCAGAGACGGGCGCGAGCCGCGGCTATCAATGTGGACCCCAGAGACGGGCATGAGATACTAAGGCTGCTGCTGCCGCCACCAAGAAGCCTGTGTGCAAACACAGGTCACTATCCACACCTCCTCTCCCGGGAGGCTGTGCAGCCCGCCACGGCCAGGGTCCCGTGATCCAGGGACAACTTCCCCGGGAGAACGCACAGCGCGCCTCAGGCTGATGCAACGTCCCACCGACCTCTGCCGCCGCAGGCTCGCCCCGCATCCGCACCTCTCCCTCCCCCTGGCCTGAGTGAGCCAGAGCCCCCGAATCAGCGGCTCCTTTAACCCTGTCCTGTCTGAGCGAAGAACAGACGCCCTCAGGCGACCTACACGCAGAGGCGGGTCCAAATCCAGAGCTGAGCCACGGGAGCTGTGCAAACAAAGAAGAGAAAGGGAAATCTCTCCCAGCAGCTTCAGAGGCAGCAGATTAAAGCTCCACAATCAACTTGATGTACCCTACATCTGTGGAATACCTGAATAGACAACGAATCACCCCAAATTGAGGAGGTGGACTTTGGGAGAAACGATATATATATTTCTTTCCCTTTTCCTCTTTTTATGAGTGTGTATGTGTATGCTTCTGTGTATGATTTTGTCTGTATAGCTTTCCTTTTACCAATTGTGCCAGGGTTCTGTCTGTCCATTTTTTTTTTGCCTTAAAAATTTTCTTTCTTAATAATAATTTTTTATTTTAAGAACTTTATTTTATTTTATTTAATCTTCTTTCTTTCTTTCTACTTTTTCTCCCTTTTATTCTGAGCCGCGTGGATGAAAGCCTCCTGGTGCTCCAGACAGGCATCAGAGCTGTGCCTCTGAGGTGGGAGAGCCAACTTCAGGACATTGGTCCACAAGATACCTCCCAACTCCACGTAATATCAAATGGTGAAAATCTCCCAGAGATCTCCAACTCAGTGCCAAGACACGGCTCTACTCAACGACCAGCAAGCAACAGTGCTGGACACCCTATGCCAAACAACTAGCAAGACAGGAACACAACCCCATCCATTAGCAGAGAGGCTGCCTAAAATCATAATAAGGCCACAGACACCCCAAAACACACCACCAGACATGGACCTGCCCACCAGAAAGACAAAATCCAGCCTCATCCACCAGAACACAGACACTAGTCCCCTCCACCAGGAAGCCTACACAACCCACTGAACCAACCTTAGCCACTGGGGACAGACACCAAAACAATGGAAACTACGAACCTGCAGCCTACTAAAAAGAGACCCCAAACACAGTAAGTTAAGCAAAATGAAAACACAGAGAAACACACAGGAGATGAAAGAGCAAGGCAAAAACCCACCACCTAACAAATGAGAAGGAAATAGGCAGTCTACCTGAAAAAGAATTCAGAATAATGATAGTAAAGATGATCCAAAATCATGGAAATAGAATGGAGAAAATACAAGAAACGTTTAACAAGGACCTAGAAGAACTAAAGAGCAAACAAACACAGATGAACAACACAATAAATGAAATTAAAAATTCTTTAGAAGGGATCAAAGGTAGAATAACTGAGGCAGAAGAACAGATAAGTGACCGGGAAGATAAAATAGTGGAAATAACTACTACAGAGCAGAATAAAGAAAAAAGAATGAAAAGAACTGATGACAGTCTCAGAGCCCTCTGGGACAACATTAAACGCACCAACATTCAAATTATACGGGTCCCAGAAGAAGAGAAAAAGAAAGGGACTGAGAAAATATTTGAAGAGATTATAGCTGAAAACTTCCCTAATATGGGAAAGGAAATAGTTAATCAAGTCCAGGAAGCACAGAGAGTCCCATACAGGATAAATCCAAGGAGAAACATGCCAAGACACAAATTAATCAAACTATCAAATATTAAATACAAAGAACAAATATTAAAAGCAGCAAGGGAAAAACAACAAGTAACACATAAGGGAATCCCCATAAGGTTAACAGCTGATCTTTCAGCAGAAACTCTGCAAGCCAAAAGGGAGTGGCAGGACATATTTAAAGTGATGAAAGGGAAAAACCTACAACGAAGATTACTCTAACCACCAAGGATCTCATTGAGATTTGACAGAGAAATTAAAAGCTATACAGACAAGTAAAAGGTAAGAGAAGTCAGCACCACCAAACCAGCTTTACAACAAACGCTAAAGGAACTTATCTAGGCAGGAAACACAAGAGAAGGAAAAGACCTACGGTAATAAACCCAAAACAATTAAGAAAACGGTAATAGGAACATACATATCGATAATTACCTTAAATGTAAACGGATTAAATGCTCCAACCAAAAGACATAGACTGGTTGAATGGTCACAAAAGCAAAACCCATACATATGCTGTCTACAAGAGACCCACTTCAAACCTAGGGACACACACAGACTGAAAGTGAGGGGATGAAAAAAGATATTCCATGCAAATGGAAATCAAAAGAAAGGTAGAGTAGAAATACTCATATCAGATAAAATAGACTTTAAAATAAAGAATGTTACAAGAAACGAGGAAGGACACTACATAATGATAAAGGGATCAATCCAAGAAGAAGATATAACAATTGTAAATATTTATGCACCGAAAATAGGAGCACATCAATACATAAGGAAAATACTAACAGCCATAAAAGGGGAAATCAACAGTAACACAATAATAGTAAGGGACTTTAACACCCCACTTTCACCAAAGGACAGATCATCCAAAATGAAAATAAAGAAGGAAACACAAGCTTTAAATGATACATTAAACAAGATGGACTTAATTAATGTTTATAGGACATTCCATCCAAAAACAACAGAATACACACTCTTCTCAAGTGCTCATGGAACATTCTCTGGGATGGATCATATCTTGGGTCACAAATCAAGCCTTGGTAAATTTAATAAAATTGAAATCATATCAAGTATCTTTTCCGACCACAACGCTATGAGACTAGATATCAATTATAGGAAAAAAATCTGTAAGAAATACAAACACATGGAGGCTAAACAACACACTACTTAATAACCAAGAGATCACTGAAGCAATCAAAGAGGAAATCAAAAAATACCTAAAAACAAATGACAATGAAAACACAACTACCGAAAACTTACAGGATGCAGCAAAAGCAGTTCTAAGAGGGAAGTTTATAGCTATACAAGCCTACCTTAAGAAACGAGAAACATCTCAAATAAACAACCTAACCTTACACCTAAAGCAATTAGAGAAAGAAGAACAAAAAAACCCCGAAGTTAGCAGAAGGAAAGAAATCATAAAGATCAGATCAGCAATAAATGAAAAAGAAATGAAGGAAACAATAGCAAAGATCAATAAAACTAAAAGCTGGTTCTTTGAAAAGACAAACAAAATTGATAAACCATTAGCCAGACTCATCAAGCAAAAGAGGGAGAGGACTCAAATAAATAAAATTAGAAATGAAAAAGGAAAAGTTACAACAGACACCTCAGAAATACAAAGGATCATGAGAGATTACTACAAGCAACTATATGTCAATAAAATGGACAACCTGGAAGAAATGGACAAATTCTTAGAAATGCACAACCTTCCGAGACTGAACCAGGAAGAGATAGAAAATATGAACAGACAAATCACAAGCACTGAAATTGAAACTGTGATTAAAAATCTTCCAACAAACAAAAGCCCAGGACCAGATGGCTTCACAGGCAAATTCTATCAAACATTTAGAGAAGAGCTCACACCTATCCTTCTCAAACTCTTCCAATATAGCAGAGGGAGGAACACTCCCAAACTCATTCTACGAGGCCACCATCACCCTGATACCAAAACCAGACACAGATATCACAAAGAAAGAAAACTACAGGCCAATATCACTGATGAACACAGATGCAAAAATCCTCAGCAAAATACTAGCAAACAGAATCCAACAGCACATTAAAAGGATCATACACCATAGTCAAGTGGGGTTTATTGCAGGAATGCAAGGATTCTTCAATATATGCAAATCAATCAACGTGATACACCATATTAACAAATGGAAGGAGAAAAACCATATGATCATCTCAATAGATGCAGAGAAAGCTTTCAACAAAATTCAACACCCATTTATGATAAAAACCCTCCAGCAAGTAGGCATACAGGGAACTTTCCTCAACGTAATAAAGCCCACATATGACAAACTCACAGCCAACATCGTCCTCAATGGTAAAAAGACTGAAACCATTTCCACTAAGACCAGGAACAAGACAAGGTTTCCCACTCTCACCACTATTATTCAACATAGTTTTGGAACTTTTAGCCTCAGCAATCAGAGAAGAAAAAGGAATCCAAATCGGAAAAGAAGAAGTAAAGCTGTCACTACAGATGACATGATACTATACATAAAGAATCCTAAAGATGCTACCAGAAAACTACTAGAGCTAATCAATGAATTTGGTAAAGTAGCAGGATACAAAATTAATGCACAGAAATCTCTTGCATTCTTATACACTAATGATGAAAAATCTGAAAGTGAAATTAAGAAAACTCTCCCATTTACCACTGCAACGAAAAGAATAAAATATCTAGGAATAAACCTACCTAAGGAGACAAAAGACCTGTATACAGAAAACTATAAGACACTGTGACAGAAATTAAAGATGATACCAACAGATGGAGAGATATACCATGTTCTTGGATTGGAAGAATCAACATTGTGAAAATGACTCTACTACCCAAAGCAATCTACAGATTCAATGCAATCCCTATCAAATTACCACTGGCATTTTTTACAGAACTAAAACAAAAAATTTCACAATTTGTATGGAAACACAAAAGACCCCAAATAGCCAAAGCAATCTTGAGAAAGAAAAACACACCTGGAGGAATCAGGCTCCCTGACTTCAGACTATACCACAAAGCTACAGTAATCAAGACAGTAAGGCACAAAAACAAAAATATAGATAAATGGAACAGGTTAGAAAGCCCAGAGATAAACCCACACACATATGGTCACCTTATCTTTGATCAAGAAGGGAAAACTATACAGTGGAGAAAAGACAGCCTCTTCAATAAGTGGTGCTGGGAAAACTGGACAGCTACATGTAAAAGAATGAAATTAGAAGACTCCCTAACACCATACACAAAAATAAGCTCAAAATGGATTAAAGACCTAAATGTACGGCCAAACACCATCAAATTCTTAGAGGAAAACATAGGCAGGACACTCTATGACATAAATCACAGCAAGATCCTTTTTGACCCACCTCCTAGAGAAATGGAAATAAAAACAAAAATAAACAAATGGGACCTAATGAAACTTAAAAGCTTTTGCACAGCAAAGGAAACCATAAACAAGACGAAAAGACAACCCTCAGAATGGGAGAAAATATTTTCAAATGAAGCAACTGGCAAAGGATTAATCTCCAAAACATATAAGCAACTCATGCAGCTCAATTTCAAAAAACGAAACAACCCAATCGAACAATGGGTAGAAGACCTAAATTGACATTTCTCCAAAGAAGATATACAGATTGCCAACAAACACATTAAACAATGTTCAAAATCACTAATCATTAGAGAAATGCAAATCAAAACTACAATGAGGGCTTCCCCGGTGGCGCAGTGGTTGAGAGTCCGCCTGCCAATGCAGGGGACATGGGTTCGTGCCCCAGTCCGGGAGGATCCCACATGCTACAGAACGGCTGGGCCCGTGAGCCATGGCCGCTGAGTCTGCGCATCTGGAGCCTGTACTCCGCAACGGGAGAGGCCACAACAGTGAGAGGCCCGCGTACGGGAAAAAAAAAAAACTACAATGAGATCATCTCACACCAGTCAGAATGGCCATCATCAAAAAATCTAGAAACAATAAATGTTGAAGAGGATGTGGAGAAAAGGGAACCCTCTTACACTGTTGGCGGGAATGTAAATTGATACAGCCACTATGGAGAACAGTATGGAGGTTCCTTAAAAAACTACAAATAGAACTACCATACAACCCAGCAATCCCAATACTGTGCATATACCCTGAGAAAACCATAATTCAAAAAGAGTCATGCACAGAAATATTCATTGAAGCTCTATTTACAATAGCCAGGACATGGAAGCAACCTAAGTGTCCATCAACAGATGAATGGATAAAGAAGATGTGGTACATATATACAATGGAATATTACTCAGCCATAAAACGGAATGAAACTGAGTTATCTGTAGTGAGGTGGATGGACCTAGAGTCTGTCATACAGGGTGAAGTAAGTCAGAAAGAGAAAAACAAATACCGTATGCTAACACATATATATGGAATCTAAAAAAGAAAGAAAGAAAATGGTCAGAAGAATCTAGGGGCAAGATGGGAATAAAGATGCAGACCTACTAGAGAATGGACTTGAGGATACGGGGAGTGGGAAGGGTAAGCTGGGACAAAGTGAGAGAGTGGCATTACATATATACACTACCAAACGTAAAATAGATAGCTAGTGGCAAGCAGCCGCATAGCACAGGGAGATCAGCTCGGTTGTTTGTGACCACCTAGAGGAGTGGGATAGAGAGGGTGTGAGCGAGGGAGACGCAAGAGGGACGAGATATGAGGACATATGTATATGTATAACTGATTCACTTTGTTATAAAGCAGAAAATTACAGACCATTATAAAGCAATTATACTCTAATAAAGATGTTAAAAAAGAAAAAAAAAAAGAGAAGGTGAGAAATTAGGGTTGGAATAACCAGAGTCGTGAGAAAACATTTGAAAGTCCTTATAATTATTGTTTTTACTACTTTTTTTTAAAAAGAAAAAGCATAAAGGCAACATCCCCAAGAAGGAAAAAAACTTCAATGCAATTTTAAATCAGTAATTATGTTGCTAAACAATGAATTCTTCATTTCAAACCCTTGCTCACTAAAAATTTTCCAGGATCTCTCCACTTCTCTTCCCCACTCTCTCCAGGTATCCTGCTTTCTTATGCATAACACACAGCTAATTATCTCCTGCAGACATGACCTAAGATGCAGGGATGCCCTAAGAGGGAGCTCACCACTGTTGAACAGTTACACAAAATAGATCCACGCATACAATTTCAACAAGGCAAATTCACCTTCGGGAAGGAGTCACTGTTCAAAACATTCACACATGTAGTTTTTACCAGACATTTCATTTCTGTTTCATTAAAAATTATGTCTAACTCCATAATATTCAAATTTTTAGGCAACATCCTAGTCTTGTCATAGGTGACCTGTTACTTTGAAAAGCTACAACATGATTTTATTTTTCACTGATGAAATCAAACAACAAATGTCAGGCATGCTTTATTCAACTAACAGAAATTACATAAAGTGTATGTATTTCCATTCGCATACTATTAACGCTCCATATGAAGACTTCAAACCTAGAGTTTCTTTGGCTCTAAAGTATTTGATTTTAATTCCGTTTCGAAATAACTCTCTTTGGATAACAAATATATTCCTCATAAATCAGTACAATTATTAAAGAGCTATCACAGAGAGAAAGCAGTTTCCATTCACGGTGTTCGCATAGAAAATCAGATTTCACTGTCAAGAAGCTTACTTGTAATAGATCTTTTTAACTTCGAAGTACCTTGCAATCAAAGATCTGTATGTTTAAATAAAAGTAGGAAACAGATCAATTTCACTTTGCATCTCTTCTTGTAATCAGACTGAGAAATAAAATATTTTCTTTTCTGGGAAATTTCTTTTTCTGGTGGAAAACGCTTCCAATTTTAATATTTAAGAAGATAAAATCTACTCCTTTAACTATTTATTTCCTCAACAAAAGCAAAATAAACTACCCGCACTGCAAACCACACTGGAACCCTCTGGGGTTTTCTTTCACAGTCCTCTGTAATACTACAGTAACATAAACTCCGCCTATGGTCCCCATGCCCATATGCTCTTATCACTCAGTGGCGTGGCCTGCACATTAAATACAAGTGTCAGACAGTCATAAAATCTCAACAATTCCAAATTCTTTGGGGATCAAACATAAAATGACATTCTGTTGAATGGGAAATCCCATGGCCTGTGGCCATGTCTTCAAGGGGTCTGACATGATGGAAAAGAAAAATGCAGCCTGCCTTTAAAGCGAGGTCCTTCTTACCCGGAATTTGGTTATAAAGGAGACTCTACAAGCCTCGTATTGATATTCACTAAAGTATTTTTTCACGCATAGATAAAACTTCAAGAAGCAGTTTTAGAAATTTTGTTTAACAATTTTTTTTTTTCAAATAACACAGGACTCATGGACTAAAGCAACTTCTGTATAGTCAAGTAATGAAGAAGAAGCAAGCAGCCCATACCAGTGATGGATTCAAGCACTCTCTACTCCCAGCCACCTATCACAGCTCTGCTGAAGAAAGAAGATGGGTACCCTAATCACTACAGGGCAAATCCTAAAGACATGGCAGCAGCACTTCACGAACGCCTAATACATCCAACTCGAGGTCTCAGCAAGGGCAGGGCATTTGACAAAATGCAATGATTTAGAATACACTCCAGTTTTTAAGAAAGTCAGTGTTACAGCCAGAGACAGGATAAATGAAAAGTCTAAGACACGTGTTTTCTGAGATTTGTAATCAGGTAGAAATCGACAAGGGGAAGGAGATTAGACAAGTGTTTAGACTTTCCATCAAAATATGCAATGGGAGGGAGATTTTAACACCAACCATTTCCTTTGCAATTATGGAGAAAGATGACTGATTTTTCTCATGGGTTTTCATGACCACTGAGATCCAGAACCCTTCCAAGTCTGCTCCTACATTAGCTGTGTCAGGCAAATCCTATCCTGGAAGAAAAGTGGTTTCAGGTAAAGGCTATGCAGAGGAAAAGGAGGCATGGAAAGAAAAAATTGTTTTGAATCAAACTCAGAAAGAACGGTTGTTGGCAATGAAAGAATGCTCAACATCATTAATCATTACAGAAATGCAAATCAAAACTACAATGAGATATCATCTCACACTGGTCAGAATGGCCATCATCAAAAAATCTAGAAACAATAAATGCTGGAGAGAGTGTGGAGAAAAGGGAATACTCTTGCACTGTTGGTGGGAATGTAAATTGATACAGCCACTATGGAGAACAGTATGGAGGTTCCTTAAAAAACTACAATCCCCCAGCAATCCCACTACTGGGCATATACCCTGAGCAAACCATAATTCAAAAAGACTCATGTACCAAAATGTTCATTGCAGCTCTATTTACAATAGCCAGGACATGGAAGCAACCTAAGTGCCCATCAACAGGTGAATGGATAAAGAAGATGAGGCACATATATACAATGGAATATTACTCAGCCATAAAAAGAAACAAAATTGAGTTATCTGTAGTGAGGTGGATGGACCTAGAATCTGTCATACAGAGTGAAGTAAGTCAGAAAGAGAAAAACAAATACCGTATGCTAACACATATATGTGGAATCTAAGGGGAAAAAAAAAGGTCATGAAGAACCTAGGGGTAAGATGGGAATAAAGACACAGACCTACTAGAGCATGGACTTGAGGATATGGGGAGGGGGAAGGGTAAGCTGGGACGAAGGGAGAGAGAGGCATGGACATATTTACACCACCAAGCGTAAAATAGATAGCTAGTGGGAAGCAGCCGCATGGCACAGGGAGATCAGCTCAATGCTTTGTGACCCCTGGAGGGGTGGGATAGGGAGGGTGGGAGGGAGGGAGACGCAAGAGGGAAGAGATATGGGAACATATGTATATGTATAACTGATTCACTTTGTTATAAAGCAGAAACTAACACACCATTGTAAAGCAATTATATTCCAATAAAGATGTTAAAAAAGAACGGTTGGTATTGTGAATAAAATCAGTTTGATTTGTTACTGATAAGTTCATAAAATTGTTGCTCACATCTGGAATGATCAGGCATTTCACTTGATAGCATACTCAAACACTTTTCTCATCAAGAATAAGAAAGAGACAACTTAGTATAATAAACCCTATTAATTCGACTTCAATTTAAAGCAATAAGGGTCCTAGATGTTGACATTTGATGATAATTCCATGTCCCTAAGAAACTCTTAATAGAAGAAGCTACGAACAGGACATGATATTCTTGAGATAGTGATACAGGAGATTCTGTAAAATAACTGCCTTGGGGGGAGCAAGGAGGGAGAAAGAATGGGAAGGAGGGAAGGAGAGAAGGAAGAAAGGAAGGGAGGGAGGGAGAACAGAAAACACAATAGAAACATTAGCTTTGGTGTAAGAGCCAGAGAAGAGTTGGAGCTGGCTCACAGAGGCACATGAGAGCTGACTGTGTACATCTCTGCACAACCCTGTGACTACACTTTTGTAGCTTGGAATTCATCACAGTCAGTACATTTATATCAAGGAAATCAGCAAAGGTAACAAACCAGAGCTTTTATTCAGAAAGCTATTTATCAGTATATCTGGTTAGATCCAAATTACCATGCTCAGTGACAGTCTCCTACCAATTAAACAGAAGTACTCTCATCTTCCTCAAAAAATTCATATGAAAATTAAATACAGTAATACAAGAGTGCTTAGTAGACATACAAGAACTTCAGATAGCTATGACTATTATTACTTTCAAGAATTAGCCATCATGTATACATCACAGAAGGCAACCTCAAAGAATTTCACCTAATGAGGTCTCCTTCATGGTAGCGCTGGCTCAGACCACAGGCTTCCAGTGGCTGAAGAGCAGCTGTGAGAGCAGCAGTGGAGTTTAGAAACAAATACACAAAAAGGAACATAGGTAAGGTCACTGGGAAATAGCAAAGCATGCACACTTGACAAGGAAACCAGCACAAAATGGGAAGTCAACACGGAGGCATTCATTCTGAGCCTTCTACATGAAACAGACCCAGGTTAAATTTGTCGCTTTTATGTCTTCCTAGGTATTTTAAATATACCATCCCTGTGTAAGAAATGGCAACAATGAAATACTAGAAATAAGCCACTAGGAAGCATCAAAGGTGTTAACCAGCTCTCAGTCCGTAACACTAAAGGCACAACCCACTCGTCAAGTCTACACAGTAAAAGGGGGATCACAAGATCAGGAGGAATGCCGTCTCATGAAACCATCACTTGATACAATGGTAACATTCACTACGAACAGAATTTCAGAAAATGGAATGTGATTCACTATATGCACACATTTCTATGTCACAAAAGAAAATCATTCCCTAGCTAGATTTAATATCAGTACTAGATACTAGATAAAAGTATCTTCCATACTTTTTTCAACTCTACACTTTCATCCTCATCTCTTTTAATGTGGGCCCAAAGCAGGTTTTCAAACAGCAGAAAAAGCAATGGTAGAGAGAAGAGTCCATCTAAAAAACACCAAGCCCCACCCTAACCAACATGCAACCAGCAGGGACCATTCCAATCCTTCGAGCACATAATTCACTGGCCTCCTTTATCAGAGATGTCTGGGAAATCTTGCATTGTGAGGAAGAATCAGATACTAAATTTGTTTCTGTCTTCTTGAAAGTTAACATTAATCTAAACCTATCCATTGCATAACAAAAATCATCATCACCATAATCTCAAAATTTTTAAAATAAGTATCCCTGCTATTCACTGGGATAAAAAGACCTTTAGACCAGCATTTCTCAACTTTGCCTGCACATCACAATACATTAGGAGCTTTTAAAGTCCCTCTGAGCCACCGAAATCCCTGACCAATGACCAGAGAATCTCTGGGGTCCGTGCTCGGACATCAGTGGGTCTTCAAAGTCACCCAGGTGATTCCAGGGTACAACGAAGGCTGAGAACCGCTGCTCTAGACAGAATGGTTCTTACTCCGCGCTCTGTGCTCGTGATTCTCACCGCAAGCCGCATGTTTCCAGATTCCCTTGGGAAGCTTAAACATACAGATGCCGGAGCCCCGCCCTAAGCCAACTAAATTAGAATCTCTGAGGCATGGAAACACTTTCCCACAAGATACTGAGCTAAAGCTGCGGTTGAAAGTAATGCTCTTCCAACTAGAGATCCTCAGCTTTGTTTTTGGAATTCCTTCAACTATTATAAGTTTCCCTATTTTATGTTCTACTTTTGTACCATTTCCAGTAGGAGTAACGCTTATGGAACTTTAAAATTACTTAAGCACTTGTCTCAAAACCAGACTTGCAATTGATAAACTCGGAGACTATTCTTTGCAGCTTATTGGCAGGTTTATGGGTTTCCTAGGGCTAGGTGGCTTATAATAATAGATACTTATTGTCTCTCAGTTCTGGAGGCTAGAGGTATCGGGAGGGCCATCTCTCGCTGAAGGCTGTAGGGGAGAATCTGTCCCGTGCCTTCCTCTTAGTTTCTGGTGTTCCCAGCAACCCTCGGTGCTCCTTGGCTCGAAGACTCATCACCTCAATCTTTGCTTCCCTCGGTACATGGTATTCCCCCTGTGTGTCTGTGTCTCTGTATCTCTTCTAACGATACCAGTCATATTGGATCAAGGGCCCACCAAACTCCTGTATGACCGCTTCTTAGTTAATTACATCTGCAACAGTTCTATTTCCAAATAAGTCACATTCTGAGGTCCCATGAAGGACATGAATTTTAGGGAGACACCAATCAACCCAGCACAGCAGGAAAAAAGGTGGAAAAAACAGCAACTCTGGTCAGAAACATCAGGTGTTGCTTGCAAACAGGTAGTAGATCAGCCAAGTTTCTGGGGATCTCGAAGAAAACAAAGAGGTATGCGAAACAGAGCTAGAGTTAAGAGTGTCTCTAAAAGATAACCTGGAAAGGGGTTCCAAGCCCTAAGAGTTTATCACCACCAGTGCAATGGAACCCCTTCCAACTTCCAGCCTTTGAAATACCAAGTGGCCTGTGACGTATAACTTTCCTTATTTCTGTCGTCAGAGTTACAGCAATGTTCCTAAAAATTGATATGAGAATTCAAACAATTCCCAAGAGATACACTGTCACATATATATATATATATATAGAGAGAGAGAGAGAGAGAGAGAGAGAGAGAGAGAGAGAATGGAAGTAGCACATTCTTATCAGGCAGGCATTATAGATGAAATGTGCTTTGTAGAATTAACCACCTCTAACAAGCACATACCCAATCATGTTTCAGGGACAATACTTTCTGAATTCCAACTTCATACTCTAACAAATACCAGCAAAATAATAAACTTTCCATGATTCAGCACTTTGGTTCTCCATCAAATGGTTTATATATTAATCATCCTCACTAGCAATAGTTAGCACAGACATTTTGTTTCCAATAACCAAAGAAATCAAAGAATATATGGGTCATTTTGTCATGCTCAAAAACTTCTCTGTGACACACTAAGAAGAGCCCCTACGATGTTGGCAGCCATCAGTTGGACTTCTGCCAAGAGAGAGAAAAGGAGAATGAGAAGGTATAATCAATACATGTAGTGCAAAAACTTTTTGACGAAAATCATTAGCCCATGGACACAAATTAGTTTGGTCCCTGGTCATCTTTTTTGGCCTTAAGCATCCTATAAATTAACTGGCAATATAAACAAGTTAGTACTGTTCATTTAAATACTATTTTAAGGGAGATGGGCAGAATCATTTATTTCAGCCAAATTTTGTTTTTCAACATTAAGGAAGAAAAAAGGAAAAACTCTCTAAAATGTAGGAAACTAGGAGAAACTCCAAGTAATCAAATAAATATTTATTGATTGTTTTTTGCTTTCAATAGATTTCAAACATTTGAGATTCCTGACGTTTTTCAAACTTTAATAACTCACTGTTTTCCTAACTACATTAAGTTCTAAACAAAAATAAGGCAAAAGAAATCTCCCTTTATAATGTAGCTCAGAGAGAAAAAAAAAAATCTCTTCTATTTACTAGGCTGACATTTACTTTGATCTCTTACAGACCCTTTCAGGTAACAATTTATATATAACAGAGTAAGCAAACTCCTTTGGGAATGTAGAATACCTTAGAAGTCATGAACAAATGCAAATAAACTGAAAACACAAGGGGGCTGTATCTTTACTGCTTGCCTTTTTTTACTCTGTTTGACAGCAGTGTTTTAAAAAACAGGCAAGGAAATAAATCCTTCAGTTTGGCTGTGATACTTGAAAAGAAGCTTAAAGTGGTTTAATAACGGAGTAAGATTAAACCATACTTCTAAAAAAAAAAATTCCAAAGGTAGCAAAAGGAAGTGCCTTTATGCAAATGTCATTCCTTCCCAACTACTTCTACTTTCTGAGAAGAGTTGCTAATCCACTCAGGTGAAGTGTCCAAATACATCTGATGCCCCAACTACTGCTGTAGCTTCAAAGTCGATTTAAAGGTTCTTAATTGTGCTACTAATTTAGCTATGAACATTAGTAAATTATACATGGTGGACATTTCATTTTTTTTTACAGTTTTATAAAATCAATCTAAGTAGATGCAAAGGCTCTGGTGCTTCATTGCCTTAGGTCTATCAAGCCCATAATAATAATTTACTAACATACACTGAGCATGAAAGATACAAAAGGGAATTCACAATCATAAAAGTTTATGCTCTGCCTTTATATAAACAGTCACTGTCATAAATACAAAATAATAGAGATTATATCAATCAATAAAGCGAAATGAAATGTATTAGACTGATCTGATGAGATAACCAAATGACTGCAGATACAGCTAAATGAAGAAACCAAGTAGATATGTCAGGCATCTAACTTGATTACTGCCATAAATAATCACACCTCTAGCGTCCTTATGATACAAAGAAAATATTATTTGGAGAATGCAAAAGTTACCTTCCTTAAATAATTTAGACTTGCTAAGGTTTACCCAGCAAAACAGCTGTATTTTAGGTAACCTTACTCAAAGCTTAACTTTATTAATTAACATAATTCATGCCAAAAGAAACACATGCAAAATTATTGATTTCATATTTTTATTATTATAAAATTATTGTAAATAACTGCACATGGATTGCAAACCCATCCCATGAAAAAATTATCTTTTCTTTTAGACCTTGATGGGGAATAAAAAAAAAAATCTCCACATTAGAGGAAAAACAGGTCTAAAATAACTTGGCAATAGTTCAGCTACCAAAATATATGTGTAAAAAATGTAGAAAGGCGGAAGGGGAAAGAAAATCAGTTATTTTAATTCAAAAAAAAAGTAAAAGATTTGCAAATCAACTTCTTTTTTAGCAGTATGCTTCTGTCATAAAACTTTATATAATTCCCCCTGATGCTTAAATTATACAGTGAATAAAAATCACCTTGAAATATCCACTTAAAATGGCTAAAAGGTCAATTTTATTGTCACGTATATTTTACCACAATCAAAAAATAAAAATGAAGTGCTATTTAGAGGTTCATCTATTCATAAAATAGGGAAGGAATGGTTTTCATCTTTGTAGCTTACATATGCATACACATATTTCCAAGTTAGGTACAGTTATCTGAAACTATGTGGATTTAACTCTACTTCTGCTGTTTGAAGACAAGAATCAGGTTCTGTTCATTTTGAATTTCCTATATTTAGAAAAGTTCTTTGCACAGTGTGAAAAGCTATAACTTTGTCAAATAAGTGACATGTTTTTTAAATGATTAAAAAGGTAAATTTTATGTTATGCAAATTTTACTACCACAAAAAAAAAATCACTTTATTTTGGAATCAAGTATCAGTATCATTCACCTTGATTTCAATCCAGGTGAATCTAAATATCAAATCTAACCTTCCATAATTTACATTCTGGAATATGGTTACATCAGTTTTTAACTTTTCTAGCCACTCTAATCTCAGATCCCTGGGAGGCCAAAAGGTGTGGGATAGAAGGGACCCATTTGTGCACCAAGTTGATCAGTTCGTCCCACCGTGAAGTCATGTGCCCTGTGAAACTTCTCAGGTCCTTTCCTGTGTGAATCGCCACCTAGAAATGTCAGGGGCCTGCCTTGGGGTTCCCCTGAAGTGCAAATTCACACGGAGGCAGGGCTGTGGGTGCACTGACAACAGGGCAGAAAGATCCAGAAACTCAGACTGTGCATTTCTTAAAAATAAAGCAAAGAATCTGAAAAGTAAATAAAAAAGAGCAAGGGAAAGAGATGCAGAATTAGTTTGACCAAAAATACAAATCAACGGAGCCTATCGTAAGGCTTACAGAGGAAATGGTGAAGAAATTTGAAGGCAATGATAATTCAAATCTATTCCCTTCCATATGTGCAGGTCTTTCTCCCTTCTAAGTTTCTTCCCCTTGTCCTCCTCTTTTGTTCTCACCCTTTCCTCCTTTCTTTTTTTTTTTTTAAATTTCCTTCCAATTGTACATCTCACGGACATTCCCTTGCCCCTTTAGGTCTATTCGTCCAAGCTGCTGTGGGGAGGGGAGGGGAGGGGGTGGGAGGGTACTGTGAGTAAATACTAAGATCTGTCCTCCTACAAATCAGGTGAAAGAGAGCAAGCTAAGAAGAGTAAGCAGTTGGCCTGAAGAGTAAAACTCAAGATAAGGATCCCCTGAGGCTATTTTTAACCACCCAGGAAACCAAAACAGTGGTTTCCAATCCTACATTTAGTGACTGGGACTGCAGACAGAAAGAGGTTACAGCAAATGTTTCATTAAGTCAAATAATCAGTAATTCGATCTATAAACCGGAAAAACATTTTTTAAGTACTTTTTTTTTACTTCAAAGACTTTTCCTATAAGTAGTTTCAACTGTGAGCATACAAATTCATCATATAAAAGTCAACAAGTTGCATTAAAGAGTTTTTCTTTAAATTAGTTCCAGCAAGATGTGCTTTATTACAACTATACAACTAATTCCAGAAAACTGCGAGACATGACCAGATGTCTTGTCTTAAATCAGAAAGTAAGTACATGTCAACAAGGTCATTTTCGCCCCTTGTAAAGAAATAAGAAACTGTGAGATATCACTAAGCATCAATTAAATTAGCCAATTTAAAACGAATACCTATTATATTCATTGTTAGAAAATGGTAGAACCACCTTACTCGTACATTGCCTATGGCAATACCAACTACCAGAACCCTCTGAAAGGCACTCATGTTTTAAGAGTCAAAATATCAATAGTTAATGATCTGTGACCCAGTAATAATATTCCTGAATTAATCCTACCCCCTTAAAAAAAAGGGAAGGGAGGGAGGAAGGGAGGGGGTAAAAAACAAAAGAAGGAAAACTACACATATAAAAGGCTCATTGAGGGGGACTTCCCTGGTGGTACAGTGGTAAAGAATCCGCCTTCCAATGCAGGTGATGCAAGTTCCATCCCTGGTCAGGGAACTAAGATCCCACATGCCGCAGGGAAACTAAGCCCACACACCACAACTACTGAGCTTGTGCGCCTCAACTAGAGAGCCTGCGTGCCCCAACCTACAGAGCCCACGTGCTCTGGAACCCATGCACCACAGCTACAGAACCCATGTGCCCTGAAGCCTGTGCACCACAACTAGAGAGAAGCCCGCATGCCTCAACGAAGATCCCACGTGTCGCAACTAAGACCTGATGCAGCCAAAAATAAATAAATAACATAAAGTTATAAATAACAAATAAATAAGAGGCTCATTGAAACTCCATTTGTAACCTAAAAACAGTTCCAGTTCTTTTCCGTTCATCACAAGGAAATGGCCGACTTAATTATGGTAAAACAATGTAATGAACTATTATGCTACCAATATAAACTACGTTTAAGAAAGATGGGGAAAAGAGCAATACTAAGTAAAAATGACGTGCACATGAAGAATTAGTAAAATACACAAAAGTATCTGTTGAATAAATGTGGTGTGGTGGTCTAAGGTTTCTTCCCTACCTTACCTTTGCATTACTGATATACCTTTGTAATGTTTTTTTAAAAAACTACATACACTATATATTTTTATAAGTATATTTCCTAATACTATTTTTAAATATTAATAAACAGATTTCAAATAGCAGTGTTTATTGAAAAGACTATAAAGATTAACAAGGTCACTCCCAGAATTTGTCTTAACATGATGAATAATACAATAAACATGGCTCTTAAGTGGAAAACACTTCAAGATTCAAAACGTTCAATTAGTCTGCGTGTTAACAGGATTACCAAAAAGCATTTTGCCAGGTGCTGCAGAAAATGACAGTGTGTAAGAGAAAGAAGGTAAGAGAATCACATCATTATGGAAAGATTACACTATAAGAGAGAAATAAAGAAAAAGAGCCTTTTCAGTTTGTTTAAAAAGGACATACATGATATGACCAATTACAATACTCTAGAGAAACAACCAGCAATAATGTATAACGTAAAAAAAAAGGAATTTGCAATTATCGCTTACTATTTTTAATAGTTATCACTCGGGGGGGTGGGAGGAATTGGGAGATTGGGATTGACACATACACACTAATACGTATAAAATAGATAACTAATAAGAACATGCTGTATAGCACAGGGAACTCCACTTCACTGTACAGTAGAAACTGACACAACACTGTAAAACAACTAGACCCCAATTTAAAAAAATTAAAAGAAAACTACAATGGATTTTCTTTTTAAGTACAGTAAGTCCCCTACATATGAAACTTCAAGGTGGACAAAAAAAAAAGTTATCACTCATTGAGTACTAATTTCCAGACACCTTGCCAGATGTTCTACATACTTATCATTTCACACTCAGTACAACACTACCGACTAGACAAGTTTAGTAAATGCATTTCACAGATGAGGAAACTGAAGCTTAAGTAGGAACTATAACTTGGCCAAGTTTATACGGAGGACATCCAATCAACAATAAAGGGTAGAACTAGGACTTGAACCATGTTCTGATCCTTTATTGCATGCTTTCTCCAACGACTTTAAAAGAAAAAAAAATGTATAAACCATATAAAAACAGCACTTTTACTTATATTTCTTTTTTTGGGGGGGTGGGGGTACGCGGGCCTCTCACCACTGCAGCCTCTCCCGCTGCAGAGCACAGGCTCCGGACGCGCAGGCTCAGCGGCCATGGCTCACGGGCCCAGCCACTACGCGGCATGTGGGATCCTCCCGGACCGGGGAACAAACCCGTGTCCCCTGCATCGGCAGGCAGACTCTCAACCACTGCGCCACCAGGGAAGCCCTACTTATATTTCTTTATATAATCCCACTAGATTTGCTTTTTCCTCAGGTGTTCGTATCTATTCTTCTTAAAAGAGAAGAATTCCTCAACTATACAACAAGAAAACTTCATCCATCATGGTTAGTCATCTCCTTTATTTTCAACAAGTTTCCTATTAAATGTTGCCAACTAAACAGAAATTTTATCTTTAAGATCACAAAATTAATACAGGCATGTTTCCTGATCATATTACTGTTTAGGTCAGACTTAGCTACACCACAGATGATTTGCCAGAATACACTGGATCAGATGTGTTTTTAACTTTTTCCTTTGGCGTCTAAGTCACTCATGATTTCTAAGGTAAGTATTTAGGAAGATCTGTGAACAGGTTTGGGCATCTAGGGCACCCAGTATCACTCTTCCAATTTGTTCTCATGTATTTTTCTAAGCATGTCTTATTCTAAACACCAGGTAATTCCCAGCCTCTAGAAGAAGCCTTGCATTCCAATATTAACAGCTCCTTCAATCATCTCCTGAACAGTTACCTCCTTCCTAAACAACATGTCTGGTTCCCTCTGAGTTAAGTTCTGTAATGTAATCTCCTAAAGGCACTGCCTTATCAACTCTTAGCTCTAGACCATGGCTAAGTGCAGAACCAGGGCCAAGTGAAAGGCCATGGAGAAAGAAGGAGAGTGAGTTGCTACTGCCCGTAGAACATGATTCACCCTCACATGGGTCTTAGGGTACCTGAAATTCTGTATTTTCTTATGACATGAAGTTTCTTCAAAAAATTACACAGTAGATCTTTTATATTTTATTTAAATCGTTTTAAATCATCACCTGCCTTGAATTACCTGAGTAAGTTGACAGGCAAACATGAAAGTCAGGATGCCCTCGGAGATGTGGACATCCCAGAGGAGAATGACGCAGAGCCAGGGCTGAGAGTTGGGGGAGGGGAGAGCATGCTCTGCTTTACCAGGTAGGGTAGAGGGTTTATTGGAAAACAGGAGACGAAAGAGAAGATGCCTGACGACAGAGTCTACTGGAGATAGAAGGGCTGCCTCTCGGGAAAAAGCATTAAGAGATCAGAAAAGCAGTCACTGGGGAAGAGCTGGGGAGGAATGGGCAGGGCCCTGCCCAGCACTGTGTGACTTCCCTCCTATGTCACTGCCTCTCTTTTCCTCTCCCTGCTTCAGACTCTGTATTTACTCATGTCAACCTCTGGCCCAGGGAAATACCAATTCCCTGCATTAGCACAGTGATCTCGCACCCTACTTTAAATGGGCCTTAACAAAATTTTTAAATACCTACATGGGGAAGGGACAAAAAGTTTGAACAGCTCCACTGTTCCACAGCAAAACCTGGCCATCATTTACTCACCACCCACACTCGCCCTATTTCTGACCCACATCCAACCAACATAACTTAAAAAGGAAATAAGAAAATAATCATATTCTACAGATAATAGTCAAGCCACTAAGCATCACGTCTTAGAAGCTTATGGCAGGCCATAAAGAATACATTTACATGTTAATGCAAACCACAAAAGTAGCATTCTGCCGCATCCCACATCTCTTTTATTTAAGGTTAACATTTAAGCTAACACAGTACTAAAGGCTTGCAAGATTTATCTCACTAAAATCACAAGTTAGGAACTTGTGGTTAGGTACTCTTTACCACTTGACAGTTGAGGGAACTGTAACTTGAAGGTAACTTGTAACTTGCTCAACATCACAAAATGGGAGCAAGTAATTAAGGCAGGAGTCAACTTCCATCTCTCCAACTCCAAACTGAATTCTGAACTGCCAAATTATACTGCAAGTTGTTAAAATCTACCTTCTACCCTTTTTGATATCTGAAAGGCACTATATTTAATAAGGAGGAGGAGGAGGAAGTAGAGGAGGAGGAGATGACGGAGAAGAAGAAGAAGAAGAAAAGAACTGAGCACCAATATGTACAAGGCACTATGCCGTATCCTGGAAATGTAGAGATTAGGTAAACAGTCCAAGTCTTGATGGGTTCATAGTCTCCAACGAATTCACCATTCCTTCTGTATGTAAACCTGCCTTGGTCCACTAATGCCCATATTTATGCTCTTTCAAATTCTTGTTCCCTTTCTCCATAATGTCTTTCTTAACTAATTCTCTTTTTTTTTTTTTTTTTTTTTTTTTTTTGCGGTATGTAGGCCTCTCACTGCTGTGGCCTCTCCCGTTGCGGAGCACAGGCTCCGGATGCGCAGGCTCAGCGGCCGTGGCTCACGGGCCCAGCCGTTCCGCGGCATGTGGGATCTTCCCGGACCGGGACACGAACCCGTATCCCCTGCATCGGCAGGCGGTCTCAACCACTGCGCCACCAGGGAAGCCCTAATTCTCCTTATTTATTCAATCAGTCTAGCAGTGCTATTGTATATGATATTATCTTTGATTTAAAATCAATTCCTGTAGTTTCTTTTGTTTGAATGGCTTGGTACATAAAATTTACATTCAACAAATACAGAGAAGGTGTCTTCTACTTTGTTCTAAATGACCAACTATACCTACAATACACTGTATACTGAATATCAAGGAGAGTATACAACTTAGTTTGATGGGGTGTATCTCAGGTACAAAGAACTGGATTAATCTTAATTCTAGGTTTATGAAAAACTATCATCATAGGTCTTTTTTACTTAGAGGATGTATGTGTTACTGGTAATAATCTAGTATTTGTGTGAAGCACACAAGCATTTGTTAATTTATTAATAAATACAATCGACTTGATTTAAATTATTACTAACAAAGAAACGGATCTTTTATCAAACCGGAAGTGAATACTTTTTGTATATACCCTTAATACGCTACCTGTCCAGTATTATAAAGAGTACACTGTAAGACAATAAAATAGTTAATATAGAATATAAACATGATATACTTAATACATTATAATCACACCAAAAGATCAAGTGACATTTTATTCGTTACTTGAGAAAGCTAACTAAAATATTTATGAAGTCACTGACAAAAAACAATATTCAATTTGCCAGATTAATTTAAGAGATTTAAGGATGCTCCTTCACCTTGCAATGAAAGATTAAATGGTTTTTAAAAAAGCATTTCAGGGACTTCCCTGGTGGTGCAGTGGTTAAGAATCTGCCTGTCCGGGAAGATCCCACATGCTGTGGAACAACTAAGCCCGTGCGCCACAGCTACTGAGCCTGCGCTCTAGAGCCCGCGAGCCACAACTACTGAGCCTGCGTGCCACAACTACTGAGCCTGCGCTCTAGAGCCCGCGAGCCACAACTACTGAGCCTGCATGCCACAACTACTGAAGCCCACACACCTAGAGCCCCTGCTCTGCAACAAGAAAAGCCACCACAATGAGAATCCAGGGCACCGCAACGAAGAGTAGCCCCCGCTCACCGCAACTAGAGAAAGCCCACGTGCAGCAACAAAGACCCAAAGCAGTCAAAAACTAAATAAAATTAATTAATTATTTTTAAAAAGAATTTCAAAGATTAAATTACTTAACTGGTAACTTAGTATTCTACATGATCCTTTCCAAGTATAAATCTTCTAAAAAGAAACATGTGGTGTGTGCTTTTAAATTTTTCTTCTGTTATAAATATATGTTTCAACAGATAAAACAGGCTACTTCAAATTTTGGTCTAAGCATCAAACACGTCTTCATCTTCCTCTTTCTATTCATTTTAAACAAATAGTTAGAAATAATCCCCTTTGGGGATTATCATAGAAGAAATCTCTTTCTTGAGATGAGAACTCAAACTAAATGATGTCTAAAGCCCCATCCAACCAGAGTTTCTTAATTAAGAACGCTACTTACAAGAGCTCCAATCAGACTGATCAGCTACACTACTTCTCATGTAATATCCATGGGATGTTATATAGCATAAAAACACAGTTTGAAAACTGAAAATAAAACCCTGTGGTGTACAACAGGAACTTCCAAATCTGTTAGGCATGGACTCTTCTCTCTCTCTCTCTCTCTCTCTCTCTCCATATATATATATATATACATATATATATATATATTTATTTATTTATGGCTGCATTGGGTCTTCATTGCTGAGCGCGGGCTTTCTCTAGTTGCGGCGAGCAGGGACTACTCTTCGTTGCAGTGCGTGGGCTTCTCATTGCAGTGGCTTCTCCTGTTGTGGAGCACGGGCTCTATGTGCACGGGCTTCAGTAGTTGCAGCATGCGGGCTCAGTAGTTGTGGCTTGTGGGCCCCAGAGCGCAGGCTCAGTCGTTGTGGCACACGGGCTTAGTTGCTCCGTGGCATGTGGGATCTTGCCGGACCAGGGCTTGAACCCGTGTCCCCTGCACTGGCAGGCGGACTCTCAACCACTGCGCCACAAGGGAAGTCCCAGGCATGGACTCTTCTTGATTAAAGGACCTTCCTTTAATAAATCTATCGAACTGAAGAGAAACTTTTGGAAAACTATTATAATTAAGCCTGTAGACAGACTCGAATTTTTTTTTTTTTTTTTTGCGGTATGTAGGCCTCTCACTGCTGTGGCCTCTCCCGTTGCGGAGCACAGACTCGGGATGCGCAGGCTCAGCGACCATGGCTCACAGGCCCAGCCGCTCCATGGCATGTGGGATCTTCCCGGACCGTAGCACGAACCCATGTCCCTTGCATTAGCAGGTGGACTCTCAACCACTGCGCCACCAGGGAAGCCCCCTCGAATTTTTTTTTTTAATCTGTCAAACTTTCTACATAAATGCTTCACACTGGAATCTCTATAATCTGCCCTCGCCTTACTTTACTTCCCACCACCTGCCAAATATTACTGAACTAAACGCCTGCTCCCATCCTGCTCTCTCTGGCTTCGACCACTTGCTCAGGCTACCTGCCACCCATCCTGTGTTCAGTGTCAACCCAATCCTTACTTTCCCCATGTACCTTCCCTATTACACATGAGTATTACCCAACCCTATCCATCTTACACTTTATAAGCATACCTGTATAGTACTTTTATAGTACTTTATATACAAGTATATACTTATATACAACCCTACCCTTATGACTCAGTTTTACTTCTGTATTTTCATCTGAAGTTTATCATTTACCACCTGATAACATACTGTTTTAAATACATACAGATTATCTGTTTCTGACGTTTTGTGTCTACAACTAGATTGTTAATTCTGCACCTTACACTTCTTCTTTATTCCTGGAAATTCTCCATATTCAGTAAATACTTAATGGCTTGTTGATAAAAATAAAATTACCTTTATATGAACTCTTTCCTTTTTTGACTTTTCAAAATAGTACTTAAAATTTTAAACTGATAAATGTGTCCAATGTTCAATTGTTTTTATTCTTTAAAACTCAATTTTTGTTGTATCTACCCTAAAAAGTACCACAGAAAACATCATTTACTAATTTCCTAATATGCAATGTCCCATGGGTGTTATGAAAAATGCCAACTATATATGCTCATCATTCATAGTTTTCTTCAACTCTTCCTCTTAAAGTAAAAGTTGACACACATTGTATACAAATTAGAGCTAGTGTACCTACCCTTCTAAAAATCTAAAAACTGCTACTTATAATACGAACATTAAAAAATAAAAATAGCTTTGCTTTTTCTGATGAGAAAAGTACAATGTGCATATTCTAAAATCCTCAGAGAATGCCTAAGGGTATAAATAAGAAAATTTAAATCACTTGACATACTAGTAACGAACAGGAAGCATTGTTACCATATTTGCTGTGCCCTTTCATATATGCATACACACGTACAAAAGTTTAATTCCGGAAGCTACTCATTAAATCCTGGCTCTATACCTCCTACTGCTGCAACCTTGAGCTATTTATCTTCCGGATGCTTCTGTTTGTTAATCTGTAAAATGGGGCCAATAATATTTAGTAGGAGGAACGTTGTGGTTACTAAGGGAGGTAATCAATGTAAAGCATTTAGCAAAGGATCTAACATACAGCACATTTTCAACATTATTATATATCCTTGACATAAACACCATTTTGTAACCTGCTTCCTTCAGTTGACGACACTTCACTGACAAATTTCCCTATCGATAAATTCAAAAATATGTTGTTTTTAACAGCAGCTTAGAGCTTCTTCTATCAATGTACCATATTTAACTATCTCTATTTGACGTTTTGATTGCTTCATAATTTTTAATGATAACCATACTCTGGTGAACATGATTGTAGCCAGATCTTTGCACATATTCATAATCACATTTTTGGAATAAATCCCTAGAAGTAAAATTTCTGGTCCAAAGGGTACTCACATTTTAAATGTTTATACATATTTCCACAGAAAAGTACACATTTACTCATGCTTCATCAATGCACGTGCATGAGTATTTACCACATCCTCCCCAGCGTTTGGTATGGTCCTTTTCTTTTCTTTTCTTTTCTTTCTTTTTTTAATATTTATTTATTTGTTTGGCTGCGCCAGGTCTTAGTTGCAGCATGCGAACTCTTAGTTGCAGCATGTGGGATCTAGTTCCCTGACCAGGGATCAAACCCAGGACCCCTGCACTGGGAGCACGGAGTCTTAGCCACTGGACCAACCACCAGGGAAATCCCGGTATGGTCATCTTTTTAATCTTACCTAATCTGACAGCAGAAAAAAAAATGGTTCTAATTTGAACTTCTTGGACTATCGATGAGACTAAACATGAATTCATCAGTTCACTGGTCACGTGTATGTCTTCTTCTGTAAAATCCCTGTTCAAATCTTTTCCCATCTTCATACTGAGGCAGTTGCCTTATTCTGGTTAAGAGATTTCTTCCCTTAAAAATATGAATTTTCGGGCTTCCCTGTGGCGCAGTGGTTGAGAGTCCGCCTGCCGATGCAGGGGACGCGGGTTCGTGCCCTGGTCTGGGAAGATCCCACATGCCGTGGAGCGGCTGGGCCCGTGAGCCATGGCCGCCGAGCCTGCGCGTCCGGAGCCTGTGCTCCGCAACGGGAGAGGCCACGGCAGTGAGAGGCCCGCGTACCACAAAAAGAAGAAAAAAAAAAAAAAATATATATATATATATATACACACATATATATATATATATATATGAATTTTCACTGCTATATATATTTCAGATAGTTTTTTTTCCCACATTATAATCTGTCATTTCAATTCACCAAATTTTTATTATAAAGATGTGTTTAGATTTTTTAGTCAAATATACCCATCCATTTCCAATTTATGATTTCTGGATTCAGTGTCATCCTTTAGAAATTCTTCACCCATACAGATTTATAAAAGTATTAATCTAAATCTTACTTTAGTACCTTTTATACGTTACTCTGATTCAGTTTTATGAAGCAAAGTATTAGGAAGATGTATGTGAAATCTTAGAGAATTATTTCTGAAAATATCTCAGGTTGGACAAAGCATAATGCTTCGCCAAACCACTGTATTAAGGATGATATAGAAGCGGCTTTACCTAAGCTTCCGGAGCAGAATACTATAAAAAGGCAAGTCAGATACACTGGCTTCATATTTTTAGCAATTAATTTTTATCTCAATCCATATACCTCTGTTCTGCTTTCCAGGCTTGTTGATCCCACAGCTTACTTCACATCTGTACTCAAATTACTTCCTCAGGGAGAACGGCCTCACAGGTGCCTGTTATAAAGCACTCAGGATTCTTCCCTCTATCCTACAGTAGGTCTCGGTTGGAAATGATACATTTATTTTTATTAATTTGATTACTTGAATCACGGCAGAGATGATGAGGATTTTTGATCCCCACTGCAGTAGCTGGCATCTAAACAGGTCCTCGAGGGCGGAAGGGAAGTTCCTTTAGCTTTAGTTCCATATGGCTTTTTGTCTTGTTTGCTGGCATTTGTTATTCTAGGAAAAATATAAAGTCAGGTTGAAGCCAAACAAAAAGCTGTCCTTCCACAGTCCTTCTTAGGAAGTAATCCATCTTTCCCTCACACATATTTAGAAAAGCTGAAGAGGGGCACCATCATTCTAAAAATTCATTCCTGACGGGTCGAAAGGGGAAAACATATTTCATCCTAAAGTGATCTGCTAAATCGGGCTATTTCAGTACCATTTCATGCTCTTAAATATAGGTAAATACCAGTGTACTTTCCAATGCTCTGCAGTTGTAAAGCGTATACAAAAGGAATAAAAAACCTTTCATTTCTAAGACTGATAATCAAAGAGCAAGAATTCAAATCTGTGTAGGGTTTTGCAGTTTACAGAGCTTTTTTGTACACATTATTTAGTATTCACAACTTTAGGACAGTATGAATGAAAAACACTGCCTGCCATATCAGTAAACAAAGGATGTTGCAGCCATCAAGCCATCACATACAGTGTCCCCAACAGTGAGCCTTGAGAGAACTCAGGATAGAAACAGGATGCCCGCCGCCTAGCAGTCAAATGCTGCAGCCACCCCTGAGGATGCACCCTCAGGGGACTCAGGATACTGGCGACAGACAGCTGAGGTGCATAGCAAAGGAATGATTTCAGTGAGCCCAGACTCTTGCATCTTCCCATACATAGAAAAATGCTAAATTCTTTAACCTGAGATATCTGGTTTTCTTTAATTAACAGTAATCTTTTGATGTTCTGACTATCTGGTCTCTGCTGCAAAAACTCCTATACACCCTGGCTCCCCTCCTTGCCTCTTGGGAGCAGTTCCTCAGAGTTATCTGAGATGCTGTATCCTGGGCTCAAGTCCTCAGTTTTGTCCACCAAATAAAATACAAGTCTTAACTTTGAGGTTGTGCCTATTTTTTTTTCAGTCGACAGCAGGGATTTTATAGTCAGTGAAGGAACTCAACTTGAATTAAAAAGTCCAGCAAGGGGCAGGACCTGAACCCAGGACACCTGCTCACCTCCACACCAGTGCACATATTAGCCGAGGGCCCCCTTCTTCAATGCCCAGCAGTCATCCCCACTCCTTGTGAACTGTCTGGAAATGCCCCTTCTCTAAGTCTTCATAGACTGCACCCAGACCACTTCTATCAGGTTAACAATGTATTCTCTCAGAACTTAAAATAGTCCGTGGCCTATTATTTTGCATTCCTGGTAAATCTCTTTTTCTCCCACTAGTAGATAAATCCTCTGAAGAGACTGTTAGCTCCTCAAAGATAAAGGCTTTTTTTTAAACTTCCCACAGCACCTAGTGTAAGGATTTAAAATTGATGGTTAATAAACTGGAACAGGGAGGTTATATTCCAAAACATGAAAAACAAGCTATTTTTAAAGGCTTAGCCAAACACTAACCCAGGCGTGGTATCCCCACGCCCACCTGCAGACTCCCAGATCTGCTCAGAGCGCACGCACAAACCCACATTCCACGCCCAATAGGGGCTCAGTGTGCCCAAGACAGGTTGCAGGGTTTTCACCCTGAGGAGGTGGCAGTACTTTTCTGATCCCAGATCTGGGGAGTGTCACCTGGAGGCTTTTCTTTACAAAACAGGTCTTTCACAATAGCTCCTGGCCCAGCAGGTGCCCCAGGGAGAGGCTAGAGAAGGAAGAAGGGCAAGAAGCAGAGTCAGCAGGGGAGGGTCCTTTCACTCCCAGTGATGAAACTCCCAAGCCACTTCCACCACTTTGCCTTCCAGCATAATGAAATGAAATGTGAGAGAATAAGTAGGCAAGGGAAGGAGGAGAGACACTGCCTTCTCTCTCATACCCAGACGTGAGATACAATACAATCTCTATTGTATTGAGTGAGATTCATTTTCAAAATTTCAAACTACTTCCTAAAGGAAAACATCCACAAGCATCTGTTTTTTCCCTTCTACACCAAAAGTCTCCTCCATACTTATATAAACATAGGTGGTCATATCAGCGACCAGCCTGCTATATTCACCCCAAGGGACAGATTCCCTTTCAACACATAAAGTCACACGTTTAGACACACTAAGCCTACTGCATGCATCCATCCTTACAGCCTCCATCATGCACAAGGGATCTGTGGTCACACCAATTAAAACCCACTGGACACACCCATTCAGGGCACATGAGACTGCATCAGTTTTTCGGTCTCAAGATCATTTCCTAAGATTCACCTGTCAATATCTAACTCATTAACACTGTGGATCCCCATTTTTAGCATTCGATTTATGTTTTGCAACCTCACGCATTTTCTGGATAATGAATATACCATGCGGTCTCTAAATTCCAACAAATGGGAGTAGACTCCCACGATGATAATGTTGATGATTCCTAACTTTGGGGAAGCCAACTTTAAGGTAAATGTTTCTTTAAAATAGGAAAGATGTAAACTGTTCGTGGGTGAGAGATGACCTACAGACTGGGGAACAATCATGAATGCTATCACTGCTGCTCCCTTTTCTTGAACAGAAACGTAATTCTTTTACGTGCCACAGTTAATGCATAAGTGAATGCAAAGCAGAGTCAGCACTATTAAAAACCTGTTGCATGGGGGTAGGCAGGTGAACAATAAAAGGGTAGCACAAGGAAGCCTTCTGCCTGTGATAGCAGTTAAATAAATCTGCACATGCGACAAAACTGCACAGAACTATACACACAAGCACACACAAATGACTGCATGTAAAACTAGTGAAATCTGAACAAGCTCTGCAGATTGGACCAAGGTCTTGGTTGTGATTTTGCACTACAGTCAGGCAAAACGTTACCACCGAGGGAAACTGGGTAAAGGGATACAAGATGTGCTTTGTACAAGACCCAGGAGAATTCCTAGGAACCTATAATTATTTAAAAAGAAAATTTTCAGAAAGAAAACCTGTCAGTAGCAAACACTGTTTGCTGTACATACAGACATACATTTAGTCGTATTCATTCAATTTATTAAGCACATACTATTGCCTGGCACTGTTGCACATGCTGGGGCTATAGACACAGAAATGATATCACCTTTGATCTTGAGAAACTCACAGCCTGGTCATCCACCAGGAAAGCAAAGTATGGAGGGAAGAGAAGGTACAACGGTACTCTACGCGCAGAGGTCACGTAAGGGTCTGCAGCTGGTACATGTCATAGTCAAGCTTTACATGAAAGCAAATGTATTTGCCAATCACCACTCCATTCACAAAATAAATGACTATGTACGACCAGAATAAAATGGTCATATTAACGTAAGGTTCACATCATTAAAAAATCTCAACCCTGGAGCTTCCCTGGTGGCGCAGTGGTTGAGAGTCCGCCTGCCGATGCAGAGGACACGGGTTCGTGCCCCGGTCCGGGAAGATCCCACATGTCGCGGAGTGGCTGCGTCTGTGGGCCATGGCCGCTGAGCCTGTGCATCCGGAGCCTGTGCTCCGTGACGGGAGAGGCCACAACAGTGAGAGGCCCGCGTACCGCAAAAAAAAAAAAAAAAAAGGATTCCCATTTCATCTTCAATAAAATGGGGGAAAAAAAAAATCTCAACCCTGGAGAAAAGTTTCTGCTAAAGGTATTTCTATCTTAAGAGCAAATAAATGTTCAGTTAAAATAAGCTGACTGCTTTCATAAGAAAGGGGGTTGTGTTTGACTTCAAAATGTCAATGCTTCCTTTAAATTGCTTTTTGAGATATGTCTTTGGAAATGTAAAATTATTCAAGTTAAATTTACAGCTTAGTTTAAAACATGTAAAACTGAGGGTGATAAAGAATATTAACTTGGAATAGAAGTTGCTATTCTTTAAAACACAGCTATGGATTCACTTTGCGTGTTAACGTGCTTTCCTGGAAAACTTTTGTAAAAGTAAACAATTTCATTTTAAATCAATATGATCTTTTATTTAAGAGGTACTTCCTCCCTGATTCTGATTTTCCATTAACAATATGTCAGTATCTTAACTTTTATTTATCAGTCCCTCTAAGCCCGTGCGCCACAACTACTGAGCCTGAGCTCTAGAGCCCGTGAGCCACAACTACTGAACCCGCACGCCTAGAGCCCATGCTCCACAACGAGAGAAGCCACTGCAATAGAAGCCCACGCACCGCAATGAAGAGTAGCCCCCGCTCACCACAACTAGAGAAAGCCCGTGCACAGCAACGAAGACCCAACGCAAAAATAAAAAATAAATAAATTTATTGAAAAACAAACAAACTCAGGAGACCAAACCCTAAGAGTTCTCATCACAAGGAAAAAGACTTTCTTCTTCTCTCTCTCTCTTTTGTTTTTTTTTTGCTATTTCTTTCTATTGTATCCATGAGTTGATGGATGCTAACTAAACTTACAGCAATAATCATTTCACAATATATATAAAGTTAAACCATCATGCTGTACACAAACTTACACAGTGATGTTTGTCAATTATATCTCAATAAAACTATAAAAAATGATATGCAGGCAAAATTAATAAGACTTACTATGTTACAGAATTTTTACTGTTTCCATTAAATAAAATACTTCTTATCTAAAATAAATTATCACAAGACATTAAATAGACCTAAATAAATGATTAAAGATACCAAGTTATGAGGCTGAAAATATTTTTTTATTTTGAAGATGTCATTTCTCTCCAAAAACATGTCATATCAATTCAATGCAACCCCAATAATAATCCAGAAAGGGTTATTTATTTATCTTTGTTTTGTGGACCCTTATAAGCTGATCAAAAATATATTCATAAGTATAGTGGGCCAATAAAAACCAAGACACTCTTGCAGGCGGGAAAAAAACTCATGAATGTCAAAAATTGAGTATAGTGTTAAACAGATATTCTGGTTGAAATAATTCAACTACAGGTATCACATACTGGAATACATAAATGGTAAATCAGACATATAGGTTCCTTAATTCACACTTTCCCTAATAAAGAGCCATCAGAATACCATGTTTGAAAACTTAATCTGCCACAGACTATGGGAACAATTCATCATCTCTTCACTTCTATTTTTCTATCATGTATCTGGCATGGAGCCAAGTGCCAAAACGCAACAGCCATCCAAAGCAGACAGGGTGCGTGCCATCATGGAGAGCATCTACAAGGAACAGAGAACGGTATGCTCTCCGCAGCCTGCGCACGAGACACAGGGCTGTGCGTGCAGACCGCCCACCACTCCTGAAAAAAGCACTGATGCTCCAAGTGGCTGCACTGAACAGCCACAGTCCTAGACTGGGACACAGGATTCCAGAGACCTCTAGACCTCTGGAGCTTCCATCAAGCCGAGAACAGTCTCAGGAGTGAAGTGACTCCAGTCCTATAAACTCAGTGCCAACGCCAGTATGCCTACAGCTTCTCTCCCTTATTTTCAAGCCACTTAAGACTGAACAAGAGACTCTTAGAATACCTCATGCAGAAACAGCGAATGTGCTACATAACAAAGCTGTTGTTATTAAGAGGTATTTTCTCCACAACGCCTTTAGGGACCTGTCCCCTCTCCCTTTAAACAATATTAGGTCGTATGACTCAGGTTTTCAACAGCTGAGGTGGTCAAAAAATGTTTATACCAAATATCGAAATAATCCTTGCCTCAGCAAGCTGGCTAAAATGAAAACCAGCTCTTCTGATCTCCATCGACCCTCTCAAGTCTGCTTGACTTAAAAGCCTGACACCATCCTGAACCCCGCTTCCTCCTCCCAGATCTTTTCCATTTTATTAGTTGTCAAGTCTTAGGGGTCCTGAGAATGACTCTCAAATTGATCCCTTCTCTTCCATTCTCACTGCCACAACAATCATCCAGAGTGCCATTAAATGGAATCCACATCATGACCCTAAACCACAGAATTATTCCCCACCTCGTACACATTAAATAAAATTCACATTATGACCCCAAACCACAGAATTATTCCCCACCTTGTACACATGGGACCCAACAACCACACACGACTACTCGCGCACACCCTTCCTCCTGAGCGCCACTGATCACCTGGTTCCCTCCACCTCAAATGTCTCTGACAAAAATCCCATCTCACAATTTAGCTCGAAAGCAACTTCCTCAAAGAAATTATGTCCTAATTCTTTACCATCTCTGAACCCCCAGAATACCTTGTACCATTCATATGCCTTGCAATGCAGTTACTCACCTGAGTACTTATCATGGATGTATTTTATGTAAGGGTAAGGCTTGCCTTGTCCCACCCAGTGCAAGGACATATCCTGTGAACACAGTGCACAGGAGATGACTGATAAATATTTATCAAATGGAACTGACCTTGACCATTCATGGTAAAATGCTGGCTTCTTCTCAAATGCAAGCATTGTGTAAATGGGGCTAAAATGTTGATGAGTGGGGAGGCAGGAACTCCAGCAGTTCCAGTGATCTCAGGAAGTGTGATTTCCTAAAACTCATTATCAAAATCACCAACACCCACGGCTCAACTTCATGAAAAAGGAATCCAACATCAAAGATATGGCAATAAAGTTCCCCAGGCCTCTGAATTACACACACACACACACACACACACACACCCTCTCTCTCCCCACCCCCTCCTTCTCTCTCTCCCCACCTGCCCCCATCCCCAAGAAAGGGGTAGACCTCAGGGCAGGACAGTCAAGCTTTTATAGCAGTCTCTGGAGTCAGAATGCCTTGGTCCAATCTTGCCTTGTTACTGTGTGAATGTATTCAAAGTATATAAATTACCTGCGCCATAATTTCATCATCTGCAAAATAAAGATTATGACGTAGTACCTCCTTCATATAAAGCATGTATATGCTAAATAAGTGTTACAGTATATAAGTGTTTGCTACTACTATTTTCCGGAATGTATATGATTTATTAATAATTTACTTAAATATTTAGAATGAGATTATCTACTGGCTGATTCTTAATAGATAAGATCTCATGTGCAATTAACAGCATAAGGACCCAATCCTGAAAATGGATCTGACCTGGGGGCATCTCCCAGGGCCAGGCAATATTCCATGCTTTTTACTGTAACAATGAAATCAAAAGGTCAGAGGGTCCTAAAGACTGCTAAAAAAGAAGCAAACCCAGAACAGGATCTCTGTTTTGATTCAGCTATGTTGAACACTGCAGGAGTTAGGGCTACAGGGATCCTAGCTACAGCCTGAGTTTGAACTGACTGAAGAGGCCTTAATGGATTGCCAAGTCTTAACATCAATTAAGACCTGATAGGTATGTCCAAAAGAGTAATAAAATAATTCAGAAGGACCTCATAAATATGAAACATTAAATATTTGCAACATGTCTTTCAATCAAACAGTTAAGATCTATGCTTCAGAGAACAGAAACTCATAAAGCACTTAAATGAACATGAGAAAAGCATTAACTGAGGCACAAATTAAAACTGAGACAGCACAATGCTCTCTATGGGCTGGGACTTTCTAGTACCCAGATATTCCAGGAGACACAACAAAGTAGGGAGAAACTGTGTAAAACAGGAATCAGAGTGTCAAGAAAGCAGCAAAGACTCATCAGGATCTTTCTCAAGATCATCCAAATACAAAAAAAAAAAAAGAAGAAGAAGAAAAGTATAAATAAGATTCCATGCATGATAAGCAACGTCCGACTAACTGACTGAAGAGCCTCTCCACAAGGTTAAACTGAGATTCCCTTTGTGAAATATTATTTTTTCATTAACTCTGTAAATGTGAAAGATTGTATGAAATGGGGGTCTAGCACTGCTCAAGCTTTTCTAATTAGTCCCCTAATGGCCAGAAGGAAAATAAAATTAAGAACCTCATCCTTTGACAAATTAAACCATTTCAAACATCAAAAATTAATGCATTCTGGGCTTCCCTGGTGGCGCAGTGGTTGAGAGTCCGCCTGCCGATGCAGGGGACACGGGTTCGTGCCCCGGTCCAGAAAGATCCCATATGCCGCGGAGCGGCTGGGCCCAGGAGCCATGGCCGCTGAGCTTGCACGTCCGGAGCCCCGCAACGGGAGAGGCCACAACAGTGACAGGCCCGCGTATCGCAAAAAAAAAAAAAAAAAAAAAAATTAATGCATTCACATGCTTCAAAAGAACAGAACGAACAGAATATGTTTAGTGATGGCTAAATATGGGTCTGTGGAAGGAGGACAAGGACAGGATAATTCATTGTGGCCTGATGGAGGGCCATTCTGTCCGGGCTAACACAGCAGTAAGGAAACTGAGACAAAAGAACTCACTCCAACTTCCTAACAGACACACAGAAGGCCTCATGGAAAAATGGAAATTAACCTCTGTGTGTGCATGACTGTGTGTACACTCTCTACTTCCATAATGGCTTCAGTGTTTCTTGATACTTTACTAAAATACAGTAAATCCAGATTACAGAAGTATCTTGGTCCCTGGACAGGACAACCAGTTAAAGCTACCACTCTCCCATTTCTAAAGAGCACTGATTAATTAATTAACGAAAAGGGACAAAAGTGGTATGTGCTGGTACAAAGACAGACGAAGTGGGCTTAAATTTTTCTCTAAGTAAGCGTTCCTTGAGGAAGGCTGGCAATTCTCTACTCCAGATAATATTTATGTTTTCAATAAAGACTGAAATGTAAAAATTGGACTATGGATCTAGTTATAATACATTAGGCAAGTCCTCAGAGCAACTGCTGTTTACGTTGAAAGAAGCGAGTGAGAGAGCATTACATCCATTAAACACTCCTAAAGGGTTCCATGTTTCCCAATAATCCTGTAAGGATTCTAGTCTTATTGTCAGAAACAATAAACAATACTCTTGAGCAGATCATATTTCATTTTATGCCTTTTTGGCAAACTGCAAAAAGAAAAAAAAAATGATGTGGTCAATAAATGAATAACTCCTCCAGTCAGAACATTAATAAAAACCCTCTTACACTTTGCCCTTAGATAAATGACTCATGAGAGGGCCCAGGAAAATAAACCACCTCACAAAAACATCAGTGAGAGAGAAAAACCTATTAGTTCCCAACTGCAGAGGAATGGAAGAAAAACTACCCAGAAACAAGGCCTCTTATTCCACAATGTGACCACAACTACTTCTACCCTCTTCCGTTGCCACCATTTTTATTTGGGACCTCCAACTTTACAACTGTAAAATGGGATAATAAAAACGCCCCAGCAGCAACAAGCACACCGTGTACCCAGATCTCGGTTTCTAGTATCATTCTCTAATAACAGGAACCAGGTCTCCTTGGAGAAATGTCTGATTCTAGGACTGAGGCAGGAGATATATAAAATGAGTATGTAGCATCTGTAGCGACAGAAAGTAAGGAAGAAAAGGAGGGAGAGGGAAAGGCAAGGGTAAAGGGAAGAAAAGACAAAAAAAAAAAAAAAAAAACCACAGGGAATTCCCTGGCCGTCCAGTGGTTAGGACTCCACGCTTTCACTGCAGAGGGCCCGAGTTCAATTCCTGGTAAGGGAACTTAAGGTCCCACAAGCTGTGCTGCACGGCTAAAACAAACCACAAAAAAAACACAATAAGGGGGTTTGTCAAAGGGATACAAGGACCAACTAAAAGAGTTCCCAATGCCAACACTAGAACAATCTGAGTAACAAAATTAAGTAGTATTAGGGGCTTCCCTGGTGGCACAGTGATTGAGAGTCCGCCTGCCGATGCAGGGGACATGGGTTCGTGCCCCGGTCTGGGAAGATCCCACATGCCGCGGAGCGGCGAGGCCCATGAGCCATGGTCGCTGAGCCGGCGCGGCCGGAGCCTGTGCTCTGCAACGGGAGAGGCCACAACAGTGAGAGGCCCACGTACCGCAAAAAAAAATAAAAATAAAAATAAATTAAGTAGTATTAGATTATAACCCAAAAGTATAAAATAACCATGAGTCTATATTAATATGTGTTTAGATAGATAGATAAAAATAGACAGATAAATAAGGGACAACAGACAAATCTCATGAGTTGAAGTAGTCCAAATAATCTTTGTGTACACTTCACCCTCAAGGAGGAAGCGCACAACTCCCCACTCTTCAAGTGTAGGGAACACAGGGCGACTTCCTTCCAAGAAGTAACAGTAAGGAAAGCAAGAAAGAGGATAACTTTACAGTGTAGAAACCTGACCAACCCTATCTCAGCCAGGTAACCAAGGTCAGCATCGACAGTGATAAATCATTCTGACAGCATATACTGTTGATCTGATGTCACGACAATGGCACTTTAGCTCTGTGATCCTCCTCTTAAAGAGGTATAACCCCAGACTAACCATGAGAAGGACATCAGACAAATACCAATTGAGACTCACTCTATAAAATATTTGACCAGTACTCTGCAAACTGTCAAAAGTCATCAAATATAAGGAACGTCCGACAAACTGCCACAGCCGCAAGAGGCCAAAGAGGCATGACCCCAAAATGTAGTGTGGGGTGCTGGATGGGATCCTAGAACAGGAAAAGGACAGTGGATAAAAACTGCAAAGATGGGAATCAGGTATGAACTTACAATAATGTATCCATATTGATTCACTCATTGTAATAAACATACCATAGAAATGTAAAGTGTTTGTAACAGGGGAAACTGCACATGGGTGTATGAGAACTCTCTGTACTATCATCACATTTTTTTTCTGTAAATCTAAAGTTTTTCAAAAATAAAGTTTATTTTTAAAAATGCCTGACTAACCTTCTACGCAAGGCTAAGTTTTTTTTTAAGTTTATGGAAGGGGAGTTATTGTTCAATGGATATAAAGTTACAGTAATACAAGATGAGCAAGTTCTAGAGATCTGATGTGCAACATAGTACCTATAGTTAACAACATCGTGCTGTGCACTTAAAAATATGTTAAGTGAATTCCCTGGTGGGGCAGTGGTTAAAAATCCACCTGCCAATGCAGGGGACCCGGGTTCAATCCCTGGTCCGGGAAGATGCCACATGCCACGGAGCAACTAAGCCCATGTGCCACAACTACTGAGACTGCGAGCCACAACTACTGAGCCCACGTGCCACAACTACTGAGCCCATGCGCTTAGAGCCTGTGCTCCACAACAAGAGAAGCCACCGCAATGAGAAGCCCGCACACCGTAACAAAGAGTAGCCCCTGCTGCCGCAACTAAAGAAAGCCTGCGCACAGCAACGAAGACCCAACACAGCCAAAAAGAAAAAGATTAGGTGAAATTGGTGAAGGGAATCAAAAGGTGCAAACTTCCAGTTATAGAAAAAGTCATGGGGATCTAATGTACAGCATGGTGACTATAGTCAATAATTTTGTATTGCAAATATGAAAGTTGCTAAGAAGGTAAATCTTCAAAGTTCTCATCACAAGAACAAAATGTTGTAATTTTGGATGGTGACAGATTGTAACTAGACTTGTTGTGGGGATCACTTTGCAATGTATACAAATGAATAATTATGTTGTACATCTGAAACTAATATAATGTATGTCAATTATACTTCAATTAAAAAGTAAAATAAAATATTGAATTAAAAAAAAAAAGAAAAAGAAAATAAAAAATGTTCTTAACCATTAAAAAATATAACGAAGAGACACAAACTCTTGGGAGGCAATGGATATGTTTACTACCTTGATTATGATGACAGTATTATGAATGTACAGATGTTCAAACTCATCAAATTATATACATTAAATACATGCAGTTTTTTGTGTGTATCACACCTCAATAAAGCCATAAAAAAAAGTTTATAGAAGTATTTAGTTTGTTCACAAGCTACAACAGCTGTAGTCTTAAAACATGTTTTAAAAATTATACTTTTTCATTTGTTTTCCAAAAGAAACAACATATTCCATTTCATTTTGAGGGGCTCTTAGAGATTTGCTTTTCCACCTGATAAAAAGAAACTGGGGTCAGCTGTGACACTGCATGGGGCCTTTCGAGAGGCTCACAGGAGAAAAAGAAGAGTTACTTGCAAAGATTACAAATTGGAATTGAACCATATAAGGCTGTTTCTTGACTACAGTTGAGGCAGCCTGCTCAGATATACTGTAACCACTCTAATAAGGAATGCTTAATTATCACTAATAGAAATGACCTCTATTTAGAAAAACATTGTTATGATTTTTTTTACCACAGATATTTTCATCTGATCATCTTACTACTGTATTCTACATAGGCAAAGAATACTTTGTACTTCCTTACTACATCATTCATTTCATTTATTATTTCTTTACTGTCATCGATTTGCCTAATGAATAAAATCATTCATTTTAACATTCATTGCATTCTTTGTAAAGGACTACTGAAAAACAGAAAAAGCAAGACATTTACATATTTTTTAAATCACAGCAATATGAAGATTAATTATCCATAACGCAACTAGACATATATAATATTTATCTTCCCAGCATCCTCTCGGAACCAGCCCTGCTTCATCCTAGAGAAATTCTGCTTAGTCCGTGTGTTTGGGTACGGATGTCCCTCCGCCTAGAGCCCAGGAATGGGCATGTGACCCTGGCCTAACTGATCTGCGCATTCTCCCCCATGGTCACCTCTGACTGGTTTAGAGAACAGGTGACAGGAACAACTGTTAAGTTGTCAGAAGAAGTGCTTGCTCTTTCTCTGAGAATATAAATGTCTTTATGATAGAGGCAACCAGCAGCCATGCAGTTTCCACACTTGAACCGTCTGAGAATAAAGCAAGCAGAAGCGACAAACCTGAAAAGTGAATAGAGAAAGTGAGCACTAGTGACATAATTTAAACTGCTGCATGGGGCAGGACTTAAAAACAGCTTCACCTCTTGGATGGACCCATTCCGTAAGCCAATAAACCATAAACCTGTTTTTGATTAAGCAAGTCTGAAGTGGTATATCAGTTAAGATTGGGTTTAGCTGCAAAAGTCAGCAAACTTAAAAGGACAGTGGCTTAGCCATGACTGCAATTTCTATCTGTAGCATTCAGAATGCAGAGTCAAGGGCTGGTATGGAAGTTCTGCTCCCCCAAGTCTTACAGAACCACGCACATTCTAGCTCACGGCATCACCATCCCTAGAGTCAGACCCCCTCTCATGAGTTTAATCCTACAGTTAGACCTCCTGCCATTGCGTCACATGTCACACACAGAAAGGAAGAAGGGAGGAAGATGTGAGGTAAAGGGAATGCACTAGGTGACTTTACAGGTGGGTTCGTAGCAGCCACTTACGGTAAGTTCTTACTGGCTGGAACTTGGCCACATTCAGAGGCTAGAAAATGTCAGTCACCTTTCTTCTGGGCAGCCACGCACACAACTAAAAATTCTATTGTCACAGAAGAAGGAAAGAACAGAGATTTTGGGACAATCAGTCCCTGCCAATCTGGGTGTCTACAATTTCCAACTAAGGTAACTTATACAAATCATATACTACGTAATAGGTGTTCTTTCAATGACTGTAATTTAAAAGCAAGAAACTTTAAGGCATTAAATCACTGCAGTACTTACATTTTGGGAATCCCACACAACAATGACACATTTAGAATCCAGCAATATGAGCATCTAATTTCACATTTTAGAAAACCAAAATTTTGAGAGTAGAGCTTTATCATGTGGCCCAAGTTGTTAACATAAGGATACAAATTCAATTAGGAATTAACACTACAATATCTAAAGAAATTCTACAAAGAAAAAGACAAGAGACTCAACAGAAAAATCTGCTAAAACATATGGATACATGATTGACAGAAAGGGAAACAAAAATGGCCAACAAGAATATGACTGGGATTAAGAGCAGACTGGTCATACACATTGACTTTCACGCTCTCCTCTACTCAAATGAGAGGTAATAGATTTTTCTTTTGGCATAGAACGTGAGATGAGTCAATCACAGCAAAAAAAAATTTCTGGAAAGGCAAAAAGCAGATGGAAGAAAGGTAAAGGATTTAGCAGACCCTAGAAAGCTGAATGAAGATAAGCCAATTGTGAGGAAAACTGAGAAGCAATCTCACTTACCCGACAAAACCTTCCAGGATCTGGGAGGCTGTCAGCTCCACTTGACTCTAGAAAAGGGGGTAACATTCAGCTATATCAAGGGAAACTGGCCGAGAATCCCTCTAAGAATTATTTAGATCTCCAGATGCCCTACCTTATTGAACACAGATGACCGCCCTCCCCAATCCTAGAAGACCGGTGGTTCACTCTCGGGATAGAGGAAAACATGGGGCTTCTACTGGGAGTCCAGGGACACCCTGTGAGTGAGGGAATCATACGGAGAACAGAGTACGGGGGGGGGAGCAGACTGCTGAGGTGTCATGTCCAGTTTTCTTCCCAGTCAGGTTGCAAATGGCTGCCTGGCCTATACCTGTAGGCAGCAGTCTGGAAGCTCTTTCTTTGAGAACCTAATTGGTCCTAGAATCAAGCCTACAGATATTCCCTGCCATTTGGGGCTCCACAAGTAGTAGCCCAGGGAGGTGACTCTGCTGAGAAGCCCACATTCCAGTACAGAGCTTACAGGAAGCTGCTGAGTGCTCCAACCAGAGATTACAGTGATTATAAATGCATTCAAAAAACAAGAGGACATCATTAACAAAGGATTACTATAAGAACAAGTGACTTTTAGAAATTAAAAATGTGACAGTAAAAAAATGAAATAAAAGGATGGGAAGATGATGACGACATGCTCTTTCAGAAAGCAGAACTGAACACAAAGGAGGAGTAAAACAATAACTGGAATTGAAGAAAATTGGAATTGAAGTCCAGGATGTGCAACGTGGGAATATGGGAGTTAAAGAGAAAACAGAAAATGGAGATGAGGACGGCATCAAACAAACACAACCGTCCTGCTCCCCAAACTCTGGTTGCCTGAACTGAATAGATAATGAAAATAAATTTTGAGGTAGTACTCTCTGGAGGAAACACTATTCCTGGATCCTCTGACACGTTCCGCTCTGGTTGCTTGCTACGTGAACTCAGTAAATGAATCAAGTTGGATAACAAGGGATGTCTGCATTTGAAAAAAGAAATTTCCCTAAAACAAGGGTTTAAAAGTTGACACAACTATAAAACCAGCTGCAAATGATAGAAACTGCAAGATTTGACGAAAACCGATCACACAGAGGCACATCATTGAGAAATTCAGAACACCTGCAACAGAAAGACACTTCTTCAAGATTCCAGAGAGAGAGAGAGAGAGAGAAAGCAAGGGGGCGGGGGGAGGAAAGGTCATCAACAAAAGTACTGGGAATCATGACGGCATTCAAACAGAAGCTGGAGTGGAGGAATGCCTTCAAAATCCCAAAGGAAAATCGTGTCCAACCCTGAATTCCAGACCGAACCACAATGTCAATGAAATATAAAAGTAAAGGTATGTTAGGTGTCAAAAATTTACATCTCCTACAAGGACTCTTCTCAGGAAGGAGGAGATGCACAGCAAAGAAGGAGGTAAACAAAGGAGGAGGAACCATGAGATAAGGGAATTGAGGGCTCAAGAGAGAGGAAAGAACTGACAGCTATGGGGCCCCAGGACCGGAGCTGTGCACGAGGCAGGGCAGCACCATAGGCCCCAAGAAGAAGGATCTGACACAACACCCCAGGAATCTAAACGCACAGAGGGGAGAATCAGACAACTCGGGGATTGGAGCAATGATAAGAATATTCAAAACTCGGTAAACAAACAATCAGACAAAATTTATAAGAAAGGAAGAGTAAACGCTGAGCACAGCACAGCTTTGAGTCGTGTCTCCAAAGGTTTAATTACGTAAACACTTAATATGGATTGAACCAAAGCTGACACAGCTACACTGGAGAGAGAGCAAAGCTGTGGGTTTGGTGGGGGCAGGCAGAGGGGTGTGGAGAGGAAAAGGGCTCAATCCTGTATTACACACTGGGAAGTCGGCAGGTAAGGGCTAACACTAAGGGAAACAAAGAGAGTAGTTCCTCAGAGGGCAGAAAAACAGGGTGAGGAAAACAAGCAAAGACTTGCTGCTGCTTCTTACCCAGCTGTGTTGGTCAATCTGACTGTTTAAGCTATGTGCAAACAAAATTTTAATGAAAACTAAGAAACAAAATGAGAATCCCGGACAGATGTGGGAGGGCGTTCCACGTGGAGTGATGCACAGTGAGGAGACCCTACCATGTGTCAGGGATCATGGGGGACTGTAGGAGCCGAGACTAAGAAAACACCATGGACCAACCACACCGTGGTGGTGAGGCCAGATGGGGGCGGGCAATTCACAGAAGAAGAGCTGACCTCACACGCAGAGGATGTAAAGCCATTAAGGGATCTGGGGTAGAAGATCCATGAGACACATTTAGGGGGATGAATCTGGTAGTGCTGAGCAAGGGGCACTGGGGAATGAGAGGCAGAGGCGCCAGTTAGAATGATATTTCAACAGTCCAAGAAGAGTTAATGAGCATGAGTTTCCAAAAAAAGGCAAAGGATAGTATAATGAGGGAGAGAGAGTAGGAGAGAGGTTAAAACTCACTAGAAATCAAGGAAATACACATCAGAACAACAACCTATTACTTCATATCTATCAGAATGGTGTAGAATGAGAAAGGAGAATAATATCAAGGTTTTGCAGTGATTTGGAACAAGGGAAAATTTGACATGCAGCTGCTGCATGTTTAAACTTGTAGAGCCATTATGGAAAAAATAAAAATATGGCAGTAATTAGTGAAATTAAGTATGTTTAAGCCCTATCTGATCACTCATCTTAAAGATACATGTTTGGAAACGTTGACGGCAATACTGTAGTAATGGGAGTTGAAGGCATGGAGGTATACACTAGGGAATGGAAAAGTAAAATATAGTAGGTGAATGTTACAGAATACTATGCAGGAGTAAGAACTGATACCAAACTAGATATAACTTAAAAATACAGTGTTAGGTGAGAACTGTAAAAAAGAGAAATGAGTTTTATAACATAGAACCATGTATGAAAATCAACCACACACACTTACAAACACCACTGACAACTCTGCAAGGGCTCCTGCACATCTAGGGACATAACGCCACATCGGAATGTGTGCTTAGCTGGTTGTGAGAAGCAGGGCGTGACCAGGGGAAGAGGAGTGCAAGAGGGCGTCAAAGACAAAGGAAGTGAAATGACTGAAACAGGAGAGGAGCCTTCCAGGTAGCAATAAGGGAGGTAAAGTACAATGGACTCAACTGTCTACAGCAGAGGATCAAAAACACCAACACTGCTCAACACTAAACCCCACCCCCAAAGAAAGACAGAAAGACGGACAGAATTGGGATGAAGTAGAGAGAAATATAAGGGGTGTCAAGTACAAAAAAAAAAAAGAGGATTTAGAATCAGAAGACATGGATTTCAAGTCTGGCTCCCAAATCTTCTAGGTATATGGCCTAAAATAAATATTTTACCTTCTATGCCTCATTTTCCTTATGCATAAAAAAGGAAGATACTGTAACTTCTGCTTAGAGTAACTGTGAGAATTAAACTAGAAAATTTTCTATAAATATCAGGTTGCTTTTAAGCCCAGAAACTGGAAGACAGTCCAAATTTAAAGTGGCCCTTATGTGGCATCACAAATGTGGTATACAGTGTGTCGATCTCTGGGATACAGTGCCATAGACAAACAGTCTCGTGGTACCCACCTGCTGCCCAGTAGATAATTCTGAGAATTACAGTTTTGAATCAATTGTTGTGTTTTTTTGTAAGTTTTCTACTGGTCCCCACCTTGAGAAGACTACTTCTACTGAAAATAAGTTTTCTGACACTCCATGGAAAGGAAATCACAAAGCGTCCATTTATCAAAGCTGAGAATCACATTAATAGCCAAGGAAGCAGGCTACCTACCCCGCCCAACATCACACTCCACCATCTTGGCCTGGATCACAGCGCACACAATTCAAATGGGAGAATTCTTTCCCCGAAGCAAGTTTCCATTATATTTCAGTTCCCTAAATTTTAAAGGCAGTGTCCCTTGGACATGAGTAGGCCACTCACAGTCATGAGTAAAGAATCAAGAAGAATCAAACATAATCCCTTCTAGAAAATGTCACCCTTCCTGACGTCTGTCCTTTTCTCCCATTGCCACAGCTGAGAGGAAAAGCTGCAGGGCAACTAGCCTCCTCTCCCTTGCATATAATCTGCTCATTTCTTCCTCAGATTTCCAAAACACTCCACTCCTCAGCTGCTAGGCCTCTCTTCATCATCTCTGCCAATTAACACCTTGCTCTCCCTCTAAAATCTTTGCAGTCTTCCCAGCTGCCCTGTGCTCTCCATCCACCAGTCATACCAGCAATAATTTTAAAAGCACATGCATATTAACTTACACCTCATCAGTAGAAAGCCATTGTTTCAGGAAACTCTATTATCTAGATTTTTTTTTGTCCATATGTTTACAATGAGCATCTTCAGATACTTGCTATTATAAAGTGAAATATCCAAAATAATTAAGGATGAACTATGTATCAAAGTAGGTTATCATCTAACCTAATTCTATTAAATGTAATATTTATAGAGAAAAATCTCATTTGCCATTTGTGGTAAAAAACTGTATTCCAAAGCGAGAGAGTGGCATGGACATATATACACTACAAAACGTAAAATAGATAGCTAGTGGGAAGCAGCTGCATAGCACAGGGAGATCAGCTCGGTGCTTTGTGACCACCTACAGGGGTGGGATAGGGAGGGTGGGAGGGAGCCGCAAGAGGGAGTAGATATGGGTATATATGTATATGTATAGCTGATTCACTTTGTTATAAAGCAGAAACTAACATACCATTGTAAAGCAATTACACTCCAATAAAGATGTAAAAAAAAACACATTGTATAAAATTTTTTAAAATTAAAAAGAGATATATGTAAAAAAAAAAAACCTGTATTCCAAACAGAATTTATACTTAATACATATTCCTTATAATAGAACTCTCAACTTCCCAAGAAACTGCAAGAATCATGATGGCAAGAAATACCGCCTACCACTTTCAACAGTACCATTACTACTATTAATGAATGATAGTAATATAATAATAAACAATAAGGATTATCATGTGTCAGGCACCATATTAAGTCCTTTCCATGTATTAATTCATTTAACACTCAGCAACCCTGTGAGATAGAGTTAACTTCCCTGTTTCATAGAGGAGGAAACCAGCATAGAGAGAAGGTAAAGACTGGCCAAAGACACAAGCCGTGGAGCAGGATGAAAAGCCAGCAGTCAGAGGCTAGCGCTGTTCACCATTCAACACACTGCCCGCATTGGCTTCAAAACAGCCAGAACACGGCTTCCCTGGTGGCGCAGTGGTTGAGAGTCCGCCTGCCGATGCGGGGGACACGGGTTCGTGCCCCGGTCCGGGAAGATCCCACGTGCCGCGGAGCGGCTGGGCCCGTGAGCCGTGGCCGCTGAGCCTGCGCGTCTGGAGCCTGTGCTCCGCAACGGGAGAGGCCACAACAGTGAGAGGCCCACATACCGCAAAAGAAATATATATATATGAACAGTGGAGCTTCCCTACGTGGGTACTGGACTTCACACACTGCAGATGTTCAGTAAGTATAGAATGAATGTGTGAAAACTTAAATTACTGCATGAACCTCTCTGGATGAGAAAATGTGCTAAAAAGATTGCTTTAAAATTATATTATTACATTGTCGAGAAGGAAGATGAAGTGGAGGAAAAGCAGAAAATCTTTTGGCATATCACTGTGACTCTTCAGAAGGGTAAATGAGACTAGAGACTCATATTCACTGACAAACGGGAGAACAAACTCATTTTGTGGGACTAGTGACTACAGAGTATTTTTAGGAACATTTCAAGGCTTATTAGTTCTGGGGTGGGGTGGGGTGTGATGAATTGGGAGATTGGGATTGGCATATATACACTAATGTGTATAAAATAGATAACTAATAAGAACCTGCTGTATAAAATAATTAAAATAAAATTCAAAACTTCCCCAAAAAAAGTAATTTAACTTATAATTTCTTATATGATATCCCAATCCCAGTAAACTTTTCCATGTATTCCATCATATAAAATAGGATAAAGATATGTTAAATTTAAAGCTGCTCCTATCTTCAACATGTATTTCAGACAACTCACAGCATCAAAATTCTTAGACCCAAGGGGGATAAAAACCAAACACAGAAAGTTCATCCCTAACTCCAAAGACTTACAACCACCAGGCTAGGCAAAACAGCTAGGACAATTCATAAAAAGAAGTCAAAGCAACTAACTCAGAGTGATCATTTAAACTTCTAGACGCTTTAGCCAGAAATAATTTATACATGATACAGAATACAAAAAAAAAAAAAAAACAAGTTGAGGGCCTTATTGTCAGGAGCTGGAGTTTCTTCATCAGCAGCTTCAGTACCACAGAGACTCAGCTCACGGAGGTCTGCATCAGCTCCCTTGCAGGGGCCACGTCCAAGACCTGACACGGGCGGGAGGAGCAAGCAGGGAAGGGCAGGGAAAGGCAGGGAAGTGGATACTTGGTTTTAAGATGACAGAACACAAGGGAACTCTGGGGCTGGCAAACTGAAATGACTCATTTTACAAATGAGAAAATACCTCATGACTTACCCGGCAGCACAGAGCAAATGCAAGACAACTTCAAGATCAGAGCCCAGGGCCATTCTCGCGGCTGTGCTGCCTCACTGTTCATGGAATTTTTTGGTGTTCTGAACATAGTAGTGTGCCTACATATTTTACTGACTACATTAACTCAGGGGTTTTCATTTTCTGGACACTGTACAGTACTTTCCATTCTTGACAGAACTGCTTGTTCCTCATTTGCCAAAGTAAAAACAAAAGGAATACACGAGGACCTACTGCACAGCACAGGAAACTCTACTCAACACTTTAACAACCTATATGGGAAAAGAATCTTAAAAAGAATAGATATATGCATACGTATAACTGAATCACTTTGCTGTTCACCTGAAACTAACACAATACTGTAAATCAACTATACTGCAATAGAAAGTAAAAAAATTTTAAATAAAACAAAAGCAAAAGGAATATGCCTATTATCTTATTAGGAAAAATGACTCACGAGCTTAAACATCTTCAATGCACCACTGTCCTAATTAAAAATTAGTGAGCAAAGATTGACTTTAAAGAAAATAATAAAAATCCATTATACTGTACTTTGTATTGACGCATGAACTCTACTCCAAAGCATCATGACATCCCTATAAAAAAAAAAGTGGGGAAAAATTATAATAATTAAAATCTTATGGGCAGGGAAAGAGAAGTTAAATTTCTTGCTCAAGGGCATCTAGCAGGATGGATAACACTGAACAAAACTTCTCATGCCCCAGGAAAGTAACCATTGATGACAATACTAAATATTTAAAAAGCACCAGATGGTGGAAAAACTGGACAGCTACAGGTAAAAGAATGAAACTAGAACACTTCCTAACACCACATACAAAAATAAACTCAAAATGGATTAAAGACCTAAATGTAAGGCCAGACACTATAAAACTCTTAGAGGAAAACATAGGCAGAACACTCCATGACATAAATCACAGCAAGATCCTTTTTGACCCACCTCTGAGAGGAATGGAAATAAAAACAAAAATAAACAAATGGGACCTAATGAAACTTAAAAGCTTTTGCACAGCAAAGGAAACCATAAACAAGACAAAAAGAAAGCCCTCAGAATGGGAGAAAATATTTGCAGATGAAGCAACTGACAGAGGATTAATCTCCAAAACTTACAAGCAGCTCATGCAGTTCAATATCAAAAAAACAAACAACCCAATCCAAAAATGGGCAGAAGACCTAAATAGACATTTCTCCAAAGAAATTATACAGACTGCCAACAAACACATGAAAGGATGCTCAACATCACTAATCATTAGAGAAATGCAAATCAAAACTACAACGAGGTTATCACCTCACACCAGTCAGAACGGCCATCATCAAAATATCTACAAACGGGGCTTCCCTGGTGGTGCAGTGGTTGAGAGTCCACCTGCCGATGTAGGGGACACAGGTTCGTGCCCCGGTCCAGGAAGATCCCACATGCCACGGAGCGGCTGGGCCCGTGAGCCATGGCTGCTGAGCCTGTGCGTTCAGAGCCTGTGCTCCACAACGGGAGAGGCCACAACAGTGAGAGGCCCACGTACCGCAAAATAATAATAAAATAAATATCTACAAACAATAAATGCTGGAGAAGGTGTGGAGAAAAGGGAACCCTCTTGCACTGTTGGTAGGAATGTAAATTGATATAGCCACTATGGAGAACAGTATGGATGTTCCTTAAAAAACTAAAAATAGAACTACCATACGACCCAGCAATCCCACTACTGGGCACACACCCTGAGAAAATCATAATTCAAAAAGAGTCATGCACAGAAATATTCATTGAAGCTCTATTTACAATAGCCAGGACATGTCAACAACCTAAGTGTCCATCAACAGATGAATGGATAAAGAAGATGTGGCACATATATACAATGGAATATTATTCAGCCATAAAAAGGAATGAAATTGAGTTATTTGTAGTAAAGTGGATGGACCTAGAGTCTGTCATACAGAGTGAAGTAAGTCAGAAAGAGAAAAACAAATACCGTATGCTAACATATATATGGAATCTAAGGGGAAAAAAAATGGTTCTGAAGAACCTAGGGGCAGGACAGGAATAAAGATGCAGACATAAGAGAATGGACTTGAGGACACGGGGAGGGTGAAGGGTAAGCTGGGACGAAGTGAGAGAGTGGCATGGACATATATACACTACCAAATGTAAAATAGATAGCTAGTGGGAAGCAGCTGCATAGCACAGGGAGATGAGCTCCGTGCTTTGTGTCCACCAAGAGAGGTGGGATAGGAGGGTGGGAGGGAGACACAAGAGGGAGGGTATATAGGAATATATGTATACGTATAGCTGATTCGCTTTGTTATACAGCAGAAACTAGCACACCATTGTAAAGCAATTATACTCCAATAAAGATGTTAAAAATAATAATAATAAATTAAAAATTAGAAAAAAAATAAAAATCACCAGGAAAGTCATGTCAAGAGAAACTACCAAAGAAAAGTTAACTGCAAGTTTTAGTAAGTCAAATCCTGCCCCTTACTCTCTCACCAAAATGCTTTGCAGTCTTAGCATCAAGCAAGTTGGAAATTTAGACTTCTACTTCTCAAATCCATTCCATTCACTTAAATGACTTTAAAAAGAAAAACTCTGGCTGCAAAGCAATTTATTAGAAGAAAAGAATACATGATGCTTGTGCTAATGGGCCACAATAACAAATCAATGCAAGGCATTTACTTTGCCATTAAAGTATCTGAGGATACTTGTAAATTTTACTTTCTTGGTTCTTAACAAGATGTAACAGAAAGCAACAAGGCTTGCTGCCCCAGTTAAGTGTGGTTCTACACCACTGTGCACATATGATGCTCATCTCCAGAGTTCGAAAGCAGACTGTAGGCACAATCAAGATTCTTTAACCTACTTCCCATGGTAATATTACAAGGCCCTTCAGCCTTTGCACAGGTCTTAAGTTCTTTGCAGGCAGAGCCCACTGTGGCCCAACACATGAAACAGTCAAGATGCATCCAAAGAGGGGTTTTCATTTAACGTAGGAGGGTATGGATAAGCAACCGTGACAGAAGAAAAACAACAGCATCAGTCCACCCCAAACACAGTTGTTCCAGGCAGCAGGCAGCCAGGAAGCAAGGGCTATAAAGCACCAAGCCCAGGACCAGGATAAACGGCGGCACGGTAAGGCCCAGGAATGAGTCCAACGTGCAGCTGGCAAAGCAGGCATGAATAACAATAGCCAAAACCACCACCCCAAGAGCAACAGTGGATTGTACAGATGGGCAAGGAAGGCAGAGGACACAGAGACAGGAAGCATCAAGCGTGAGTGGGGCCCAACCACTTTAAAAGCTATTCTCCACCCAGGCCTTACCGCAGGGAAGATGGGCATGCTTGGGACCACAGATACAGATGATGGGCCTGCTTGGGACCACGGATACAGATGATGGGCGTGCTTGGGACCACAGATGATGGGCATGCTTGGGACCACGGATACAGACAAATGGAACACCTGCCTGAAGAGTGGGAAGGAAGAGGAAAGGGGCAAGCGGTTCCCACCCAGAGAAGATGTTTTTAACAGGAGTTAAGAGGTGTGGGAAGTATGGGAGAGGACGGAAAAGAGAGAGATGGAGGGGAAAACGGAGAAAAGAATGGAGCCCAAGCTAGGATTTGAAGTGAAAACCATGGACCATATTGAGGGTACACACCAGGGCATCAGTTATGCAACATACATGTAACCCAAATTTCACTGACTGTCACTTCTTTCTGAAGCATCTGTTAGGGGATTTTTTTTTTCCTGTATGTTTGTTGGTAGTTTTTTAAGGCCTGCTTTTATTGCTCACTTGTCATTCTACTTACAGTAAAGATTAATAACACTGCATATGGTGTGGGATGAATAAGAAATCCAACTTATATGGCACTAGGTATAAAATTATGCAGTATATCCCTTTGAGTGTATAAGAATCCCACTTAACATGAAGAGTTTCCTATGCAGAGAAAAGAAGTGAAACTTATTTGTGTATTTGTCATGCTTTGGTCTGCAAATAGGCTCAGAAAAGTAATCTGTGAAAATGAAAACTGTGTTACCCGACGATACTGTCAAACTGAAAAACGTTTTTTAAAGTTACAGTAAACTTCAACTCATCCAAAATCTACTCAACCAAAAAGCCAAGATTAACATAATTTGTTTTGGCTTTAATTCTACATGTAAAAGAGGACTGGAAAAATAAAAGCCATGTCTGCCTTCTTTGGGAGGGAAGGGGGATGAAATTCAACTCAGTGGGAAAAAATCTGCCTACTTCCCCTTTCATTGTGAGGCCTCTAAGAGAAAGGGGAAAGCAAAGATTTGGAGTTAGAAATTATTAATGATTCTTTAGATAAGCAAAAGGAGATTCAGAACTGGGCACCAGGGTCAGGGGAAGTTGTAGTGCTCTGCATAATATAAAAGCTCAGAATTATTTTTTTAACTTACTGGGAGCCATTAAGGGACGAGAGAAGGAGGGTCAAGGTGAATGATGGGTGGCCAGGCACAAGTTGTTGGATCCTGACAAGGGAACTTTTAAAATATGGTCTAGTATTCAATTCCAAGCTTTTTTTTGTTTCTGGAGGTCTAACTTTTCAGTTTCCCTTATCTTCATAAAGTTAATTCTACATGGTCTTCTGATAAAAAGGAAAAAGCAAGGGCAAGGGGTTGAGTGCTTGTGTGAAGAGGTACAAAGTGCAACAGGATAGCAGGTTCAAGACAGTGAGACAGAGACAGGCTGGGGCCAGCTGTCCCTAGCCTCTGCCCAGCCCCAGAGCCCGGGAGGGAGCTCTGACCTCCTCCCGTCGCTTTTGAAAAGGGTCCAACTAAATTCACTGGACTCTCAAAGAATAGGTTACAGTAGGTTTTCTACTCCGAGGAGACAGATTTAAAGCAATCAAAATGGTAGCTACTATAGGATGGCCTTTTAAAACCAGAGCACTCTGTTAGTATAAGTAGAATTGGCCGTCAATGAAAAAGAAAATTTTCAAGATATGTATCTATGAGTTGTCTCCATCTCTTAAACAAGAATAACAAACTACTTTTCCTGTCAGCTAGTCATGGACATGCAGGGGAGGCGAGTTAAACTGCTGGCCACAAAGTGCAACTTAATTTAACGGCTTTAAAAGAAAATGTATTCTCTCCTTTAAAAATGGGTATAGAATTCAAAAATCATTAGAGACAGCAACTCTTAAAAGTTGTTTTTGTCATACATAAGAGAAATGAGGAAAGACAAAACAACAGAAAAATAAAATGAGGAAAAATAAAATACAAAGGGAGAAGAAGAAGATGAAGGGTGAAAAGGAAGGAAGCCAAGAAAATACAGTGAGGAGAAGAATCGGATGAAGAGAGAGATGGAGACACGGGGGAGAGAAAAACAAAAAGTGAAACAGAGTTAATGCAACCACTTCTTCACAAGTTTCTCAGAGCCTCAGTTTTCTCATCCATAGAACAGGTACAAAGAAATCTCTCTCATAACTTTACCATCATCATTTAAATAATATATGCAAAAATCTCACATAAAAATGCATACCCATATACAGTCATGAGTAAGAAGTGGAAGCAAAAGAGAGGATATCTTAATATATAAAATGACCGTGAATAAAACCTGCCATTGTGAACTTGGGGCTGTTCCTACAACCTACTCCGAAATGTTCACTGACCTCTAGTCACAGGTTTTAATGTCTTGAACTTTATTACTGATAGAGCATTCATTTCAGCCCACCAGAAAGAAAATTATTTTCCAGTATACAGGGGTGAGGGCAAATGTAGACCTTGGTCCCTCGTGGGGTCCAATACTCAGACGGAAATGAAACTGAATCCCTCAAACGAGGGCCTTGAGGTATTGTAGAACAAAATAACATTATTAGTCATCTTCCGCACAGGCCAGATTTATTTTGCTCCTTCTACATACCAGACGCCACACGAAGGCATTTCAGATCTGTTCTTTCAAAATGTCACAACAATCCTTTTCGGTAGGTTCTTTTATTAAGTTCATCTTACAAATGAGGGAACTGAGGCCCCAAATATAAGTCACTTGCCCAAGGTCCCAGCAATAAGGGGGAAGTTAGATTTCAAGCCTGGCTTTTCAAAACTATACCAAATTTCGAGACTCTCAAGTTCCTTCTAAGTACCAGAGAAAGAATAAATTATAGCCAGGAGAGCTTTAATATAAGCATATTACAGTTTTCCTTAATTTTCCACCCAAATAGCAAGTCTAATATTGAACATAAAGTAACCCTCAATTAGACTCATTCATCTAATTTCCATTAATACTTCCTAGATTATGAGATTTCAGGTAAGGAAGACACTTGGGGGTCCGAGTTTCTTCACCTGTAATTGAAAATGCTCCAAAGGATGGCCCCAATTCTATCAAAAAATAGAAAATGACTCTGCAAACCCTCCTCGACCTTCCCAGAAGTTCTAAGGCAATAAGGAAACACCCACCTAAACAAAGGTTTCATTAACTTCGAATTCGTAAAGTATTGTAGAAATCCAGGCCATGCACCGTCATCCTTGACTTACATGAGAGCTTTGCTAAGCTGTTCACCGTTACTGAATAAGAAATGTAAGGATTGTGCTTTTTAATTTAAAAAATTAAGAAGTAAACAAGAGCTCTGAGAGCTTTAGCAGTATATAGACACCTATACCAAACACTTTGGCCTTTTCTTTTTTCCTTGCACTAGGGCTTGCTATTCAGAATGAAAGTGCCAGCAAAACCTTCCTCACTTGCCTGAGACTGTGGTTACCCTACTTCTAATAAACAAGGCAGCTTTCTGTCTCTGACGTCCCATTGCTCAACAGGGTTGAATCATGGCAGCTTGCACAGCCATGACCCCTGAGTGCACTCATGCTAAAGAGTGTCTGCTTTGATTCACTCCTATTGTAGGAAACTACTTATCAGAGGACACCTCTTGCTTTCTGAATTGAAAATACTTGCATCACTGAAGCTGAAAAGGAGCGAATTTCTCACGCTCAGGCTTAGTATCTCATTATCTCTAAATTTATCTCCATTTGGTTGATGTCCCTGGACTTTTTCTAAGTCTCTGAAGGGCTAGAGCTCCGTGTACACTTTTAGATCATTTCGGAAGTGGTTACAACAGCATCCGGTAGATGATTCTCTAATCAAATATTCATTTATGCCTTTCTGAAGGATCTTTAGAGGCAGAGCCCACAAGGCAGGGTTCAGAATTCAAAAATTTAAATGCAGTTCAGGTTACAGAAAAAACTGTTTCCAAGTGATAGATCTTTTTCTTAAGCGTTTAAGAAATACAACTGAACAGTATTTTCTCCCACATTGGGGCTGTTCTGGGGTCATTTACTGTCCAGCATAGTATCCAACTTGTTTTCAATATGCTGATAAATTATACATGATGCACGTCCCACTTCCTTTACTTTGCTCATAATCTCCTACAGGACTGTGCCAGCAAAAAGGGCAGCCTTTGCATTTCTGACCTTTTTGAGAAAGAAAGAAGGTGGGGGGGGGGGGAGAGAGGGAGAGAGGCAAAGAGAGAGAGAGGGAGGGAGGGAGGGAGAGAGAGAGAGAGAAAGAGAAAGACAGAAAGAGAGAGAGAAAGAAGGAAGGAAGGAAGGAAGGAAGGAAGGAAGGAAGGAAGGAAGGAAGGAGGGAGGGAGGGAGGGAGGGAGGGAGGGAAGGAAGGAGGGAGGGAGGGAGGGAGGGAAGGAGGGGAAAAGGAATCTGTCTTGCTGCTCTATAAACAAAAGATTTCATCTCCAGCACCATCTTCCTTACCCAAGGCCACCTATTCTTTCGGACAATCCTGGCACCTTGATATTGAGACATCCCTTCAGATAACCTGGAAAGGCTAGAAAACGCTCCCCGTCCTTCTGCCTGGTCTGTTACACAAGCCCTCATGCTTCCTGGAGATGTCGGATGCTGTCAGTCAGCAGGGAAATTTTCTGCTTCTGAAAACCTCTCTCTCAGAGCTTCCTCTATGCAGCACCTCCAGCTGCCTTAGAGCACCATGTCAGTGCATGAAAATAGCTCTGGTCTGATGACTTCACTAATTCTCACCAACAGGCCAGTTGGCAGAACTCACATGCAGTCTGCTCCTGAGGGGAAGGCAGTGTTTCTTTCCCCACCACCCCCTAATATGAATATTTAGTTTCATTTTGACTCTGGAAGAAGTCTTCTTGCTGAGGTTAGAGTCAGCACACACCTAACGCCAGAATTTCAAAATGCTGGAAGGAGACCTAAAGGAAAAGAGCTCACCGATAGCCAATATGAGACATCCAGAGGCTATTAGTATTTTTTATGCTAAACTTTTAAGAACATCAAAACTGCTTGGGAAACCAACCTTATATAACATGTTCTCATTTCATTCATTTCAGGGCCAAATCGCTTCCTGAAGAACATTTGCAATAGCTAATAATGACCCACATTTTTTAAAGTCCGATTTCTCATGTTTACTCCTTTTCTACAAATAAGAAGGCTGACAAGGTATCAAAGTAAGAATTAATTACCACTACGCCTAATCAGCTGAAGCTGACTAAGGGCCTCTAAAGGCATTTTTTGCCATCACAGCAAGCTTTAGTGATGAATGCTCAAACGGATTTTGAAATTAAAAAAAAAAAAAAAGTACAAGGCATTTCATGCAATGAAAAAGGTGTTCTTTTGTATTAGATTACCAAATTTTCTTTTATTGTTTATAATTTTCCCTTATAGAGTTTTTCACTTCCCTTTGTAGTAAGAGAATATTCTAAGAGAAAAGTAGGACTGTCTGACATTCCGGTACCATAACTCAGTGCTATGTCTGCACTGAACTTGGATTCCAAAAGAGAGCATTTATATTAACTGCTTCAGTGCCCTATAGACACAAGATTTACGCCCAGAGGAAAAGCTCCCATATGATTCTATGGACACAGAGCTACTTAAATCAGTGGTTCACTGATTTAAGATGGTTCCTCTAAAAGGGGTGCAATAACTGTTCCCAAAAGACAGAAAAGCAGTAACATTCTACTCCCACCATCCCTAAATTCCACACCCTGTCTGTCACAGTTACCAAGAGCATCTAAACAGTACTGCCACCTTGCAACCATGATGGTAGGAAACCACCCTTCTCCACCATCTCCAAGCAAAACATTACAAAGGAATCTTGAGAAAACACATGGGCACGTAGATAACAATGAATTATTTAAATGTATTTTATCATATAATTTGTTCATTCCATAAATGTATGCTGAGTATGTAGCATGTGGCAAGGGTTATCTATGTACTGCCTACAAAGATGAATACTGCCTTCAAGGGTTTCACTCCCTCAATCCTTTTAGTTAGGTATTAAATAGCCAGGTAGCCTTAACAAGATGAGACAGATTGCTGCAACATTTTCTTTATGTTAATGCAAGGATTTAGAAAATGTGGTTTTGACAGTACATCCAAGGAAGTGTTGGATTCCCTTAATTATAAAACCAGGGGCCATTTTGGGCATAGTTCAGAAAAATAACCATGAAATTAGGGTTACCATGTCTCTCTCCCACAGAAGCTAATAAACAAAGATACAACAGAGATTCTGAATGCAGAAAGGTCAGTTATAAATGTCATTACAGATAGAATAACTCACACAGTGATGGAACAGGCTAAGTAGTTTCAGATAGTAACTGCACTAACCATCAAATTTTAGAATCATAAAAGACTGCAGTTAGATCTCGTAAAAATCTCGCCTAAATCGTGCCTAGAAAGGTTGTGTGATTCACACAGAGTCATGCAGGTGTTATCATTTTGGAATCATCATAAATTTTATTTATCCTGTGTTTTTCCAATTATACTACTCTGATTCTCCCACACACACTTACTTTATACTACTATGTGTCTGAATCCTGTACAAAGATACAAATGCACACATATGTATCATGCTTGCCTGCCCCTGATTCTTACACACACACATTACTCTGTGTCTGATTCTCACACACACACACACACACACACACACACACATCACTGTGTTGGACTCATATATACACATACACACATATATATTACACTATTTGACTCTTACACATTTGATTCACATGCATACACACACATACACATGCGTGCAATCACACTACTGTTCGATCTGTATATACAACTTACTCATATGTATCATACTACTTCGTGCCATACGCACATACACCCCTTGATAATACTGTGTATGTTATTTATATTCACACACTTACATACTGGCATATAGACAGACACACTAAAATTTAAAGCAGTAAACCATGTTCGTATTCAAAATACGTATTTTTCAATGTGAGAAGTTCAAACGTGAAACAGACACTCATGTTATGATTTCAAAGTTACTGTAACTGATACTATGTCGTAATTTACCTGGACCCTATTCACCTCTATGGGAGTTCCTAACTTGAAAGAAGGAGACATATCTAGGTAAATATGATGACATGGAAACTCCCTGAGCCCATACCTATCCATTTGCATGAAGACTGTTGTTTCTTGGCTGGAGGATGAGGGTATTCATATTGTTTGTGTTGTAGTTGTCCATCATATGGGGTAAGGAATGGATATGCACAGCAGCCAGCAACAGAGAACAGTATTATATGTACCTGCTTCAAGACAAATTCCCAGTTTCTAAGCCATAAAGCAGTGTTAGGAGTGACATGAAGGAAGTACATAATCAACATGGCTTAGGACCCCAGCTACCTGAAGGGACATTCTCCCTTCTGTTCAAGGACTGACAATCTAGAGAGCTCTGAATGATGTCTCTAGACATACAGAATTAGGATTCTTTCTTACAAGACTTATAACCAGCAAGGATGAGGCCCTCTCAGGGATTTTAGGAAAAGAGGATGTAAGCAAGCAAGAGGCCAAAACGGAGAAGACTCTTCATGGTAACCAGTGGACGGAATAACTCATCAGTACATATAAGATGTCCCTGGGCACCCAGACACAGAAGGATTAGGGGACACTTTAAAGGAGACTGGAAGTGCTACAGGAGCAGGTAGGTGCATCAACAGGAAATATGAGCTGCTGTGGATGATACGGTCCATCCACATCCACACTCTAGTAAGGCCGGTGGACACAGAGGTGATACTGAGAAGGTGAAACTTACATAAAGAGGAAATGGAAACGCCTGTGTGTGTGGGTTTTAGACTGTACTCTATTATTCTCAAAATGTCTACTGAAGCAGATGGTGAATGTTTGGAACACTTGCTTTCTCAAGCTACTTGCTCTAATAGTCTAGCATGCTTCTCTTTATCCATAAATAATTTTCCTTTATTAGGAAATATAGCCATTTCCAACTCATATATACATTATACTGAAAGAGCCTGTACAGTCAACTATCAGGTCCTACTTTTATGATCCATTTAGAGAACAGTTTCAGAGTTTTAAATAAGATAGTGAAAAGAAAACACCAAGAATAATGGTAATGCAATATGAGTGTACCCCTCTGGGTGTCAGGCAGGAGAGTTTCACCTAACATTGAAAATCAAAGACTGGGAAGGAGTCCTGCCAAAACAGAGATTATCATACAAAGTCAGTCAGAAAGAGAAAGACAAATACCGTATGATATCACTCATATGTGAAATCTAAAATATGACACAAATGAAATTATCTACGAAACAGAAACAGACTCAAAGACGTAGAAAACAGACTTGTGGTTGCCAAGGGGGTGGAGGGAAGTTTGGGATTAGCAGATGCAAACCAGTATATATAGGATGGATAAACAACGAAGTCCTAGTGTGTAGCACAGGGAACTATATCCAATATCCTGTGATAAACCATAATGGAAAAGAATATATATATATATAACCGTATCACTTTACTGTAGAGCAGAAATTAACACAACATTGTAAGTCATCTATACTTCAATAAAATTTTTTAAAAAAAGCATCATCACTCCAGACTTGGAAGACAGCTATAACAGGTCACTAGCCAACTCTTAAAAATGGGGCATTATTCCTAAAAAGGAAACACGCAGCTTAAAGAAAATAAACCTAGGTACTTTGAAGACCATTTTAAAGACCTTATCCATAGCTCAAGATAAACATCTGCCAACGATCAAAACGGTTAGGCCCTGGGTAGAGGCTTAGGGTACAGGGACAGCGTCGGAGGCGACATATATAGCTAACTGCTTTTCAAAAAACGAAATCAGAGCCCTATCAAGGGATATAGGGAAACCCTCAAAGATTAGAGGGTCAAGGAAAAACTACTAATCAGGCTGCCAAGAAAGAATTTGACAGTAACCTTACAAAGTCCTCCAAAGCCAATAAAAAGAATGTTGCTTAAAAAGATAAAACCTCAGGAAGTAAAGTAAGATTTTCTGCAAAGCATGTACTATAGATGAGAGACAGAAAGACAGAAACTGAATAACTGTTTCCTTGGTCTTTAATGGGGAAAGTATCAAGAATATTGCAAATACCAACTTACCTTTTGAAACAGATAGGCATGCAGGACTTAATCAAAGAGTCATTAGTTCAAAGGTGGGTCTAAACCTAATTATTAAACAAGATGTAACAAAAATTCGATTGGCATTATCACAGAGTTAAAGATTCAAAGTGGAATTTGTAAACTGTTGGCTCAAATGTAAAATTCTAGTTAGACAGGCCACTGGACAGAAGGATGCAGTTGCTAACAAGGATGACGAAGCAGAATTTTCAAAATGAAGGCCTTTTAAATAGTCAAGAAAACAACATGTTGAGGGACAAAACCAAACAGGAATTAATGCTAGAGTACTGCTGAGCACTCATTCTACTAGAGAGCAACCAACAGACTGAAACAAACCAAAGAGCAGTTTTAAAAATTGCATTTTGCCGCGGTTAAAGCAGGAGACAAATGACAGAGAAACAGACGTACAAACGTGAGAACGTCCAGGAGACAGGTGCTCACCGTGGTCTTATTTAACATTTTTATAAATGACGTAGAGAGAGTGCACACGAAAGCAGGCACGTTTCTATCCAGCTCTCTTAGTTACCAAAATGCCAAGTAACAAAGATAACATCTTTTAGCATCAATCTGACAAACATGGTAGAATGCTTTTAACCAACTTCCACTTAACCAACTGTCCAGATGAACCAATGATCTCCACTCCCTTTGTAAATCATACTGACTGATGCACCTGGAATGCTCCCAACCAGCAGACTCCTTCCTGAGCAGAGCAAGGGCCTCTGCTGCCATCAGCTGAGCCATATCTGTAGCAAGAGTAGTTCTGATCCTAAACCTGTTCAAGCAGTTATACTTTATTATAGTAACGTGATTTTTATTCAATGATATATTACTTAAAGCAGTGAAACTGGAGTACGAAAAGAAGCACAATATTTGTTTCTATGAAAAGTACGTTGAACGCTTTCAAGATTTTCAAAGACTAGACCTAATAAAATACTAATATTTAAAGCTGCCATTGAATAAGGCATGGGCAATCATAATTGTACAATGAGAAAAATAAATCAAAAATATCTTCAAAAGTGTTTCTAAGGTTTTTAGTTTCACTCTAAAAATAAACAAATTGGAAATAACAGATAATCCATTATTAGTTTTGATACGAAAGATAACACTGAATCCCATCTGTGAATTGAAACTGGAAGAAAAGGTCTTGGCTTTATATCAAAGGGTTGCCAAAAAATGCATTTGTAAGTTTTATGTTTAAAATATTTAAGATATGTATACATCATTTTTATGTTGCCCTATTTTAATAACTTTCCTGACTAACTGACCAACTATTGATTCTTACTTCATTTGTTGAGAAAGCTCTACTGTACTTATCGGTATGCCTACTATGTGCCAGGCAGTAGAGCAGGGGCTGTGAATACAATGAAGAAGGCTTCAGCCCTTCAGTAAGTCACAATTTAATGGAGTAGATGGATGTGCTAACAAAGAATAGCTATCCATTATACCAAGCACTGAAAAGAAACATGAAGTGTCAAAAAGAAAGTAACTTAGTCTGAAGAGCAGTAGGGTGAGTTGATAGTGTCAGTGAGGCTATAGCTGTGTGAGTTCAGGCACACGCAGACAGAGCCCGTGTGCCAAAGCAGAGCCGCATTAGAGAGCACCACAGGTCCCAGTCACTGAAAGTTCCCAAACTGTGGAAAGGCTGGAAAGGGAGGGTGGGAGCCGCGTCACGAGGGACAAAGTTATTTAAGTTTCAGACTATAAATTATGGGGAATCATTATATGTTAAACAAAAGAATGACACCATCATACTTGTATGTTAGCAAAGTTATCTTTCCAGTTTAGCAAATGGATGGAGGTAATACAGAAAGAGACCAGCCATGACACTAGGTTATGAAAACAGCCTATTAAAAAAAATAAAACAACAGAAGAACAATATTGAGGAGGTAAAATCAGCCTGATTTGGTGACTGATGAGAGATGTAAGTAGTGAGTCAAGTATGGTTCCCAGGTTTAGGGATGGATGTAGCACCTGGTGGTCAAAGATTCATTAATAAAAACAGGAATTTGCAAAGCAGAAATAAAGACACAGACGTAGAAAACGGACGTATGGATACAGGGGGAGCGGAGGGGGGATGAACTGGGAGAATGGGATTGACATAGATACACTATTAAGTATGAAACAGATAACTACTCAGAACCTACTGTATAGCACAGGGAACTCTATGCAGTGCTCTGTGGTGACCCAAATGGGAAGATAATCCAAAAGAAGAGGGGATATATGTATACACATAGCAGATTCACTTTGCTGTACAGCAGAAACTAACACATTGTAAAGCAACTATACTGCAATAAAAATTAATTTAAAAAATAAATAAAAACAAGAAATGCAGGATTCTAAAGGAACAAATAAAGAATGTAGCTGTGGACATGAGTCTGAAATGCTACTATATAACCAAAAGGAGATATTTAATTAAAAGCTGGCTAGAAATAACTGGACAGTTATTCCAAATTCCAACTCCAGAGGCAAGAAGGAAAAGATAAACCCATACAGGAGTCTTAGAAGTAACAGTCAGAAAGGAAGAAGCAAGAGCTTGGGAATGATATGGGAGCCAACAGAAGGGAATTAAAGAAGCAAGCAATCAGCACATCAACAAAAGCAAGGTCAAATAAGATCACCATGACACCACTGTACTTAGCAGTTACGAGACCATTAGCAAAGGAAGTTTGAGCTTGGTAGCTGGTACATAAGCTCAAGGGTCTTGAGTTGGCGTGTGAAGATCAAGAAGTGGAAAAGAGCTCTTTTAAGAAACATTCCTTCAACTGAAGTGAAAGAGAAAGTGAAGGTACTTCTTAGAGAATGGAACAACATAAAGGAAGAAGTTGGTTTTTTTAAGATGATATAACCTGAGAGATTTTCATAAACGGAGGAGGAGATGAAAACAGTCATGGGAGACAAGGTGAGGGGCCCAACTCCCCAAAAGCCAGGAAGGACCCGGATTCTAAGAGGACCGACGTCAGGACACCCCCAATTCAAAGAACTCGCCTGTCTCAGAATGGGAAGAAAGGAACGGGTAGAGAACTAGGCTGTGGTAAGCCCACAAATGGATCAAGTGAAAAGCTGAGAAAGTTACTCACACAGAGACCTACTGTCTCGGTGATACAGACATTATCTATGAGGGTGAGAGTGGCATTGTTTGGGAAAAAGGAATGAGAAAGGAAGGCAACGAAGTCTTAAACGCCCCCTGTGTGCAATGCAGGGGCCCTCCTGAGACCCTGGAAGTGGGTCTGTAACATTTCCCCGATAATTCATTTCATGAGGAGAAAAAAAATCAGTTTTAGATGTTTATAGCATCATGGGTGGCAAGTTATAAATAAACTTAGGAAATGTGCCCAAAGGCACTATGAACAACTCGAAGGTATCTCTCTAGGACACTCTTAACTCACAAAAATATTTTTAAAATTTAAACATGACCCAAATAGAACTAAAAATAAAGCATACAACATTACCTTTACAGAGTTGTGATGCCCTTCATAGTGTTAACCACCAGACCTTACTAAATAATGCATGTTAAAGGTGATACCTACTCACAATTTAATGATCATGAGAATGTGGGAGGGCCATATAAAAATAATGTGATGTCTTGGTCTAGAAACAGAAGCCAAATAATCTATGGAATGATACCTGCCCCATGGTATGATTTTATAACACAACCTGCCCATCTAATCCTGGCTGCAGTACACTCAGGTCTACCTCATTAAAACCTGAGAGAAATATACATAAGGTTTAGGAAAGAAAAAGTCATTATTTTGTAAGGTAAGGCAGGCAGGAGACCTACATAAAATAATCCCTTAATCTGTGAGACTAAATTTTATTAAGTTAAAAAAAAAATAATGAATAGAAAACTAAAGTGGATTCAACAGAACCAAGTAGTAGTTTAAAGAAATTAAGATGTCAGTGGACTATTTTAAGGGGCAACCCAGAAACATGACCCTCCTTGACTGGCCGTGAGTCTGACCCTATACAATGATTTTTATTTTAAATCGATGCCAACGGAAAAGAATGAGAAATTCTACATGTGTTACCAGAAAAATGTAAAACACAATGTAATCTAATAACATTTCCTAATCTTCCTTCCCCCTAGAACAAGTAGGCAATACCTCATAGACACTTCGATCACAAAAGTACAGAAAGCAGGGATAGTATTCAAACCTCCTTATGAACCCTTAAGTTATTGCTACAAAAAATAAAACTTTTACCTGAAAATACAAATTTATCTGGAAATAAAACAAATGAAAGCAGATCTATGCCACTTACCTTCTCCCCAAATTATATTCCACCTTTATTATTACTTAACTGTTTGCATATTATCATGCATTTCTTTTGTCCCTGTGAGTACTTAACAGAGTGTCTGCTATATGGTAGATACTCACTAAAAAGAAAAATTAATGAAAGCATGATTATGATAAAAAATAATGAAAGCATGATTATTTTTTTTAATGTACGAATGGGTCTTCCCTGGTGGTGCAGTGGTTAGGAATCCACCTGCCAGTGCAGGGGACATGGGTATGATCCCTGGATCGGAAGATCCCACATGCCACAGGGCAACAAAGCCTGTGCACCACAACTACTGAGCCTGCGCCCTAGAGCCCACGAGCCACAACTACTGAGCCCACAAGCCACAACTACGGAGCCCACGTGCCACAACTACTGAAGCCCGCGCATCTAGAGCCCATGCTCCGCAACAAGAGAAGCCACCGCAATGAGAAGCCCGCGCACCACAACGAAGAGTAGCCCCTGCTTGCCGCAACACAGACCCAATGCAGCCAAAAATAAACAAATAAATTTATTTTAAAAATTTAAAAATAAAATGTATGAATAAATTCTTGCCAACTCCTGATCTATACCATTTCAAAGATCTCTACTGAAGAAATATAATTATATAAAAGATTACTCCCCTTAACTATCTATGAGAAAAAAAAAACATGTAAAAATAGCACACAATCACTACAACTAAGCTACAATTTTTGAAACTTTCTTAAATTAACCAGCATTTGTGTTTTACACTCCTCTGGCATTACCAACGATTATCTAGCTGATATGACCATGTACTTAACTGATTATTTCTTGTTTTTCTGTTTGTTTTTTGCTTACAGATGCTGATCCTATGATTTTAAAATACGAGATTTTTTTTTAAAGGAGTCAATTACCATGAATCGGGGGTGGAGGAGAGGAATTACATGCAGTAATGTAGACCTCTGCACTTCCGCAAACCTTTCTAAGACTTTTTTGAGGCATAGGAAGTTCCAGATCCTGCTCAGCGTTGCTTAAGGAAATGCTTTGTTCAGGCTGTTTTTAAAGAAAACAGTCGATAACTATGCTTGTTCCTCTGAATTCAGCTGCACCAGCTGCTGACTCAATGACACTGAAATTAGGAAGCTTTGTTTGAATGGTGGCCACACAGAAGCTCCTTTGGTATACGTCTAGCGCCCCAACAAACAAAAGTCTTTAAAAGGTAAACGCCAATCCACACATGCCCAGAGAATAAATTCTTTGCAGAACAAAATAAACAAGTAAAACGGCCCCAATAAAAAGTGTAGGAGTTGAGGGCGGAATGCAGTGTGAGGGGAAAAACCTCAACAGCTAAATATTTCATTTACAAAGTAAAAGCAGAATGTATTTGTTAAAATATTTTCCTAAAAACATGGGACATGCTATGACTCTAGATATTATTACTCACTATTGCATATATAAATTTAATAATGCCAATGGTGGCAGCAAAGACTCAACCAGGAGGAAAGCCTTGTTAAACCTTGCAATCTTTCTTTCTTCCCATGTGTTATATTTCCATCAGGAGCACCACAGCAAGATACAAAAGCCAGCAACACACACCCACTTACTCTTATTCAGAAGGTATTTGCTATATGCTGAAAGGCTGGAAAAGCTAAAAATAACTGAGTGTTTAAAAAAATCACTGCTTAAAAAAAAAAACTATTGCCCCATCTGCTTCTGTTTTCTCACTCTTAAATATATGTGTGTGTGTGTGTATGTGTGTGTGTGTGTGTGTGTGTGTGTGTGTGTGTGTGTGTGTGTGTGCTGGGCTCACATGCACACACATGGACATTTTACTATTTTGTTCTAAGCTCTCTTTTTTTCCATAAGTAAAGTCAACGCTAAAATAGTCAAGCAACTGTATAGGGAAGCACAGCAGAGATGATCAACCCAGTCAGAACGTATAAACTCCTACAGAAACACACCATTCCTCTTCCTCCCCTGCTCTCAGAAAAGAAAATGTGCCATGGGGTTGAATGGAAGCCTGGCTTCTAAGACCAAGTCCTCCAGGGACAGACTTCTCTCATTTACAACCCCCAGTGCATGTTCCCCGTCTCCGTCATCTAACTTGACATTAAGCTTCCCCAAAACTCAGTTGCTGATAGGACCCATGTGTTTGTGATACATGGAGAAGTGAGACCTAAATTACTCATCCTAACCAACTCTATCCTGATGACTCAAGCCTGGATAGATGTGGGGTATCCCTGAGCAGACAAATGAGGAAATGACAAACAATGCTTGGAATGTTCCTGGATATCAAAAAGGCATAATTTCTACAAAGGATCTGAGGCACTGCACAGCAGTACGCCAAGAGGGCTCAGCTGTGATTCTATTCAACTCAACAAATATTTATCATGCATCTTTTGCCAACTCAAATGTAAGAAGGCCTCCAAATTGTATTTATATCCTCAGGGTATAAAAGAGCGCTGGAACAGACAGTAGGCACTTAATAAATGTCGAAGGAAGGAAGGAAGAAAAGAAGGAAGGAACTTCTACAGAGCAGGCATTTGCTAAGTACAGAGGATGCAAAGACCAACAGCATGGCAAATGAGCTTCAGAGGTGCTGCCTGGTGATTTACTCAGGGTTCCCTCTCCTACTTTCTAATCTAGCCTTGATTTAATCAGTTCTTTTTCTTAGGCTTCAGACAGACAAAAGGTAAAATATCTTCAAATAATGTTTTTGACAGCAGGAATCTAAAACAGGTTTTTAATCTGGCCATACAGGAGAATCAATATAGGAAACTTAAAATGGGCCAGCTCCTGGCCCTTGGGTCCCATGCTGAATTAAATTATCAATTCAATGACAATCTCTGAGGAGTAAATAAAGGTGCTAGTATTTTTAAATACTCACGTGATCCTAATCTGCATTAGATTGAGAACTACTGCCTGATAAATAATGCTACATAAAATGTTCTGCCTGCGATACGCTGTGAACCTGATAAGCTAAAACAGAAATCTAACCATGTGTATGTTTATAGCTCCTACAGTAATATATGAAAGTCATTTGTTTAAGCAAACATCATTCACTTCACCTTCCTGACCAAAAACTTACAAAAACAGCAACAGAGAAACACTAAGTCACTGATATAACCAAAAAAAAAAATTTTTTTTAAGTTTTTCAGCTCAGCACACTGGCACAAAATGTCTCTAAATAGCTGAGAAATAATTACAATATAATTAAAGGTTTTCAAACATACGATTCTGACATTAATTTAAAGATTATTTTGTTAAAATTGCCTATTCTTTTTCTTTTAAAGCAGCTCTATTCTTAACAGCCAAAAACTGAAAGCCACCTGGATGTCCCTGAACACTCTACTTTTAAAAGCAGGTATTCTATGTTCTAAAATTGATTGTGGTTATTGTTGTACAACTCTGTGAAAATGCTAAAAACCACTGAGTCGTACCCTTTAAATAGGTGAATTATATGGTATGTGAATTATATCTCAAGAAAGCTGTTACAAAAGAGAAATTTTTTAAGCAGGTTTATTTTCTTAGCTACATTAAAAATGAGTTTTTTCGTAGTTGTATACAGACTATAGGTATTCCACAAAATATTAGTATAAATCTTAGCTTCTTTTTCATATTCTCCTAAAATCACAGGTACATTCCATACTGGAAGAATTTTGGCTTCAACAGCTTTTCAAACTCACAGGCTACAGCAAAAATTTTTAACTATAAAAATTAACATTAAAATACTGAAATAAATGATATAATTAGGGAGGGAGCAGGGAACAAAGCGTGATGAAGTTATTAGTGAATCACTAAGTGTGATGTGATGGAAATGAAATGGTCCTAAGAGTCAGAAGTCCCAAATCCTAGCTCTGACTAGGATGAGTATTCTTGGACAAATTACTCAAAATTTCCTTAAAAATTATACATCAGGGCTTCCCTGGTGGCGCAGTGGTTGAGAGTCCGCCTGCCGATGCAGGGGACAGGGGTTTGTGCCCCGGTCGGGGAGGATCCCGCATGCCGCGGAGCGGGCTGGGCCCGTAGGCTGTGGCCGCTGGGCCTGCGCGTCCAGAGCCTGTGCTCCGCAATGGGAGAGGCCACAACAGTGAGAGGCCCGCGTACCGCAAAAAAAAAAAAAAAAAAAAGAGTGTTGAAATTATTTTGGCTTTCTTACAAAAAGAGAGAGGACAGAGTTCAGAAAGAGACTGTAACTTTCTCCAAGAACCTTTCAAACTTTGTTCTCCACCCCCTTTTTCCTGTAGCATCACTTAAACTACTTAAGTTTCTCTTGTCTATGCATCTTCTCATCTCTAAAAGAGAGACATATGTCTTTTAAGAGGTTTTTGAACTGTAAATTAAGTCCTCTACTCTGGAAAGTAAGTGCAGCTGATGAAACAAACTAGGGGCTGACTTCCTTCATCTGCCTTTTGGACCTAAGACAATACTGTGTGTTTTTATAATAGTGCAATTATATACTGCAAGTGGGTTTTGTGTGTTTGTTTTGTGGTTTTCTGACAAGAATCCAGACAGCTATGGGAAAGGGAAAGAGCTGGAAGGAACATTATTATTAAAAATGCTTGTCATTTACAAATAGAAGACACAAGTATATGGAAATGTTTCTACAAACTTTTTCAAGCATTACTGAAAACTTTTGTAAAGCATAATTATAAATGATCCTAAATGTAATATTATTTAATTGGATCTTCAACTCTGGTAAGGACTGATTCTTACATTAAATTTCCCTCATTGTGTGAGGATATGGAAATACATATACCCACACATGTGTGAGTTGCTCTACTGTAATTAATGATGCACTTTTATTCTCTATTATTGTGTGGAAAACATTCTGACACAAAATAAATGAAGCATAATCATTCAGAGTAATGATTCGAATGTACTGATTAATGATACCTGATAGCTTTTCTGTTCTTTAGTTAAATTAAAACATTTACTGGGCATTGTAAGGGCATCCCCTAAATGAATGTTTTCTAGGTAATCATTTTACCTTACGGAAATCACCTACCCTACCATCATCGAAAACAAGTACCCATCAATTGTAAAATGTACCATTATTTTATGTGCAAGAGACTAAACCTCTGTCAAATTAAACTAGTATACAATGCTAAATTGCCTTCAGAGATGTTACAACGTGTGTGAGGCCGATCCTGGGGGAGGGAATGTGCAGATACATGGCATTCTATTCCCAAAGGACTCAATAAAGGTTAATTAAAGAAACATTTTTAAAATGTTGCAACAAAATATTTTCAAATTTGAAATAGACCAGTCACAAAAAACTGTTATGATTTCACTTATATGAGACACCTAGAGTAGTCAAACTCATCAACAGAAAGTAGAATGGTAGTTGCCAGGGGCTGGAAGAAGGAAGGAACAGAGAATTATTGTTTAAGGGTACAAAGTTTTAGTTCTGAAAGATGAAAAAAGTTCTGAAGATGGCGGTGATAACTGCACAAAATCTGAATATCCTTAATGCCACTGATCTAAACAATTAAAAGATGGTAAGATGGTAAATTTTATGTGTATTTTATCACAATTAACAATAATAATAAAAAATATCTCCACAAGAAAAAAACAGTATGCAAAACAAAATCACAAGACAATGAAAATCTTAAGCTAGGAAGTACCTAAATTCAACCCAGCCAATTAGTTAACTTGATAAGGTAACTTTTCCTGAAAAACTTCTATTTTTGAAAAAACACTGAGTCATCTCTCATTGGACTAAAGAGGAAGTTCTATACACTGATTCCTGAAGCTGGCACTGTTGTAGTCTCTGCAATACAAAGATGTGCTCAGATAGTGGTTTACACAGTTAATCTACCATCAGACTCACCAGTGGGCTTTTAAAAGATTTTCTGACACTTCGTAATACCCAGTGGGAAGGCCACAATGCAAAAAAAAACAAAAAGAAAAAAATTAAATAAAATTAAGTTTTGGTGAAGATATAGAGAAACTGAAACCCTGCACTGTTAGTAGAAATATAAAATGTGTAAAATGGTGCAACTGATATGGAAAACAGTATGACATTTCCTCACAAAATTAAAAAAGAACTACCACATTATCCAGCAATCCTACTGCTGGGTATATATCTAAAAGAATTGAAAACAGGGTCTCAAAGAGATGGCTGCACACCCATGATCATGGCAGCACTATTTACAACAGCCAAGAAGTCAAAGCTCCCCAAATGTACAGTGAGAGATGAACAGATACACAAAATGTGGTATATACGTACAATGGAATATTATTCAGCCTTAAAAAGGAAATCCTATCACATGCTACGACATGGATGAAACTTGAAGATATTATGCTAAGTGAAATAAGCCAATGACAAAAAGACAAATGCTGTATATTTCACTTATATGAAGAATCTAAAATAGGTAAATTCATAGAAACAGAAAACAGACTGCTGGTTACCAGGACCTAAGAAGAGGAAGAAATTGGGAGTTGTTTTAATGGATATAGTTTCAGTTTTGTACAATAAAGTTCTGGGTATCTGTTGCACAATGTGAATATACACTACTGAACTGTATGTTCAAAAATGGTTAGATGGTTTTTTGTTGGTTTTTTTTTTTTGCTGTACGCAGGCCTCTCACTGCTGCGGTCTCTCTCTCTCTAACCGGGAAGCCCGGTTAGATGGTTTTTTAAAAGTAATCAATCCATAGACTTCCTGACCCCCATCACAAACCTACTGATAGGTTTTCCGGAGATTGGGTTAAAATACTAGTATGTGGGGCTTCCCTGGTGGCGCAGTGGTTGGGAGTCCGCCTGCCAATGTAGGGGACGCGGGTTCGTGCCCCGGTCCGGGAAGATCCCACATGCTGCGGAGCGGCTGAGCCCGTGAGCCATGGCCGCTGAGCCTGCACGTCCGGAGCCTGTGCTCCGCAACGGGAGAGGCCACAGCAGTGAGAGGCCCGCGTACCGCTACAAAAAAAAAAAACAAAAAAACAAAAAAACTAGGATGTGTAAAAAGCTCCCCAAGTGAGAGACCAAAACCAGCAGACAGAGATCTATCAATTTTATCAGTTTCCTAACCGAAAGTGACTCAAAGACAATGGCAGCCATGTTGAACCTTCAGTTTGCTTTTAACGAATGTTTATAGGTGTATGTAAAATATTTCTTATAATGGAAATTGATACAAACGTCACTAAAAATGGATGACTTTTAATACTGATACTTATGACAGAAGAGACAAAGGCAGTCCCTTCAAGTCCCTCTACAATAGTCCCTCTCTCCATCACTCAACTGATAGCAATGGGTGGAGCCCCAGGTCCACTGACAGCAGTATCTGCTTTACACTTTTGCTTTAGGAAGAGCCCCAAGAAGTCTTCTTTTGCATCTGTGGTGTCCAGAGAACTCCTGGTACCCAACTACCATCGTGGGCCAATCCTGGTCCAGACAGTTCTAGAAAACCAGAAAAGCAATTATACAGCAAAGCAGTAAAACAGGCAGACAAAATAGGTCTCAACCTAGCTCTGCCCCCTAACTGCCAGGTGATCTGAGAAAGATACTGAACCTTGATTATTGCATTGAGGAGTAACAGGAATAATCATCACAGAGTTATTATGAAGATTCACTGGGATGATATATGTAAACCACTTAGCACAATAAATAGTGCAAAATAGGTATTCGGTCATTAGTAAATGACGCTATCTCTACGGTTGCCTCATCTCCTTTTTTATTAAAAAAATTACTTTAAGTACTATAGATTTCACTACAAATCACTCTCCATGAATGCACCGATTTTTGTCTCTACTTCTAAATTACAACCTCAATGACCATGTTTAATATGTTTTTTCTATGTTCCTTAGAGCTCATCACATGGTATTAAGCAACTAGGTATTTTATTTATCAATTCAACCATTCACTCAACAGGTAATAATTATGGATTTGCCGTGTGCAAGGCACCGTCCTAGGCATAGGACATATACTGATCTCTACCCCTGAGTTTACAATCCATGCTCAACAAGATCTAGTGCGTTTTACTGAATTATTCATTGGAACAATACATGCATACAGGCATGGAAAGCTTCCTTTTACGCAGTTACAATAATCTGTTCCCTTACTCCACTCCTATCAGAGAATAAGTCACCTTATTTAATTGTTATACTAATTTCAACTATATAGATTATAGAATCTCATGTTCCAGCAACCTCAACTACTGGGATCTGTCTAAAAATGAAAAATGTCTATACATGCCTCAAGAGCTTGTAAAAGAGCCCATCAGAATTTTTTTTTTTTTTTTTTTTTTGCAGTACGCAGGCCTCTCACTGTTGTGGCCTCTCCCGTTGCGGAGCATAGGCTCCGGACGCGCAGGCCCAGCAGCCATGGCTCACGGGCCCAGTCGCTCTGCGGCATGTGGGATCCTCCCAGACCGGGGCACGAACCCACATCCCCTGCATCGGCAGGCGGACTCCCAACCACTGCGCCACCAGGGAAGCCCCATCAGAATTTTTACCCTAACTAAAAGTATTATATGGCAAAATTGTTGACACAAGAACAAAAGAAATTCACAAAACCATATTTATGCATGATGCTGTAAAATATTTCAATATATTTACAGACGGAGCTTTCTTTCCAATTCCAGAATCACCTTTTCTCATGTAAAATTTCTTCTAGTTAGGAAAAAAGCGTGAGTGAGCTAAAACAGAAATGTCTTGAGGAAATCACACTGTACTGCAAGTAGCTAAGAAAGAGATTACATGTTATTAAACTAACGAATCTGTCAATAAAGAAAAAAAGCATAATTTTCTCCATTTGTTCAGCACCATCCTTTCTTCCCCTCCAACCCCACCTCATGGGCCCCAGCCCAAGATTCCACACTACGAGCTGCCTTAGACTTCTACCCCTCTACCAAATACAAGATGTTTTTAGTGAGGATGAACATGCACATATTTTTGTACAAGATGAGTATCTAGTTTGCTATTTCTGGCAAACGACAGAGAATGTCCAAGGTTGTCAGTACAACTTTTATCTCCTGTGATTTAACTGGACCTTTAGCAAGCACAAAAATATTGCAAAGGAAGGACAGGATTTTTTTTCCCCATGGCTAAATAAAGCAAGCCAGGGAGGATTTTCTGAGGAGGGGGACACTGACAGACCTTCAGCCAAGAGTTAGGTGGGTAAAAAATTTTGAGAGGAACATTAGAAAATAAAAGAATTCTTATTTTTGCATTAAGTAAAGCAAAATAAGACAACTATAGGCAAAGGAAAGAAAAATATTTCAACCAAGGTAACAATATAAAACTAAAACATAAGTAACAGTGACTGAGACAAGAAGTTTAACTTTACGTGTGTGACAATACTGTAATGGTTTGGACAATGTACACCAAAGTATACTGTGGACTCCTGTATATGCTAGCATTAAAAGGGTGTGGCTCACAGAACAGGTCTCATTTCTAAATCAATTATTAGCTGTTCATAAAAAGTAATGATTTAGACAGTCCAATTGATTTCATTTCAACAAACATTTCTTGAATACATTTGTCATGTCCATAACTCAGCAAGTGCTCTAGAACAGAGATATGTAAATCCAAGTCCAAGGTGTGTTTTAAGTAACTCAGATCATCATTTATCTTCATAAGTTTGTGCAGTTCATGATGAAATACGTATGAGGTTTGACCTTATTAACTTGATGTTTTGTAGCTCAAAAATAGTTGAATAATGGTAATTTCATATGGTTCAGCCTGATATGATACCTATCAGTGAAAACTAACAAAATAGCTGTGAAATAGAATTCTAGGCAAAATGTCTCTTTCTGACATATAGAAAGTACAAAAATTAAAATTCAAACAAAAGAAATCATTCACTTTTGACTTTGGAAAGCAGGACAGCTTCTCGGAGCAGATGGCATATGAACTAGGCAATCAGGTTTTGAAAGTTGGACTAGTTAGAAGAGGGAATAGAGTGGGGAGGGAAGTAGCAGATGGGAATTTTAAGCTGAGGAAAAGCAAGAACATAAACACAGGATCATAAAGTGTAACAGAATAATTCAAATGACAGAATCATGTATTTTAATGTCACAGAACATGTACAGAAGGTTCACTATTAAAAAATAATTTATATTCAATTCACTTGATGAATTTGACGTTATGTCTCAAAATCCAATTAAAATCTGGGCTTCTGAAACAAATATAAAGGTCTTCTGATAAACCATAAAAGGAAATTGAAATAAGAGCGTCAAGTCAGTCACTCCCTATAAAAGGGCTGCAAACATTCTCAAGTTCATAGAAGTCTCAATACGATACAATACACGAAAAGCTCCTTGCTCTGCCTCAGAGGCAGCAAAACAATGCATTAGATGATACTGTTTTCTGTTCAGTGATGGGCAACAGATTTCCCCTTGACTATTGTCCTTATGGGTACCTCTGCTTCTGCTTCAAACATCAAGATTTTAGAGAGGCCCTATTGGATTTAAAGGCCAAGTTCTTCCCTCCACTCCACTCACAAATAACTGCAAGTAACCATTATAAACTTGCCATGGTACTGGCAAAATTTAATAATCACGAGAACTTACTGAGTGCTTTGTGGGAGCGCTGGCTTTTGCATGGTTATGAGGATGGTAATGAAATCTAATCTACTGCTCCATTACACATATTATTCTTAGCCACAATAACAGTGTTCCGTTTAAGCTTTAGGCCTGTATTTAAATAGATGGTCTAGGAAACAATAAGGCCTAAAAGAATACTGTAGGTGTATTCCAAATTTAGAGTGAGTAGGAAACATCAGGGGAATTTTATCGGCTCCATCAAGCAATCAAACACTCGGAGCCAGCAACATAAAGAGGCCAAGAAAACAGGGGACAGGAACTCTCCTTATTAGAGAGTCTGTGAGCGAATAAAAATATTAATCAAGAGACACATAAAAGGACTTTTAATTATAGTTTGGCAGGAAGCTTTTTTTTTTTTTAAGAGGAACATTTAATGCTATGCTAGTTATACTTCATAAACACTGGACCCAAGGGGTATACTATATATCATGACTAGTTAGAGAAGCAAGACCCAAGGGATACATACCTCTCATGACTAGTTAAGGGACAAAAGGAAGAATGGAGTTAGGGGACCAAGTAAAGGAGGAATGAGACGCACACAGAGAAAGACACAAAACACCAAAGAAGTAGAAATATAAGAGAAAAGCAACCTATAATCAAACCCACATGAACACAGAATAGCATTCTAATTTCTCAATCTCTCCAAACATTTTTACTGACGACCAAGAGATGTCTGTCTTACTATCATGAACATGTGCAAAAATGGAGACACCTCATCACCTGCCCCAAGGGGCATGAGGAACTATGCTAAGGAACAAATGTAAAAACCACAGTGCAGAGGTTCTTTCCCAACTAAAGCCCATGACAACGTTAGAGGCTCCAGCAAGAAGGATGGAATTTGGACTTTTGGAAAAATGAGATATTCCTGTTATTAAACCTGCTGGAAAATATCAAAATGTTGTAAATTAATTGTCGCGCGTACGCTTGAGCCTGATACCATACTTGTTGAACAGAAGTTCTAGGCGGTGACCTTAATTTGTGAAATATAACCACACATTTCAACAACTGTATCTTCACTTGGACTTTTAGGTTTAGAGAATGAGGACTGCAATTGTTCCCATAAAAATATTCTTCTACAGCTTTACGTCAATTTTGGATTGTTTTCTCTCATCTGATAGCTGGGCTTGGTTGTGGTTTCTAACGTAGAAAGGGTAGGAGATGAATGATAACGCGTTTCCAGAATTCAATGTAAACTCAAACTTGGCAGTGAGAAGGCCCACCAGGGCACATGACTCGACTGTCTGCATGTTCTCTGGAAACTGGTTCCCCTTCCCATGTTGCTATTTGTGGGGACTCTAACACCTGAGTCCTGGGCGGTCTTGAAAGCATTCAGGCAGCCAGCTTCTCGGATGCTGAAATGGTCCCGGTCCCCGTCACTGCTTTTGAGGCCGAGTGAGAAGGCAGTGGTAGAAAAGGCCCGAAGAAGGGCTGGCGCTGCGTAAAGACGTGAAGCAGCAGGTGTGGTGGGGGCACTGGCCGCTGCCACCAGGCCTGACTTATCACAAGGCCTGACTGCCTCTGCACCACGGATGAACGTCAATGAAGCTTCCACGGAAAAACCACATGCACAGAGAGGAGAGCGGGAGTCAGCGAACTTCTGTCCAGAGCCAGAGAGTAAATATCATTGGCTGTGTAAGCCAAAGGGTCCACAACAGCCACGGACAATGCTTAAACAAACGGGGTGGCCGTGCAGCAATAACGCTCTTTGTAAAAATGGGCCGTGGGTCTGGCATTGACTTCATGACTCTCCAAAGTTATTTTTCTGGGAACACTCTCACAGCCTTGCTTGGGGGACGATGAGTCCTAGCAGCTATTATGTCGTTTGGGTGCAATGCTAACAGTAACGAGCATGGCTGTGCCTGCCCTGCCCAGAATTTCTTAAGCACTTGCTGTGGACCAGACACCGAGTTCACTGGATCCGTGCACCTCCTTGAGGTAACTACATCATCCCTATTTCCACGTACAGATATGGCAGCAGCCTTAAATGTTGCAGCGACTAAGTCCAAGATCTCCGTGACTCTGATCTGTTGCTGCCATCTACTAGCCAGCCAGCTTCTAACTTCAGAGCTCACCACAATCAACGGGGAGCTCGTAAAAATGCCCATTCCTGGGCCTCACATCCAAAAGGTTCTGATTTAGTCATGTGGGGTTAGGCCCAGGACTCTGCATTTGAACACATACTTCTCGTTAAGTCTGGTGCAAACTGTCAGTGGAACCAACCCTGAGAAACACGGCGATCCCATGCATTTTCCAAGCAAAGAGCCAAGCATCTGTACTGGAACAGGGATCGTCAGTGCCTGCTAAAACCATACTTGAAGTGGATGACTAGCCTCAATGAGGAAAAGCTGCAGTAGACTGATTTCAGGCTAAATTTTAATTTCAGCCTGCTTTCTCTTTTTTTATGAATTAAAATTATGAAAACTATACTGAGCTTTTAATATTTTATAGAAATGTAAAAGTGCTTTAAATTTTAAAAACCAGTTTTTGTTTAACAAAAAATAAGCTAAACAAATCACTGATATTTTAAGCACAGCGAGAGGTTGATGATCACCTGCCAGCAGGTAATCTTTTGTTTTAAAGAGGTAAACCCATTATACCTCTCTCCTGTATCTTCCAAAACATATACTGTCTAGAACATTCTACTTATGTGCCCCTGAGGATGCTGGAGAAAAACTATGACGTTTTTGGCAACGACTGCACTTGGAGTTAATTCTGACAACACAACTTGTTGAGTAAGTAACGGAAAGCCTGGCCCAACATGCAAGTTCAGATCCAAAGCAGCAGCTCCATGCATTCTGCCATCAGTAGCACAAGGCACAGAAGCTTGGCCACCAGCAAGAGCACGTGATGTGAATGTTGACACAGGTCCTCTGTCAGAAGTTATGTAGGTCAGAGACAAGACAGCAGAATGGCTTCAAAAAAAAAAATCTTGGCAGGATTTTCTCACCTCTGAAAGCAGCTGATGTCCCTGGGCCCTAAGAAGAGAGCCTCAGGTTCCCTGTAAAGAGTCTGGAATCTTCTGCATAAGCAATCTCACAATAGCAGAACTGGGGGGAGCCACACAATATGGAGCGGGGGCTCAACATTTATACAACACATATCTGGGGGATCCAAGTACGAGCCAAGATACATGCTGAGTGCTCGGGCTAAAACCCTGATTAAAATGTATCCCCTGTTCTCAGGAAGCTTAAAATCTGAGAGAAGTCAGGTTCCTAGCCCCAGTTTGTACCAGCTTCTGGTCCTGTCATTCAAGTTCCTGAGCCTCAGGGGTTTTTTATTTGTAAATTAGAGACAGAAAGTTCTTCCACTGTTAGCATTAAATGAGAATCTCTGTAAAGTGTAAGGTACTAACACATAATGAGTTGGTGCTCCTCAGTGCACTGCACAGAGGAAGCCAGACCTGGGCTATCAAGGAAGCCCCACCAAACACACAAAGAGCTAATGAGCAGGAAAAGGATGCACCCAGCTGCACCCTCAAGCAGGAGAGCACTCACGAGGGCACGAGCCAGGGTGGTTTTACCAATATGCTCTTATTCTTAGCAACTTCACAGGGATGAGTGATTGGAGGAGGGGGTGTTACAGACTGCGGACAAAGTATGGTCCTGCTCTCTCTCTCTCAACATCAGGGGACCCTAAGAAACAGGAATCTGCTAAAAACTCCATGAAAGACGGTGAGATCAGGCCCAAAGGCCAAGCAACTCTTACTACTTAGTAAATCATCTGCTCAGAAATTCCACTAAGGATAAATACCATCCTTCAGAGGAATTTAATCTACCACAGAAACTACTGCGCTGGTGACATTGTTGGCTGCGGCTTTCTTGCCGCTCTAGCACACCAAGGACAAAAAGAAAAAGGCGAAGGCCATTCAGAAATCAGAGATGGTCGTTAGATGGTACTTTTATGCAGATAATTTGGTTTATAAAAAAGAGCATATGGCTGGGATTCTGAACATCTAGGTTACTATGTTTCTAATGTCACTTCATAGATCTGCAGCCTTAAGATCTCTAAATGACTGAATTTGTTTGTCTGACAAGTTCAGATTACAATATTAACTCTACCATTTTTACAAGGTTTTGATGATGGCCAGAAAGGATGACAAATGTGAAAGCATTTTAAAATGTTAAAATCACTCACAAGGAATTATGATTAAAGAAACAAACTTGCACGCATATGGGGATGTTTGAAGACAATAAGCTTTAATTTTTTGGATTGTATTATAAACAGCTGTATTGTGTTCCAAGCTCCTAAGAAATAAGAAAACTGTGCAATAAATTATTCTGCTACCTGCAGTGGAACTGTGCAATTATCATTTGTAAAATTCTCATGTTCTAATCATCAAAAAAAAGCAATAAAACCCTAAATACAAATCCAAGCTTAATCTCCATAAAATTAACTTTATCTTATTCATAATATAATATATTCATTGCTTTTCAGGTAAATGATGGGGTAAATGAGTCCTATAAACACACACACAAAGAATCAAAAAACACTTCCACCAAACAAAAAAAACAAATAAACAAACTGTGGAGAGAAAACACACTAGGTTCATGAATACAATAAATTCTGTCATTCCACTGCAACAATAGGTGCGCTACTGTGCTCCCTTTCCAATCCTAAAAAAAAAAAACCTTCAAAATATGATAATAGAGACTAATTCATATGCCATTTTATTTAATGTGTGCACTTAAATAAGCCCATAAAGAAGTATTAGTCATCAATGACATGTTAAAAATTCCAGCTAATCTAAACTAGGCATTTAAAAATGAATTATTTCCAACAAAGACTTCACAAGAAAGCTCTAGGCTGGTATGTTTTATGCATATGAATACAAAATCATCAACAAAATACAAGCAAACAAAATCCAGCAACATATAAAAAGGATTACATATCATGACAAGTCGGATTTATCTCAGGTATGCAAGGTTGGTTTGATATATGAAAATCAATTAATGTAATAACACCATATCAAAATACTAAAAAACCCCACAAAACACATGATCATATCACTAAACACAGTAAAAGCATCTGACAAAATCCAATTCCCTTTCATGATAAAAACTCAGCAAACTAGGAATAGAAGAGAACTTCTTCACATGCTAAAAGGCAGCTACAAAACACACACACACACACACACACACACACACAAATTACATCATTCTTAATGGCGAAAGACTAGACGCTTTCCCCCGAATCAGGAAGAAGACAAGAAAGTTTGCTCTTGCTAATTCTCTTAAACACTGTACTGCAAGTTCTAGCCAGAGTAATTAGGCAAGAAAAAGAAATGAAAGCCCTTCAGATTGGAAAGAAAGCAGTAAAACTAACTCTATTCACAGATGACATGATCCTGTATATAAAAATTCCTAAAGAATTCATTTTAAAAATTAAAATAAATGAGCTCAACAAGGTTGCAGGATACAAAAATCATTATACAAAAATCTACTGTGTTTCTATATACTTGCATGAACAATCCTAAAATGAATTAAAAAAAACATGTCTACTGGTAGTTAATAACACTGTACTGCACATTTGAAAGTCGCTAAGAGAGTAAACCTTCAAAGTTCTCATCACAAGGGAAAAAAAATTTTGTAACTATGTGTGGTGATGGATGTTTAGACTTACTGTGGTGATCATTTTACAATACATACGAATATCAAATCACTGTACTGTAAATCTAAAACTAATATAGTGTTATGTCAATTACACCTCAATTAAAAAAGAAAACAATTCTATTTACGATTGCATCAAAAATAATAAAATACTCAACAATAAATTTAACAAAAGAAGTACAAAACCTACACTCTGAAAACTAGAAAATACTATTGAAAGAAATTAAAGACTATCTGAATGAATGAAAGAAACATCCCATGGTCACGGTGAATTACAGCATCTTCCTCACAAATGGCATCTGAGAAAGAAGCTTCCTCACCTGAGAGTGCTGCCAGGAGCCAACTTCTTCTCATCCTACAAGTGAAAAACCAGATACCTTCCTTCTCACTCCTGCACACTTGAGGAAGAGCCAGAATGACGTTAAAGCTGACACAGAAAGACAGAAAGAAACTGGATACATCCTTGATGATACTACTGAGACATTAAACCAACCTAATCCTGAAGACCTACCTGCCTCTGGACTTTCTATGATCAGACCAAAGTCTCCTTTATTATCAAAGCCAGTTTGAGTTCATTTTCTTTACTCCTAATCAAACACATCTTAATTGACTAAATCACAGAGTTAAGAAATGCTAGTGGATAAGTGGAGCAGAAATATTCTTGGAGGCAAGTGCTGAAACAGCTATTTTTGAAGAAAGGCAAACTATGTTTCCCCCTAGTGTATTGAATCATGTCTCAAAGCTTCACTCAGAACTCTACTCTCCAAACTTTTCCAGCTCAAAGATCTTACCTGAGCTCCAGTTCCAGAATTCTAACCACATGAGCACAGGTCCACTCAAATGCCTACCATCAGCTCATACATAATCTGACCATTACTGAGCTCAGAATCTAACTCCAGATCAGCTCTCCCACAATCTCCCCATGTGAATGGCATCTCCCAATCACCCAACGCTGAAACTTCAGAATCCTCTTTCCTCTCTCCCTCTCTTTCTCTTCGTTTGTAGTCTCAGGAGTCAAAACACCCTTCATGAAATGCTCTTAATTCTACCTAAAACTCCCTTATTTCACTCTAGACCACAATTTTCACTTTCTACCTAGTCTCCTTGATTTTAGTTTCTCCTCATTAAACCCAATCCGCATGCTGCTCAGATTAAGCTTTTCGCATTATTTTCACCATGTTGCTGCCTTCCTCGAAAAGTTCCCTCACTGACTGCAAAGTAGTGCTTCATAATCCACCACCACCCCAAGTTAAGCATCTGTGAAAGATTAAACTAGATAGTGGCAGGAATGGTAATGGCTGTTTCATTTGCTCTGCTGAGGTACAAAAAAGTCACCATGGACATCTTTATAGGTGGCTAAATCCTCTCTGAGGACAGACTGGGGGCAGTTAACCCAAAACTTGGGAAAGAAAGGTCACTCGTCTCCTACTTTTTCTTTAAGAAAACATTCAATTATTTTCTTCACTTTTGCCATGCTCCTGCCCTTCCGTTATCAAAAACAGGTCTTTCCTCTTCTTTCCACCACCTGTATGAAGAAATCAGACCCAGTGTCCCTTAGTTCTTACAACTACTTCCCATTTTATTAATCAATATAGTTTACATGGACACTTACACAAATCGAAAAAGTCTCCCACTTCCCATGGAAATTCCATTGTTCTTTTTTTAGTCATCTTTGCTGACTCTAATGTCCAAAATAACACGACACAAAGAATAAAGAAATTAAAATACAGAGGTCATAGATTTAGGCAAAGCTGGAGCTCCATTTAATGAAAAAGAACTCTGTAAACTATAAATGACCATAATAGAATCATTATCATTTGCTTACAAATAACTTTAAAGAATTAGACTACATTAATTTTCAAAGAATTCTCTTCAAAGAATCCCAGCTCTAAAGTTATAATTCTAAGGTTTTCAAAGATATATCATCATATGCCACATATATGTGTGTGTATATATATATATATATAAATACACACACACACACACACACAGAGTGTCAAGAAATGACTGTAAAATTATATACAGTGAGAGGGACTATTCGCCTCAGACCCATTTCTCTAGATAAGTAAAACAAAGAAAAATACAAACTAACATAAAGGAGCATTACTTTGGTTTAAATAGCAATTCAGCATTTAAACCACTCTGTTTCAACGCTTAGGGAAGAACTAGTTTTCCCAAATATTTCAAAGTATACTAGGTGTACTAGTGAAAAACCATTTCTTTAAAAAGCTAGGGGATAGTCCATATTTGTTACACAAACATGTATTCAAAAATTTAAATCGGTATGTTTTATAGATTCTGATGTATATAATTTGATATATTTTAGACCCATCTCTTACACGTGTATACTAATAAATATTTGTCATACACACACAAATACATACATACACACACAGCAGAAAAAGTTTAAAATCCTGCTTATTCAAATTATTTATACGTTAATCCCTTGAGGGCTGGGAAAGTAAAGGACACTGGTTTTATTATTAATAACTCTAAAATATACGGATTTAGAAAACTACAGCTCCTGGCTTTAAAAAGCCAATGCACGTGCCTTTGTGGCGGGGAAGAAATGATCCGAGCACAACTGGCTTCCCCAGTGCTCTGCACTTTCCCTTATAGATCACATGGGTCATCTCCTTCATCAGATGTGCACTTCTGAGGGGAAAGGACTGGGCCAGGGGTCCCCAGAAGGAAGCACAGGGCTGGCACATAGGAGGGACTCAGTAAAAATGTTTTTTCCCACAACCAGAAAGGCTTTTAGATCTATCGTTCTACTGATTTGGCTACGTTTTTTAAGCATTTCTGAAGCTACCTGCTTTCAGCGCTAAATACCCTGCGTAAATAATATATTCTACTCACTGTGTACAGTATTATTTCATTTCATTTGTTTTATACTTAAATATCTTTCAGATTTCAGAGGAAAGCTCAGTTCTATTACAGATTTCTGAGATTTGATCAATTAAGTCGGCATTTTATAGGCTCTGATCATATACCCTCCAGCCTGAAAAGTTCACATTTTTCAAATCCCCAGGTAGAACAAAACTCAGTTCACTTCCCTTCTTTCAAATCCATATTTTTCTTGAGATGTGATTGAAAACCCCACGTGGGATTTCAGATTAGAAGTGTCAGGGGGTTATGACTGCATTCAGTGAAACTTCAATTATCTAGACTCCTCAAGGAATAAGTCCTCCGAGATGACTGAATTTTTGTTACAGTGAACATTTTCAGTGCCTCTATTTTTTATTGTAGTTTTTAAAAGACATGTTTATAAGCTGCGTTACATATTTCCAATTCCTTACAAAGAATGTACTGAAAACTTAAAACTATTCATAGTGACTTGGGGTTACCATTTTGAACGTGAGTTACAGTGATGACCTCTGCCAATCCTCATATCTGATTCCAGAATCGCACTGGGTGTGTTGGGTTGTCTTCAGCATGGTATCGTGATACCATCAAGGACACACAGTCCCCCGCACCCCCGACACACACACCCACACCCACACCCCCACACAGCCGGTATCTCTCACACCTTCATGAAATCCTCTAATGAAGGTAGTGGCTTCCCCACCCAGATTCCTACCATCTTCCATCATGTCACGAGCTCGCTCTTTTGGTCTGAAGAGGCTCAACTTTTACACGCACATCCTGAGCAGTTCCTTTCAGTTAGGTCAATTTGCTGACAAGTGCTCAGAGGCTGTTTCTGGAGGTTTTCTTCTTCCCCTTTTAATTATAAAACTCGAAAGGTTTTCATCTGAATTGGTGGAACAGAAAGGTACCAAGTTCAAACAACTCCAAAAGTGTGCCTGCCATAAGACAGACTACAAGAGTTCATCATTCTAATTAAACGCTAAGCTGCATCTTAAATTATGTTTATCTTCCTTTGTACCCACTGCCCCTTTCACACTGGCACTCAGCACAGTGCTCAGAAAATCAAAGGGTGACTGACTAGACTGTACTCAGCTACAGGAAAAAAAAAAAGGTCCCCCATTTCTCCAACAAAGAAATCACACAGGCAGCAAAGATTACAATCACAAACCTCAACGCAAATTTCACAGAAACACCTATTATGCAAGATGCATTCTCCATAAAATGTGATCATTAAAGATCCGATTATTTAACTTGCTCTCTTCAGAAAAACTATTTTAAAGGCAGAAACAATGGCCTAGGATTTCCTCCAAGCTTTTTCAAATCAATATTTGTAAATCATGTCTGTTTCCTAGGAAACTCAGCAGGTTAACCTAAGGCAAGGAAACTCTACCAGTGTCATTTCTCTTTTATCCTCAGCTCACATATGTGGTTACTGCCTATTAGAAGAAAAAAATGACCTTCCAGTATCAAAGAAATCACAATGAAATGAGAAGGGAGCTAGAATATCATTTTCCCAGCCTGCTTCTTCTCCTGGGGTGGATGGAAGAACAAACAGAAGAAAAGTCTGCCCAGAGAGCTCCAAAAAGCTGGAAAGCGGTTTATGATCTAGTTCAGTAAGTGCCCAACACAGTCTGTGGCATTTAGCTTAACTCACTGTGTGAAAGGCGAGACAAAAAATGTGTAAAACCTGCATTTATCAGAAACACTGGGTCAGACATTTCTGAGTTCAAATTCCAAATCTCTTTCCCTGGGTAAGTTACTTCACTACTCTGAACTACGGTTTCTAACTCTTAAAAAAGGAAAAATACCTAGCTCATCTTGTGCTAATATAAATTAGGTTTAAAATGAATACAAAATACCAAGTTCAGAAACAATTTTGTCTCTGAAGAGTTTCCAAGTGCTATATTCAAAGATGGCAAAACTGGTAGTTTCTCAAAGTCTTTGTGCTATTGTTAAATAGGGTGTGATTTTTTTTTTCGGGGGGGGGGGGGCTTTTTTTTTTTTCTCCTCTTAAAGGCTTTACAGGGAGACGTGGCGTTTACAGAAAGTACAATGGAGCATCACTTCTACAAACATCGGCAAATGAACTTTTTAGCCCTGAGAATATGGTTAGTATTTACTGTACCTCTTTGCTGGGTCCACAGTACCTGGACTTTTTTCTTTAATCAACAACCAAATACAGGAGGAAAACTAAGGCACAAATCACAACATAAATGAGTTTTAAACATGACTGTAGAGCTTGTTTAAACAGTTTCAAATTTCTAAAAGCCATTATTAAATCACAGTAATGTGTAAGGCATCACAACCCTGGCCCAAAGATCCAAACACTACATATGCTGCTGAGATTTGCTGCTTAACAAGATTCAGACACTATATCCCAACATTTTTAACACATTTTTAAGTATTTTCCCAAACATTTAACCACACAGCATACTTTAAAATGTTATACATATATTCATGTGCTTGGATGATTTAAATGTCTGCAATTGCAAAGCAACTTTTCTCTAAAGCAGCAACTTAGTATTTTTCCATACTCCAAGCCCCAACTCTACAAAATGCTCCTCCAAATACTTGTTTGAAATACTCCTTTTGACTTATAGGTGCATCTACTGGCCCACCACACAGATATTCAAAATTCAATGTTCTCTTCTCTCCCTTTTAAAATACATAAAAATCCAAAAAAGAAACTAGGAAATGGAAACAACTAGCTAAACTAACTTTCATAGGCCACATTCAGCATCTACTACCAAATGACAGACACCACAGCTCTACATTTCCATCTGTACCATTCACCTCCTAATAGCCCAGAAATCCTGATCCCAGGAATGTACCATTTCAGCCATAATACCAAAGACAATTCAGATTTTCAGCTTCTCAGTCACAGATAAAGCTGAACTCACTGATCAGATTCTTGAAATTAAACATTGACAAGCGAACATTGCTCCCATTTTAATTAAGTGCTAAAAATGGTCCAGGTAATTACTAACCATCGGTATTGCTTACCTTCTGGCAAAAGCTTGGTGTTACAAACTGTTAGGCTGATCAAATAATAATTATATAATATACAATTATTTATGTAACTCATTTTTATAATACATTATTTATATAGTTATTGATAAAAATATAAATGTTAAACTGTTATGATCATAAAACGCATTGTTATTATTATTATCACCACTACCATCACCACCAAATCCAGAAGCACTAAAATCTCAGGCATAGATTTTGACTTAGAGCCATGAGAGCTAAATTTCTGTCTGGGCCCCTGGCTTTACTGCATTCAAGCTCTATAACCTAGTACAAGTCACTTTACCTTTATCTACAGAAGACAGATGATTTAAAGCTCCTTTAAGCTTCCATTACTCTTTAGGCCTCATGCCCTGGAGAGCTGTATACTGAATAATGAATGGCCGGATCAAACCTCATACACGGATTTTGCCACAAGGCAGGAATGCATACTTCCCAGATATTTAGTCAATACCACAGGAAAGAGCCATTATATAAATCAGACCTTGGTAACCTTTGTTTTCAAATTTTTACGCAAGGAGTCTTCATCATAGGCTTAACAATTTTTAGAAAATATTTTGCTAGCTTGTTTATGTAGCACTGAACTATTATGAAGCAATTGTGTTCAAAATGTAAAAAGGTTTACATTTAAGCGAACAAGTAAACAAGTTCACATGGGACACTGAATATTTTCAAACCCTTAAAGAGACAACATGTTATATGCTACAGGTCTTGTTTTACAACACAATTGAGTGAGGTTTCATTAACAGGTGTTTACTTTCTAAGGTTAGGAAAGGGTATCTTTATGACTTTTTCTACCCTAATTATTATTCTATAAATGGCTTTAGAGAAATCTCTTTGCACTGGGCCAAGCCCCATAAGCATACAAACCTTTTACGATACAAATCTTACCTGGCTCAGAAACATCAGCTAGAGCCCTCCCACCAAGCAGAAGATGAGTCATAAAAATAGCCTTTCCCCTGACCAAGAGAGGAAGACTATGAAAGACCATCAAACCAAGGTGCTGGTCTCATACCCAGAGTCTGCAACTCTCCAAGCCTTTCCTCTAGCCTGGCCACATATCATATTCACACCACAAATAACAAATAATCCATTCAGTAAATCTTGGAGGAGAAAGAAGACACTAATACGGGGTACTAGGGAAGCATGCTCAATGTACATCCACAACATTTGTTCTTCCCTTTTTGTAAAATTCATCACATTTAATTCAGTTGTTTCACCCGCTAGTCATGGTCCCATAATGGGTGGAGACTGTGTCTATCTTCATTCTTGTAATACACCCAGCGTGGTGCCTCACACAGGGTAAGCCTTCATTGAAAAAAAAAAAAGTGTTGATTTAAACTGGAAATTTCTTTGAAAACACATTCTAACAACAGTGCTAAAGGTGCTGAAATGGTACAAAGCTGACCATAAGATATTACTGTGTTGTTTGCCCAGAAGCACCCAAGGACATGGAGAGCTGCAGGGGTGGGGAGAGAGGATGGTACATGCAGGTGAGCATGCCCGCTGGCCCTGAGCACCCGGAAAGCCCAGGGCAGAGGGGAGCAGCTGAGCTGATGCACGTTGGCAGCTATCCACTGGTGACTAAGGACACAGGGCAGTGGAGGTGGACAGTAAGGAGACAGCACACTATGTGACAGAGAGTCGATAGAGAAAATAGGTAAAATGATTGAGCAAATAAGGACGTATGCTGAGGCTAAGCAGGGCCAGGCCTCACTGCTGGAGCAAGTATTTACAAACATAGAAAGGGCAACGGCTAGAAAGACATGTTGGTTTAGAACTGGAAGTATAATTACGAACTTAGTTTTAAATATATAGATATATTTAATATGTATATATATGTATATATAAATATATATATAATATGTAGTAAATATATATATTTAATATGTGTGTATATATACACACACACAGATGTACGCGTAGCTATAGATGAAGTGTTTATGGGTGTGTATATGTGTGTAAAAATGCTTGCATACGTGCATACATGGACGTGTTTCCTAGCGTCTGTTGGGAGGGCCCAGATCTTAGTTCCTGAACACCATACAGAAAAGGAACCACGGTTACCTTAAGAGATACAGCGTATTGCAAGGATGGGGCAGGGAAAGGGCAAGATGAGCCTGAAACAACTTATTCTGTCACAAAATAAGGAAGTGCTCCAAGATTGATGAGACACATAAGGGGTCCCCATTTGCCAAATCTGGGACAATATGAGCATCAAAATAAATAAGGATAATAGTGAATCGTAATGCCCTGAATAAACTAGAAATCTGTGACACATAAAAAAAAAATTAAAAGATGAGGAAGAAGGGAAAGCTCTTCCATAAAGGAGATTACCAGTAGAAGGAATGACAGAAAACTAAAGTCACCATTTGGCAACTATCACCGTGTTGGCTGACTCAGGCAGAGCCGTCAGTGGAGAATAAGCCTGGTGGATGGTGCTTTGATGAGGGAAAGGACCCTGACGTAATCTCAGATTACCTCCCTTGACAGCGCTCATCAATTACACAGGGGGGAATGGTGACTTTGGAAGGGAAATCCGACATACACTCACATGACCAGCTGATCAAAACTAACAGTCACTAACAAGAAACAATCTCCAAAGTGGCCCAAGCACACCCCTCAGAGAATTCTGAAGAACAAAGTCCAACCTTGAATTAGAGGTATTATTTGGCTAAGTTAGAAGTGCTATTTGTATCTGACTTTATAGATCTTTTTGAGGGAAAAAAATAATCACAATTAAGGAAATGTTTCATTGTCACTGAAATGATCCAAAAGGAAAAAGACAACTTCAAAATCACTATGAATATGTACTGATGAGCCATAATTCAATTCTAATTTCAAAAGGCTTAATCTAGTATGATACTATAAAGTACAATGATTACACAAATAACTCATCAACACAACGTAAGACATACTTTATCATAGCATCACAGTTTACACTATGATTTAGAGACGATGATAGAAGTTCTGTTAAAGGTTTGTGAAGTTATTAGTTAAAATATGACGCTATAATAGATCCTAAAAAGTTAATTTAATACAAGAAAAGTGAGAACAATTTTCCCAGTGGAATGATTACCTTTCTAAAACTGGGTCATAAAATTGATGTTATCCTGTTATTAAAATACACACACACACACACACACACACACACACACACACACATATCATACAAAAAATAAAGAGGCATATACAGATAAGGAAATTTCCCAGATAAGGTGTTTTTTGGGCTTGTGAGTCATCACAGTTGAACATATTTTTAATACATTACTTCAATGATTTGTACATTATTCCTCTGTGGACAGGTAGAGATATTCAGTGAATGATTAAACTCATGCACTGTGTTATACCACATTCATTCAACTGTAACTCTACAAACTGACATTTCTGCACATTCACATAAACTGAAATTCAAAAAGATGAGTAAGATACCAAAATTTCCTGACTTGCGTGACCTCCGAATCATTAAAGATTAAATGCTTGGTCAATATCATATGGTTTCAGTGAATCCATGTACCCCATGTTTTGAATGACCAGAACCCCACTCTGCTGGTTAAGTCAGATACGGTTTTTACTGTGTTTATCTCCAGCCCCCTACCTTCCTCTCAGCTTCTCCTTATTTCTGTTCATGACACCACCATTTTCCCAGTCTCACAGAGTGAAAACATAATATAGTAAAGCTAGTATACAATTTCAGGAGTCAACATGTTCTATCAAGAAAACATTTTCCTAGTTTAGTATATAAGTCCATTAGTGCTACTAATTAAATCTATTAACTTCTAAATTCATTAGATTTAGTTTAGGAAGCAACAGACCAGCAATGTGAAATAGAAGAGCCATAAGAAACCACGGTGACTGGGAGATAAAATATGGAGTAGATAGGCTCTCATATTTTAAACTTGATGAGTAAACACTACTAAAGTAGGTTAGGTCCCCCTTGACACTCCATATAGGTTCCACAGTAGCTCTGTATACTTCTCCTCTATAGCTCTTCAGCCACCTTCATTAATTTAATTAATTTCTGAAATTATTTATTGTCTTTTTTTTAAAGACCCTAAGCTGCACGGTTCACAGCAGGTTGGGTCACCATGAAATTTAGCACATCATCAGGGCCAAGTACAACATAAGTCAATGATTATTTCAGTGCTGATAAGAGAGATCTGTTCTTTCACTAAATAAATATAAGGTTTGCTGGATGACTGTATTTATAAATCTCTTAAGAAAGTTGAAGACAAAACTATGCAGTTTGATGGTCTATAAGAAAGATCAGGAGATAACTGTCAAAGGAAATAGTGACTGATTTAGCCATTTCAGAATTCTCAAGAGACAAGTATTTTCTAGAAATACAATTACCTGAGTTTTGTATCCCCAACAGAATTAAGTTTTGTTCCTAATTATCGCTAACTTTATCACAGGCTCTTTGTTTAAATTTTTTGAAAATATCAATCTGATCGATGAAGGGAAAAGGGGAAGCAAAGCTAAGAATAAAATCACGTCATTATTATATTTGAAATACTTTAATTAGAAGCATCATACAATACACAGAGAATAATTTGACATTATTGAAGGTTTATCCACAAAGCAAAAAAAAAAAAAAATTACTGAGAAGGCAAGAAAGGGGAACAGAAGTTAGAAAAGAAAGGAAAAGGATCTTTGGTAAAAGAGTAAATTCATACAGGATGGAATGCAGGGGCTGAATTCTTGGCTTCTCTCATCAGTGTACAAGTGAAGACAGCATTACTTGGCTTCCAACCTAAATATGTTAACAGAAACAGAGCTTCTGAAGGACTTTTTTTTTTTTTTGCGATACGCGGGCCTCTCACTGTTGTGGCCTCTCCCGTTGCGGAGCACAGGCTCCGCACGCACAGGCTCAGCGGCCATGGCTCACGGGCCCAGCCGCTCCGCGGCATGTGGGATCTTCCCGGACCGGGGCACGAACCCGCGTCCCCTGCATCGGCAGGCGGACTCTCAACCACTGCGCCACCAGGGAAACCCCTGAAGGACTTTTTCCACGAAAGAATGAAGTGCTTTTTCAAATAATGCAATATTCAAGCACTGACAATAAAAGGAGAAAAACTAATACACATTGTGCCTACTGATCTCCAAAGGAAAAGAGGAAGAAGGCTTTTGCAAAGAGAAAGGCAGGGAAAATGACTTTCATACTACGTGTAAGGAGAAAGTGTGTAGAGGGGGAAAAAAAAAGAGAGACTCAAGCCCAGACACCGATGCTCTCAGCATCATCTCTTATTGTAATAAAATTAAGGTGGTTACGAGATAGCAATTTCTTGTCAGCTTTAAAAAGAAATGATGTAATTGAATTTTACACACTCGGTTGAGCCTCTACTCTATGTAGCTTGTACCCCAGCTACTGGGAATTCAAGGCTATTTATAAAGCATTGTCCCTGTCCTCAAGGCACTCACAGTCAATTATATTTCATAATCACATTCGGTGCTTCCTAGCTATTAAACGCTTCATCTGTGCTTTACCTGTAGACAGGAAATGCTCGCAGACGCGTAAACCAGTATCTATCGAAACTGATATTTAGGACTGTTTTGACAATACAGGTATTTCAACAGCTGTCTGGACCAATTTCTGTTTTAAATTGGACATCTTAGATATTAAAATTGAATTCAAATACTTAAAATAGAATTTTCACATAATTATCTGAAAAGTTCATTTATTATTTTAAATATTGGTGAAATCATGATTATACTTCACTATAAGGGGAAATTAATGGCTTCTAACATAACAGACTAATTTAGGGCACTTTATAATTGAATTCCCATTTCTCCTACTCAACAATACATTTCAAGACATAAATTTTTTTTTAAATTATCAAATGGTCAAAATCTTTCTAAACATTCACATTCAAAAAATAGTGACATTTTCTGGAGAACCAAAATCAACGCAACAAAACTGCTGATAGAAATTGTGCATTTTTTCATTGGGTCATCAAGACCATAAATTAAATTATATTCAAAAATGTAACTGCCTAGAAAATATATGATTGTGTTATGTGAAACAGATGATTGTAGACGCCAGCTCCAACCCAAGTATTGTTAGGTATTTTTCTCTGTAAAGATAGCAAGGTGTTTAGCAACTCAAATCTATCTCCCACTAACCACAAAATACAGCCAAGTCAAACAATTCAAGAAAGTCTTTCCTATTCTTCCTCTGTATTATGATAGTAAAGTCTTGGCAAGGGAGTTAGTTCCACTTCAAAACAGCTCAAAGGAAAAAGGAATAAAGCCGCCTCTATGCGACACACGTGTATTAAGGATTCAATTTATAAGAGCAAATATCCTGGTTAGAGTCCCTGTGAAATTTTTCTTCAAACTTCCCAATCAAAATTTGAAATCACAGTGTTACTACACGAAAATAAAGTAATAAGCTGAATTTCAAGATAATCATATCACTACAGAAATAAGAGTAAAAAGAAATGTTAACTCATCACTTTTTAGATCGTTTTATGTTCTACTTCTTTAAGTATAAAGTCTCTAGGTATATGTATATTATATATATGTATGTATATGTGTGTGTGTATATATATCTCAATTTGAGGTCTCTGGGTATATGTATACATATCTCAATTTAAAGAATAAGAAGCAGATTAGAGAAATAAACCACATATCAGAAACAAGAAATCAAGTAAAGCTAAGACATTAAGACTTGCCCTGTACTTGAAGCACGGTGCACCTACAGAGCAGGAGCAAAGAGAAAGAACCAAAGTGAAGATGCCCACACATGGCATTATTCACCTAAGAAACTGAATGTGTTACAGATGCATAATAATCTATAAAGATTAAAAAAAAGGCTCTTTAACGTATGTCCCTCATCTCCTTGAAAATACACACACACACACACACACACATACATATATATATATATTTATTTATTTATGTTCTCTGCAATAGCAATAATAATTTGTCCATGTCTAGGTCATTTTGGCTTCCTTAGGATCTCCTGGGATCAACTTTTTCACCAAATTCCTACTGACTCCAATTGCTCTACGACTCTGAGCAACTCTAAATAATGTTCATTTACATATTATCTTTCTTCAAGAAGCTAAGCAGAACTCTTCAAGAGCAAAAGACAAAAGTTAGCATATTTACGTCAAATTTCATACTGAATAAAAACACTGTTTTTAATATAGAGAGAAATTTTACCTAAGTTAACCATATACACCATGACGAAGAATTTTAAATAAATACCAAAATGCAGAAATTGTAAATCAGATTTTCCAACTAAAAAATAACTAGATGTAAAATCCAAACACTTGGGAATAACCAATTAGAAAATGCAACAGAAAACAGAAAAAAATGTACTAAACTTGAATATTTTTTTAATGGTAAAATGAGTTATCAAACTAAAAAGCTTTTGCACAACAAAATTAAAAGGCCACCTACTGAATGGGAGAAGATATCTGCAAACAATATATCTGATGAGGGGCTAATATCCAAAATATACAAAGAAACTCATACAACTCAAGATTAAAAAAAAAAAAAAATCCCAATTAGAAAATGGGCAGAGAACCTGAACAGACATTTTTCCAAGGAAGACATACAGACAGCCAACAGACACATGAAAAGATGCTCAACATCACTAATCGTCAGGAAAATGCAAATCCAAACTACAATGAGCTATCACCCCACACCTGTCAGAAAGATTATCAAAAAGACAACAAAAACAAGTGTTAGGAGGGTGTGGAGAAAATTGAACCCTTGTGCACTGTTGGTGGGAATGTAAATTGTGCAGCCACTATGGAAAACAGTATGGAGTTTCCTCAAAAAGTTCAAAATAGAACTCTCATGTGATCTAGCAATTCCACTTCTGGATATTTTTCCAAAGAAAACAAAAACACTGATTCAAAAAGATACATGGACCCCTATGTTCACAGCAGCATTATTTACAATAGCCAAGATATGGAAGCAACCTAAGTGCTCATTGACAGATGGATGGATAAAGAAGATATATATAAAATGGAATATTACTCAGCCATAATAAAGAATGAAACCCTGCCATCTGTGACAAGGACAGACCTAGAAGGTAGTATGCTAAGTGAAATAAGTCAGAGAAAGAGAAATACCATATGACTTTACTTACATGTGGAATCTAAAAACCAAATGAACAAATATAATAAAACAGAAACAGATTAATAGAACAGACAGGTGGTCGCCTAAGAGGTACAAACTTCCAGTTATAAATGAGTCACACAGATGAAATGTACAGCATGAGGAATACAGTCAATAGTACTGTAATGTCTTTGTATGATGACATGGAAACTAGACTTATCATGGTGATCATTTTGTAATGTACATAAATATCAAATTACTGTGTTGTGCACCAGAAACTAACATAGTCTTGTAGGTCAATTATACTTCAAAACAAACAAATTCATGGAAAAAGAGATAAGAGGAGAAGAGAGGGGGATTTGGATGAAGGTGATCAAAGGGTACAAACTTCCAGTTACAGGATAAATATGCATTAGGTATGCAATGTACAACATGATTAATTAACACTGCTGTATGTTATATATGAAAGTTAAGAGGATAAATCCTAAGAGTTCTCATTACAAGGAAATATTTGTATCTACACGAAACGATGTTCACTAAACTTGTAGTGATCACATGATAATATATGTAATTCCAATCATTATGCTGTACACCTTAAACTTATACAGTGCTGTATGCCAGTTACACCTCAATAAAACAGGAAGAAAAAATTAAAAAAGAATAAATCATAAACTAGTTTATTTCAAAGATATAAGATATAAAAATCATGAAATTAAGAATTGCTTTTAACTACCAAGTAAAACCTTTTTAAATACATTATGTTTAAATTTATGCTACTAAATTTTGGAGGTAACCAAGGCTACTAATCGACATTGATCTAAAAGAAGTAGGGGGACTTCCCTGGCGGTCCAGTAGTTAAGACTCCGAGCTCCCAACGTAGGGGGCCCAGGTTCGATCCCTGGTCAGGGAACTAGATCCCACATGCTACAACTAAGAGCCTGAATGCTGCAACTAAAAGATCCCACATGCCACAACTAAGACCAGGTGCAGCCAAATAAATAAATAAATACTAAAAAAAAAAGTAGGAAATCTGACTGAATCAATAACTACAGATCCGATTCAGTGGGATTGCAGGGGGAAAAGAAACAAAAAATTATTTTTAAAAGATATATACAAACATGAAGTTTCTCAACATTTAAAGAACAGGTAATATATTTTACAGTAACTTTTAAAAGAAAAGATCATTCTGATGCTCTAGAGTACAGAAAAACATGGGACACTTACTAATTTACTATAGAAAAAGAAACATACTATAATGTAAAGCATCAACATGTCAAAAAGAAAAATCATAATATAACATGCCCCAAAATACTTGATAACATTCAGTCTATTCTTAATGATAATTCTTAGTGAAGAAAGAAAAGAATGCTTCCTTAACATGATAAAAATATCAATCCAAGCCAGCAGAGACTGCCTACCAGAACACACTGAATAAAGCAGCAATAATAACCAAGACATTTTTGAAAATAATGGAAGAAGATTTGAGTTATATTAAAATGCTAAAATATATTAATTAAAACAATGTGAGGCTAAGAAATGGTGATAAGCTTCAACCAACAGTTGTAAACAAATTTTTCAAGAAAAATTGTAAATGTAGATTTAAGTGAAATCTCTCAGGTTACTCTGTTGCTTAAATTTTTGAAAGCATTGTATATTTCCAAAGAAAGCATTGCTGTGGGCTAAATCAGCTACAGTGGACCTCAGCCCTATACACACCCAGCACTTCCTGCCTCACCCTGAGCTCAAGCTGCTTCCTGTGTCTAGACAGCCCTTTCCTCTCCCTCCACCCATTCAAAGCAACCCACCCAACAAGGTGTGGCTCACAGGCCATCGCTCTACAGAGCTTCTTAGAATCTCTAGAAGGAATTACCATTACTTCCCCCTACTGCAGTTCTTATCACAGCTTTAACATTACAAGTTATTCAATGTGTTCTCTCTCTCTTCCTCTAGATTGGAGAGTAGAACACTGTCTAAGAATAATATGTACTACTATCTATTGGCCATATCTGTGCCAAGCGCTGTGATGAAACTTTGCACACAACTTCTATAATCCTCTCAACAAATGCAGAATGAACGCTGTCCCCGTTTTACAGATGAGTGGGTGTAAATAACTAAACAGGCCCTGGAAGAAATAGGATGCTAATTCTTTTTGCCAGATTTCACCAACTACATCACAGTTGGTCTGAATTTAACTGACTTGGTATTCTCCTCTGAAAGAAGGAAAGGGTGAGAGATAATGGCTAAAAGAAAAAGGAGACTGAGGTTAGGACTTCGTGGTGTTGGTAGGGGAGGGGTTTGTACCCTAGAAACAGGATATGAGTACCACATGAAGCACAAGACTGACTACTAAGTATTCTAATTCTGTATTTGAAATTGATTTCTATAATTTGTATCCAAAATTACCTTTTGCTTTAGAAATTTTTATTGATTCAGTGGAACTCTATGTACTCAGTGGGGGAAAAGAACAAATGGGAACTGTACTATAGTCTGAAAGAAAGTCTGAGCTTTTGAAAAGACAAGCTTTTGAAATATCCGTAATATTCTTTTCATTTTAAGCTCAGCATAATGTTTTTATAACACCTAATTTGCAACAGTTTTGTTGGAACTAAAAATAAGTAATCTCTGAGGTAGCTATACAAGCTTACCTTGAAAGAATTCAAAATAATAATTTGTTGATAGCTTCTAAAGATAAAAGCACTTTGTTTGGGATGTTTCAGGAGCTGTGAGTGAAAAAAGAGAAGACAATCTAATGATAAAGTCCTTTCACAAGATGATCTGAAATGTCCATTTAATCATTCATCCTAAAGAACACAACCTTGTTGAAGCATCTTGAAAACTACAATACATCTCACATAGAGAAACATCTGTGCCGACAAAAAAGAAATGGTCTTTTAAAAGTGCTGTCAGTTACTAAACAGAAATGTAGTCTTTTAAAGTGGTATTATTAAAGAAATCATCAAGATGGCAAGCTTCCTCTTCTTTTCGGATCTTTGAAATATATACTTTTTAAGTTCCACTTATTTAAAAAAAAGCAAAGGTATTAAATAAAACTTAAGCATTTATCTGGCTGTTTCTACATTCGTTCCATCTTTGTTTGAGGTTAGAAAGCTATAAAGTTCAATCAGTCATACCTTGGCTCAGATTTTAAGCTGTTCATATTTAATATCTCTTCTTTATAGCAGAAATACTTGACTCTCCTTTTGAAAGAAAAAAAGACCCCTAATTTAAGATATTATTATACCATAGAACAAGAGTCAGCAGACCAAACAGAACCCATGACCTGTTTTTGTAAGGGCTGCTCCCCAAAAATAATTTTTACATTTTTAAAGGGTTATTTTATATCTACACACACACACACACACACACACAAAATGGCTGTAAACATATGTGTGTGTGTGTATGTGTGTGTTTGGAAAAATAAATATATATACACATATACACACACACCCCCAGACACCTTACATGGCCAACAAAGTCTAGAATATTTACTTTCTAGCTCTTGATGCAAAAGTTTGCAGACTCCCAATCACAGAGCATAGAGAGTCTTTATAACTGTGACCTCAGGACACGTAGGGCACTGACTTCATACTACTCTCTGAGCTGCCAAAGGGACTGATTTTTTTAAATATCTTTTACATTTATCACAGAGACAAACTACTCGAGCCCGGTGGCTTCAAGTTGACAATGTCACTTCAAGAAACAGCTCTCCTCTCAATACTTGAAAACACTGAGCTTTCAGATGGGGTGCTTGTCTCCCAGATGGAGGTTAAAGGAGCAGGTCATGATACTTCCCACACATTTCTCCCTCATCCCCTTTCTTCCAGGCACACTCTTACTCCTCATTCAAACCCAGATGGAAAGTTTCATCCTCAATGAATCTCCAAACTCTCCAAATTAGCAAAGTTAGCTGTACCCTTCAATGCTCTCAGTACACTCTGTACAAACTTCTACTACACAATTTACTGTAATGTTTTACTAGGCTTTTGTTTACATTTCAAACAACGTTGACTTCTTGGTGACAAGGACCCTGTCTTGCTCAATTCTGCACCCCTAGCATTTAGCAGAATGCCTTCCCCATGGCAGGGGGGCGGGGCGGGGATTAGTTTCCTGAAGCTGCCCTAACAAATTACCACAAACTTGGTGGCTGACACCGAAGTTCCGCTCTCACACTTCTGGAGGCCAGAAGTCCAGAATTAAGGTGGTGACAGGGACACACCACGCAGAAGGCTCTAGAAGAGAATCTATTCCTTGCCTCTTCGAGCTTCTGGTGGCTGCTGGCATTATACGGTGTTTCCTGGCTTGCGGCAGCATCCCTCCAATACCTGGCTCTGCCTTTATACTGCCTTCCTCTCTTCTGACTCTTATAAGGACACTTATGGGATTTAGGGCTCACCCAGGTAATCCAGAATGACCTCATCTCAAGGTCCTTAACTTGAGTGCATCTGCAAAAACTCTTTTTCCAAATAAGGTAACATTCACAGGTTTGACAAATTCAGAAATGGACAAATCTTTCTGAGAGCCACCATTCAACCCACTGCAGTAGGCATTCAGTAGATACGTGTTTTCTTGCCTTAGATCCAAATGAAATAAACATCTTCCCAAAAAGAGGAAAAATGGATAAAGAATAGCCTTTACTTTGTTCCCTTCTTTGCTAATGTCCTGCTTGAAAAGCAACCACTGAGGCACAGCCAGAAGCCTAAGCAGCATTTTCTTGCTGATCCCCAAGAATTACTCTACATAGTGCCAACAACAAATCTTTGGAGACCATATCTTTATTCTGAGGAAAAAAACCCAGTTATATATCCTTTCTCACAAACCAACGTACTTGTTCACATGGTAATTTTACAAAGACCTTCTCTGGGTGAGGTTCTGATCTCTTCAAATTATTTATATAAGGACATGAATGTGTAATTTTACTTGAGTGGTTGAAAGTCAAACTATTGACAACTCACTCTGATAGGAAACTTAACCAAGAGTTAAAGCCTTATTTTTTCAAAAATTTAGGCTTTTGATCTGTTATGGACAGAATGTGTGTGTCTGCCCAAAATGTTTCTGTTGAAGCCTAACCCCGCAATGTGACTGTATTTGGAGATATGGCCTATGAGGAGGTGATAAGGTTAAATAAGGTAGGGCTCTAACCCAATAGGGCTGGTGTCCTTAGACACCAGTGCACACTGTCTCTGTCATGTGAGGACACAGGGAGAAGATGGCTATCTGCAAGCCAGGAGGAAAGTCCTCACTACAGACCAACCCTGGTCTGGGACTGTCAGTACCCAGAACTGTGAGGAAATAAATCTGTGTTGCTTAAGCTACTGAGTCTGTAGCATTTTGGTAAGGCAGCCCAACCAAACTAAGGCAAGATCTAAACACAACCCCATGTGCACTATACATACTCAGTGAGAATTAGTTGATTTTCATGACTGTGATTGTTCCCAGTACACAGTTTATGACTTCACAACAAGACTTTTCAGAAAATATTTTAACTATATGGAGATCAAAGATTGTTATGATTTCCAAGTTAAGGTTAGAAACTGGGATAACAATCTCAAATCTTTTTAAAACTAAATTAGGGCTAAAGTAATTTTTCTGCCCAAGGTTTGAAGAGATCAATGAACTACTCTTAAAATAGAAACCTCTAGCAAATTATGAAAAGTGCTAGCAGCACAATGTGTGCGTAGACTCCTAACCTTAGAATAAAACATCCCTGATATCGCACTCCACGATATCAGGATGCCAATATAATGAAAACTCACAAAGGAGAGAATTTAAGAAAAATGGCAATCACCTTGCAGTAAGATGTAGTGGAAAAGTTATTTCCTAACTCTTATCACAGCAAGCAACAGGCAACCAATGGCATCACATCTAAGAGGGGGCCCTTCACACTGTAGACACCAGAGATTTTTATGTCGGTTACTAAAATGTTCTGGCAATGGCAGTATATTACCAAAAAAAAAAAAAAATTTTGTCAAACAGAGTGGTCTTAAGGAAATGGTGCATTTTCTTTCTCAGACATCAGCACTACACGAGCTGTAAACATGAAGTTGGGGTTGGAATACTATTAGTCAAACAGCACAGTGAAGCATATCTTCCAAATTGATTGGGGTCATGTAGGAAATAAAAGAATATAAATATCAATTTGATTAAATTCACAAAAGTATGAAGAAATGAATAAAAAATCATAATTAAGAAAAACACAGGGACAGTTATTATGTTAATGTGACTATTAAAAAGCTGAGATAATAAAATGGGTAAAAGAAAAAGCAAAATGCTGAAGAAAAACACTACTTTATATCATAAAACAAACTTAAAACAAATTAAAAAGGAAAAGTTAATGACAGAATAAGTCATTTAGTCCAGTAAAATCATATATATTTAAAGTCTCTCTCAAAAAGAAAAACAGGATACACAAATGGTCAATAAGCACATGAAAAGATGCTCAACATCACTAATTATTACAGAAATGCAAATGAAAACCACAATGAGATGCTACTTCAAACCCATCAGAATGGCTTTTTTTAAAAGTCCAGAAAATAAAAAGTATTAGCCAGGATGCAGAGAAACTGGACTCCTTGTGCACTGCTGATGAAAATGCAAAAGTGTTATAACTACTGTGGTAAATGGTATAGTAAGTCCTCAAAAAATTAAACGAAGAATTACAACAATATACAGCAATTCCACTTCCAGTTATATACCCCAAAGAATTTAAAGCAGGGACTCAAAAGACATTCAAACATCCATTTTCATGTAGCATACATACAATGTAATATTATTCAATCTCAAAAAAAGAAAGAAATCTTGACACATGCTATAATATAGATGAACTTTGAGGACATCATGCTAATTGAAATAAGCCAGACACAAAAAGACAAATAATATATGATGCTAGTTATATGAGGTATCTAAAATAGTCAAACTCAAAAAACCAGAAAGTAGGGTGGTGACTGCCAAGGGCTGTGGGGAGGGGGATGGTTAAGTTTTATGTCACTTATATTTCACAACAATTTAAAATAACAAAAAATAAATTTTAAGTTTAATGAAGATGTAAAAATATGATTAGAATGTAAAACTCAATACACCACACTTTTTGAATTAATCAAATTTAACAGAACAGATATAAGTTAGAACATAAAATAATGTAAAATAAATCAACAAACAATTTAGCAGATGAAAAACAGAAAATCACATTCCTCAATAGAGAAGATACTGCTATTCAAATCTCTCGGGAATATGTATAAAAGTAAATCATATACTTAGACATTAAAAAAAACCTTAGTGATTTAAAAATGAGACTGTTTTACAGATTACAATCTCTGAATGTAAATCAAAATTCAGATGGAAATACAAAATTGAAGACCTAAAAATAATAATCAGAAATTTAAAAACACATTCCTAGAAACTCTTGATTCAAAGAAGAAATAAAATTACCAACTATCTAAAAACAATGAAAAGGGAAGTAATTCCTCAATAAGAACACATAGAATATAGCAAAGGATATATTCAGAACAATATTTCTAATGTCAATGCCTTCATAGTTAAAGTTTTTCTTTTTTTTTGAAAAAAAGACAAAGCAAAAAGAAATAGATGAGGACAGAGAATTGAAAAAATATAAGCAAAAAGTCATGAAAAAGAAAACAAGGAAAAAACAGAGTAGAAATGATTTTAAAAAACCAAAAGAATTTTTCTAAGAGAAAATTAATAAAACAGCAAAGTAACACATGGACCATTTATGGAAAGAACAGTTTTAAAAAAAAAAGACAATATTGGGAATAAGAAAAAAGTGTGTTACAGTAGAAATGTAATTATGCATTAGGGAATACTATAATACATGTTATCCCAAGGTAACAAATGTAAAAGCCTATAAAGCAAATGGGTACATACAGATATCCAGAGATCACAGATACAGAGAAGAGACTGGCGGTTGTCAGAGGCTGAGTATGGGGGTGGGCAAAATGGGTGAAAGTGGTCCTAAAGTACAGCCTTCCAGTTATAGAATAAGTCCTGAGGATGTAATGTAAAGCATAGTGACTACAGTTAACAGTAAGGTATCAGATATTTGAATGTTGCTAAGAGAGTAGATCTAAAAAGTTCTCTTCACAAGAAAAAAGCTATTGTAACTATGTGTGGTGACAGATGTAAACTAAGCTTACTGTGGTAATCAATTCAGAAATCACCTGAAACTAATACAATGTAATACGTGCCAATTATATTTCAATATAAAATAAATAATTTTAAAAAGCAAATGGAATATTTCCTAGCCAAAACTTGATCCGAAAAGAAGCTGAAAACTTTAATGGACAGATATACAGACGAAATTGGAAAAAAGATTACATATGTACCACTGGGGGAACATAAAAAAAAAACCAACTATGATCCAGTGGTTCACACCTGAGTATTAGCCTTTAAGAGACAGTTCCAATTACAGTGCAAGGAAAGACATGAATACTTTCTAAGTTAATTTATGTATCCACCAAATTATACAAAAATCTGATCCAGCACCAAGAAAAATATTATAGACCAATCTCACTTGTGAATACATATTCTAAATATCTTTCCAAGTTGTCAAATAGAATCAAGCCAAGTTATAAAAAGTAATAAATTATTTTTTAAAAGGGTTTGCTCCCAATGCAAGGATCGTTCAATACTAGCAAATCCTCCAATGCTTGCTCACAGTCAACTAAAGGAGAAAAAAAATTTTCCATCAGTAGATTATATACACATACATACACACACACACACACACACACATACACACACACAGTCCAACAGGTATTACCAGAGGAAAAGAAAAGAATGAAATCTAAGCACATTTAAGCTAAGCAGATATAGAAAGAAAATACTTATGTAAGATGAACACCCTACAAATTCATAATGTTTCTGAGACCAAAAAGTTTAAGTCACAAGGCAACCAGGTGAACTAGGTTCCAGTTCATAGGACTGACCCTTCATAGAGAAATAGGAATTGCCTTTGGCCATGATAATGGAAAAAGAGTGAACAGTCATAAAAGCTGATAAGAAACACAAACAGAAGGGTGGTTGCCAGGGTCCCAGGAGAGGGGGTAATGGAGAGGTGCTGTTCAGTGGGTACAGAGTTTCAGTTGTGCAAGATGAAAAAGTTTGAGATGTGAAGCACAACAATGTGAATACAGTTGACATGACTGAACTGTGAGTTTAAAAATAGTTAAGATGGTAAATTTTATGTTGGTTTTTTTTACTACAATTAAAATTCTTCTTTTAATTTTTAAGCAATATAAAACCACTAAAATAGTAATAAATTTTTAAAAGCTGAATGTGGGCTAGCAAAGTCACTTAGTATCCCAGGAAGCGCCAGATGCAAGGACACTCCACAGCCACTCACCTACTCTTCTGCATAATCCTCCTCCAGGTGCTAAGACAAAAGACTAGAAAAAGAACAGGAGACCTAAAAGAGTTCCAAGAGCAACTCTTGGAAGTGTTGGCATGCGGGTAGGGATCAGCTACCACTGGGGGACAAGCATAAAAACTGGCTTCATCCAAAACTGTAACATCAGATGAAGCAAAAGCCATCTGCCACAGAGAAAGGGACAGTAAATACTCCTTCTCCCTCCAGGCAAAGGTGGACTGTGCTAGAGGAGGAGAAGAAGTTATCTGCCACTGGGAGAGAGAGAGAGACACCCTCTGCCTAGCCCTCTTCCGAGGTTCAAAGGATAGTAGCCACTGAGTGAGAAACAAAAATCATGAACACAACTGCCCTGCAATGAACACTAGGTAAAACTCATCTGATCCTGGGGTGAGGCAAGAAACTCACTGAGGCCCAGAATTCTACAGTGATACAAATAAGACATCAGCCATACTGATGTAAGAATAGAAAACTCACTGGCACAAAAGCCTACCATTGACACAAGGCAGAGTTTGGCTACCACAAGAGAAAGGGACAGACATGCTGACAACGTCCCAGCTCAGACTTAGTCATCCAGGCCAGCCTAAAACTGCATCTGGTGTAGGGAAACTGAGACCCCACACACTCATCCATCCACAACTTCACCCAGACTACTTCCAAGATAGACGCAAAAAGCACAGGAAGGGGTCCCTTGTGTCACTGGAGTTCAGGACTAGCGGAAAGTTGAGGGTATAGCAGGAACACTGAGAAGAAAAATTCTGTGGCACTCCAGGTCTCACAGAAGTCTCCAGGTAAAGCAATGCATTCCTGGAGAAACTTGAAGTCTCTGGTGATATGACAGTTCACTAGCAACAACAAAGCAGTAACTCAGCACATATACTGAACAAACTGATTCATTTACCCACCTCGACAGACACTAACACCTTGCAGAATAAGAGGCACATCCATGTCTTAGCATAATAACTTTTTATCTCACTATGTACTATTCTTTTACATAATGTCATGCAGCCAATCAAAAATTACAAGACACCAAAACAAAGCAAGGATACCCAATGTCAAGGGATAAAGCTATCAACATAATCAGACACTGAGATGGCAGAGATGTTGAAACTATCAAATAGAGACTCTGTAATTTAGATGTTTAAAAATCTAGAGAAAAAGATAGGCAACATGAATAATCAAAAATTCAGCAAAGATGTGGAAAATTTTTTTAAGTTCTATGAAAATACTAGACAAATTGCTTTATCTCAAAGATGAAGAATGCTTTCACTGAGCTTACAAAACACTAGACACAACAGGAAGAATTAGTAAATTTGAGGACAGATCAATAGAAATTATTCTGACTGAAAACTGAAGGGGGGAGTGCAGAGAATCCTAGACCTATGAAGCAATATCAATTAGACTAATGTACTTGTCAGAATAGTCCACAAGAAGCAACAGAAAGGAGGCAGAAGAAATATTCAAAAAGATAATGGATGAAAAATTAGGAAGGACAATAAGCTACAGATCAAAGAATCTTAGAGAACCCCAAGCAGGACAATTATAAATGATAACACACCTATGCACTTTACAGCCAGGGTAAAAAAAAAAGTTTAAAAAAAATCCTGAAGGCAGCCAGAGAAAAAGAGAAATATTACTTATAGAAGAACAATTTTCAGAATAATAAAAGACATCTCTCAGAAACTATGTAAGCTATGGGATAATAGAGCAATATCTTTAAAGTAATGAGGAGAAAACTGTCAGCCTAGAATTCAAAACCCAAAAAAAATATTTCAGAAACAAAGGCAGATAGACTTTTTCAGACAAGCAAGAGCTGAGAACAGTCATTGCCAGCAGACCTGCTCTACAAGAAATACTAAAGAAATTTCTTTAGGCAAAAGTAACATGATACTAGATAGAAACATAGAACAAACAAATAAAGAACGCTGGAACTAGAAAAGACATCAGTAAACACACACACAAATATATATATATATATGTATATATATATGTATATATATGTAATTGACTCTTTAAAGCAAAAATAGTATCTAGGAAATTATGGTTTATAACACGTATAAGTAAAATATATTAAGAAAATAGCATAAGCAAAGTGAGAGGAAAAAAATGACAGTATACCACTGTAAAATTCTGACATCATACAGGAAGTGTGAGAAGTTAATGATGTATATTGTAAACCCTAGAGTAACCACTAACAATATAAAACAAAGAGCTGTAATTAATAAGCCAAAAGTGAAGATAAAATAGAATATTAAAAAATAAGCCTAAAGAAGGCAGGACGCATGAAAATAATAGCAAAGAACATATGAGACAAATAGAAAACAAATAGCAAGTTAGTAGATTGAAACCTAATCACATCAAAATGTTTAATGTAAATGATCAAATGACTCCAGGTAAAAGCTGGAGACAGTAAGATTGTATTAAAAACAGTAACACCCAATTATACGTTGTCTACACAAGAAAAAGGGGGATACTACATGATGATGTAGGGGTCAATTCATGGAGAAAACATAACAATCCTAAATTTGTTTGCACCTAATAACAGAGCTTCAAAATACATAAACAAAAGCTGACAGAACTGAAAAGAGAATTAGAATAATTCGCAATTGAATTTAAATACTTAAAGCCCGCTCTCCCAAAAACCGTCAGAACAAGGAGACAAAAGAAAAATCAGTTAACAATGTAGAAGACGTGAAGAACATTAACCAACTTTCCAAACTGACATTTGTAGGATATAGGTCTAATATACATATAGACTGCTCCACCCAACAATGCAGGATCCACTGTTTTCAACTGTACATGTAACCTTCACCAATACTGACCACATTCTAAGCCATAAAACAAATCTCAGCAAATTTTTAAAGACCCCAAATCATACATACCCTGAAAACCATGGAATTAAACTAGAAACCAATATAAGAAGTATATCTCAAAATGCCCAAGTATTTGAATATTAAAATACATAATTCTAAATAATCCGAGATCAAAGAAGAAATCACAATGGAAATTAGAAAATCTTTTGAACTGAATAAAAATGTAAAATAACAGAGCTCAGAGTAAAATGTATAGCATTACATACATTACGTTAGAAAAAAGGTCTCAAACCAATATTTTAAGCTTCCACCTTAAGAAACTATAAAAAGAAAAAAGTAAACCTATAACAAGCAGAAAGAAGAAAATAATAAAGATCAGGAATCAATGAATTAGAAAAAAGTAAAATACTAGAGGAAAAAATTAATGAAACCGAAAGCTGGTTCTTTCACAACATCAATAAAATTGATAATCCTCTAGACAAAGTGATCAAGACAAAAATACAAAAGTCACAAGTCACCAAAATTAGGAATAAAGTGTTATCAGTGCAGATCCTACAAATATTAAAAGAATAAGGTAATATGAACAACCTTATGCCAATAAATTCTATAACATATAAAAAGCCAAATTCCTTCAAAATCACTAACTAAGAAGGTTCACTCAAAAATTAATTTATAATCTGAATAGCCCTATATGCATTAAATAAATTGAAAACCTTCCTAGAAAGAAAAATAAGCCTCTAAATCCACATGAATTCTCTGGTGAATTCGTCCACACTTCCAAGGGAGAAAAAATACCAATTCTACACAAAGTATCCCAAAAACAAACAGGACAGAACACTTCCCAAGTTATTTTCGGAGGCTACAAATACCCTGAAAGAAAAATCAGATAAAGACACTACAAGAATAAAAGCTAACTTTTAAAAAATTCTTAACAAAATATTAGAAAATCAAATATAGCTATACATAATAAGATAATGCATCTAGACCAAGTAAGGCTTATACAAGGAATAAGGAATGTCTGGTACAACGTTCAAAACGTAAGCAGTGCAATTAATTCACTGTATCAACAAACTAAGAAAAGAAATTATATTATCCCAATAGATATAAAAGAGCCAAAAACCTATAATGTACTTAGAATTAAATTTAATTAAAGAGAAAACAATCATTACAAAAATATATTAAAATCTATTTGAAGTATAAAAAATAAGATTGAACAAATGGAAAGACAACCATATTTTTGAATTGGGCTGATAAAATGAAATAACATTAGAAATAGAGATAACATTAAAATATTAATTGTCCCCAGATTATATATAAATTTAGTGCAATTAAAATCACAATAGGGTTTTTATGTATCTTTTGCCCAGGGGAGGTGGACAATGAATACAATACTCCTAAGACATGAATCCTAGTTATATGACTGAGAATATCTAAGAAAATCAGTTTTAAAAGGAAAAAAACCCAGTACCAGAAGATGTGACACATATATACAATGGAATGTTACTCAGCCATAAAAAGAAACGAAATCACGTTATTTGTAGTGAGGTGGATGGACCTAGAGACTGTCATACAGAGTGAAGTAAGTCAGAAAGAGAAAAACAAATGTCATATGCTAACACATATATATGGAATTAAAAAAAAAAACAAATGGTTCTGAAGAACCTAGGGGCAGGACAGGAATAAAGACGCAGACGTAGAGAATGGACTTGAGGACACGGGGAGGGGGAAGGGTAAGCTGGGACGAAGTGAGAGAGTGGCATGGACATATATACACTACCAAAGGTAAAATAGATAGCTAGTGGGAAGCAGCCGCAGAGCACAGGGAGATCAGCTCGGTGCTTTGTGACCACCTGGAGGGGTGGGATAGGGAGGGTGGGAGGGAGACGCAAGAGGGAGGGGATATGGGGATATATGCATACATACAGCTGATGCACTTTGTTATACAGCAGAAAGTAACACACCATTGTAAAGCAATTATACTCCTATAAAGATGTGAAAAAAAACAACCCAGTACTGTCATAGGATATACGAAAACAACTGTGGAATTTATATTTACTGGGAAAGGGATTCATTACCTTAAAAATGGTTCTGATACAATGGACTGGATATGCATCTGAAAGTAAGAAAAAGTGGACCCCCTCCCTCCCCTCTCATACCACATATACAACTAAAAATTCCAAATGGACTAAAGATAAGATCAAAGTGGAAAGAAAAATTAAATCTAAGTATAGGACATTACATGTTTATTTTACCAATGGAGAAAGTCTTTTAAAAACGTAAAACAAAAACAGGAAACCAGAGAAACAGAGAGGAAAAAAATTGATTATATTAAAATTTAAAATGTTAGGGACTTCCCTGGTGGTGCAGTGCTTAAGAATCCACCTGCCAATGCAAGGAACACGGGTTCAAGCCCTGGTCCGGGAAGATCCCACATGCCGCGGAGCAACTAAGCCCGTGTGCCACAACTACTGAGCCCATGTGCCACAACTACTGAAGCCCACGCACCTAGAGCCCATGCTCCGCAACTAGAGAAGCTACCGCAATGAGAAGCCTGCACAGCGTAAGGAAGAGTAGCCTCTGCTCACCACAACTAGAGAAAGCCTGCGCGCAACAACGAAGACCCAACAAAGCCAAAAATAAATATTTTTTTTAATTTAAATGTTAACAATATCAAAAGATACTTCTTAAACAGACAAGAGGCCAAAGATTAGTTTTTGAAAAAAATTATCTGCAATGCAGGCATCAGACAAATGGTTAATAGCTGTAATATATAAATAACTCTCACAAAAGGACAATAACCAAATAGAAAAATGAACAAAGAATAAAGGGCAACTCTTAGAAGAATACCAATTTACCTACAAACATAGGAAAAGATGCTCCAGGTCACTAGAAGTCAGGAAATAAAAAACTGAAGTTAACAATGAGATACCACTATGCAACTATCATACTAGAAAAGTGTCATCTATTGCTGATGGAGTTTATGGGAAAGGGTATTTCCCTGCATTGCTGGTGGCAACATTTTGAATCAATAACGCCACCCTGGTGATCGATCCCACAAGTCTGTAATATAAAGATATTTATTACAATATTGGTTTTAGTAGCAAAAACTGGAAACAAAGTATTGCCCATCAGTAAGGTAACAGACTATAAAATAACCATACCTTGCAATATATACGACAGTTTTGTTTTTAATGGATCAGAGTTCTTGCAGCTAAGTGGAAGGATTTCCCTTAGGCAGGACGAAATGAAAAAAAAGAGTCTCCAAAAAATAATCTCATTTTTGTAAACGTGATCAAAAAACCGTGTGTGCAGATGCATCTATAACTCTTATGGATATGGAGAAAAATATTAAGACACATAATACTGATAGTTATGATGAGGGTTATGAGGGAATATAATGCTATTGTTGGCTAGAGGAAGAAGGGAAGCTAAGTAAAAAAAAGAGAAAGGAGTTCACTATAAAATCAAGTTTAAAGTCTCCACACACGTGTACCTACTTTTATCAGAGAGAGAGATTTGTAAACCCTGCCCAACAAGTGAGTTTCTGCAAAACACAGCTTATTTCCTATAGATCTTAAGTGGTAATCCTTTGAAAAACTAAGTCATAAAGGTAAGAATAAATTCACATGTAAATATTATAAATATCTAGCTTTGAGTTGGTTGTAAACATTAAATACTACCTTTAAAACGTATATACACATTTTATGTACAGTAAATGTGCAATATAATTTTTGAAAGAGAAAACACTTAGAAAACCACGTTTAAATGGAAAAAGGTTTTCCAAAGGTTTTCCGATAAGATTGAAAGTACTTAAAAGAGACTATAACATAAATCTAAGAATATCTAGTGTATTATTTTTAGGCACATAAAAGATCTACATGAAGAAAATAAACTGAAGCAGAATACACTAGCATGGCCCTTCCTTTGGGCTTAACTGTGCTGCATTTTCCCCAATCTGCCTATACGTTGGGACAAAGCCCATGTTCTATTTATCTTAGTATTCTCAGCACCTAACATAAGCCCTGCTATGTGCTAAGTGATGAAGCATCTCCCTAATTTCCTTCAGAGTATGGATGCATTCCAATTGCACAGTCTCTTCTAGGATTAATTGGGTTGATCTCTCTAAGCTGTTATATTTGGGGTTTTATATACCCCCTTAAAGTATGTTTTGGAAGGAGATAAGAATTCATCCAATAATATTCACTGAGCAGCACCTCTTTTGTGCAATGTGGACTTTCAAAATGTTGGCTTATTAAGACTAAATGAAAGTTAGGAAGACAGCAGTGGAATGAAATGGGAACAAATTATTTTACTGGTGTTGGAAATCAAGGTTCTAGTTTTGACTTGGCTACCTTTTAGCTATTTTACCTTCACTGTGTCCAATCTACATTATAGGATTGTCAGGATGAAACTAAAACCACTCTGTAAACCACCAAGCACTAAGAAATTCTTTTTTTGCTGGCCCCTACTTCTCAAGAATTCTAAACTGTCTTAATTACAAAGCTACTTATACATAAAACACAACTGCTTCAGCCTGGAGCCTTGGTAGAGTCCCAATATACTCAACAGAAAGTTCAGTGTACAATAAAAATACCGTCAATGCTCTTTATAGACTCATTAAGAGTTCATTTCTTTCTTATTATACAGTCTCTCAAAATGAAGTATCTCGTGTGTTTGCTTAAGTGTCCTGTATTTATACCTACAGCAGAAAAGCTAATGCACATTCCAGAGGATATCACTCTTTAAATATTCAACCACTCTACTGTAAAGTTCCTTTCTAAATATCCCTTCAACTGACTCTGACCTTCTGTAAAACTGATCGATTTTCAAGTTTTCCCTTCCATTGTTCTTACACAGAAAAAAAAGATTTTATTCCTATATGTAAAGGCTTTTGGTCAAGGCTAAAATTCCCAACATTTATAAATAAAACATATATCAAACCTCTTCAGCAATATGCAAAACTTTTATTAGATAACTTCATATAAAGTGTACTTTTAAATTTTTATTAATCAACCACCATTATTTTTGTTTATCCAAATAAACCTTCTCTAAATTCACTGTAACACTGTGTGCCCTACTAGCCAAGCATATGCCAGGATCTATTTTTGGAAAAGAAAATTTTCTGGTGATACAGCAAATGACAGAAGTTCGCCAAAACACCATAAAGCCATCAGCTCTAAAAGATAACAGAAAAAGAGGTGTGAAATCACCACAGATGCCAAAATAGCTGTTTTTAATTTGCTCTCTTCCACTTGCAGGTTTGCTGTTTCTTTTCTATAAAATGTAAAACTTTTTCCATGAAGGATTTGTGCCACCTATCCACTTTCAAACCTTGAAACCTTTGATTTCCCAGCTAGGAGCAATTTTTCTCCCCTGCCTTTTGTTTAAGCAACTTATAGCACTTGATCCATGTATCACAAATTACTCTGAATTATAATTTTCTACAGAAGTCTTACTTCTCCTACTTGATTTTCAGCTCATTGGTGATGTCCTACCCATTTTCATATATAATTCCAGATACATGGTAGGAGCTAAATAAGCATAAGTCCAATGAGAAAGTAAGGCATTTTTTATACAGATAATATGTTTTTTATTAATTTTATTATGCCTCTGACTTTAATAGCTTTATCAAACAGAATGCATACTGGCCAGAATTTATTGGTCTACTATTAACATTATGGAACATCCTGTAGCAGTTGCCGCCTAAAATAATTTTTTGGATTAAGTCTCTTAAACACAGAATTGGCTTCTACACTGAAGTAAATATTCTAGTAAAGGTATTCTAGTAAATGTATATCAATATAATCTACAAATAAAACAGCCTCTAAAGACAATATTTATTTGTACAATCTCCCATTCTTTTGCTCTAATTCTCTACAATAAAACTAACTGGAATAGCATATTTAATGCTGAAGGGAGGTAAGAGTAACACAGAGGACAGTTCAAAGGTTTTCCAGTCTTCAAATCTTTGCTTTAAAGCTAACTGGTTATTGATAATGATGGCATTACTCTGTGAAAATCAGTTTCCACATCTATTAAATAGAAACCATAATATCATACACATGTACTCAATGAATATTTAATAAAGGAAGGGAGGAAGGAATCTCATGTTTCTAATATATAATGCACTCCAAAAAACTTGTACAAAACTCAAATATGTGTAAGTCAAGGGACTAGACTTACATTTTAAAGGACACCCATTCCCAGAGACAAAGGAATATTACAAAATCTGTAATTATACACAATCTATTAGTGTCATTAAAAACAGATGTATAGCATTTTGTATGTTCTGTCATCTTATTATTTTTTTACAATTCGTTAGCTTACCTCCACTAAGCACTTTCAATAAAGATTCACCAATTTTCAGCACACCTAATGATTTCTTTGTCTCAACTGGATAATAAGCCCCGTTTCTCAAAACCAGAATCAAGATTTTCATTTTCCCCTTTTTCTACTCAGTTTGTTAATGAAAGGCATAAAAACAGTAAAATTCACAAATAATTTTCGAAATTATTATCAAAAATGGCAAAATCAGGGCTGGGGGGAGGGGAAAGACTGTTACGTGGCCCCATCTTACAAGAGCTTAAAAAAATTCATTCATTCATGAACTGATGATATTCGTAAGTCAAAATCCAGTGTACAAAAAGGTACTTTGGCGGTCTCCACATAGAGTATTCAAAGTGTCAATTATTTGAAAATCAACTAGACATGCCTGTTTACTAAATAGTACATATTAAATAACCTAAGGGACTTTCCTGGCAGTCCAGTGGTTAAGACTTCGCCTTCCAACGCAAGGGGTGTGGGTTCGATCCCTGGTCGGGGAGCTAAGATCCCACGTGCCTCTCAGCCAAAACACCAAAAACATAAACCCGAAGCAACACTGTAACAAATTCAATAAAGACTTAAAAAAATGGTCCACGTCCAAAACAAATCTTTACAGTAAATAAATAAATAAGCTAAGAAATGAAAAGCACAGTGCCTAATTTCTGTATTATAGTAGCTGCACAATAAAGAGTAGTTGTTTTGTTGCTGCTATTCATTCTCAGTGGCTGCTTTTAAGAGAGGCCATCAATATACTAGAAGAGGGCTTCCCTGGTGGCGCAGTGGTTGAGAATCTGCCTGCTAGTGCAGGGGACACAGGTTTGAGCCCTGGTCTGGGAGGATCCCACATGCCACGGTGTAACTGGGCCCGTGGGCCACAACTGCTGAGCCTGCGCGTCTGGAGCCTGTGCTCCGCAACAAGAGGGGCCGCGATGGTGAGAGGCCCGCGCACCACGATGAAGAGTGGCCCCCACTTGCCACAACTAGAGAAAGCCCTCGCACAGAAACGAAGACCCAACACAGCAAAAATAAATAAATAAATGAACTCCTACCCCAACATCTTAAAAAAAAAAAAATACTAGAAGAGATGAAAGTTTTTTTCTTCCAGTTTTATTGCGATATAATTGATATATAGCACTGTGTAAGTTTAAAGTATAACATACACCATGAAATGATTACCACAGTAAATTTAGTAAACGTCCAACATCTCATATAGATACAAAAGCATAAGACAAAGAAATTTTTCTTGTGATGAGAACTCTTAGGATTTACTCTCTTAACTTTCCTATATAACATACAGCAGTACTAATTATATTTATCATGTTGTATGTTACATCCCTAGTACTTATTTATCTTATAACTGGAAGTTTGTACCTTTTGAGCAGACTAATATTTACTGAGCACTAAGTATGTACAAGGTTCTATATACTGGATGCTTTGCAGGCATTACCACAATTCTGATCCTCAAAAACATTCTGCAATGGTGACATTATATGTTCTTGTTTTTGTTTTTATTTACCAATGAGTAAACTAAGACTTGCAGAAGCAACTTGCCCAGTTAGACGGCTAAAAACTGGGTAGCTTAAGGTTTCAAATCCAGTAGTATTTAACTCCACTGCAAGGCTTCATTTGGCAAGGAGAAAAATTTTTCAGGAAAATGTAGTGAATTGTGGAATGATTAATAGACATGAATATACTGACTAGAAATGAAAAGGCAAGGGGAAATGACCATGATATTTGGCACTTAGCTACTGAAAGGACAGTCATATGGACTGTACTCCTCAATTTGTTCCTTCATTAAGTATTTTAGCACTATATGATCAGCCACTATGTTAGAAGCCATGAAAGTAACTATGAAGAAGATTCATTTCCTGCTCTCAAGGGGCTTATTATTGGGAAGGGACAAGACAAATTAACAAGCAATTACACCAGAAGGAACATCGTGTGTTATGGGGCCATAGATTACAGACTGGAACCTGGTGTATTCTTCAAGCGAGGGATGATAAATAAGAGTCCCACAGAAAGTGATGTTTACAGTGATAGTTGTAACATGAACAGGAGGTAGGCAAGGTGTATGTGTGACACGGAAAGAGTTATACTGATGAGCTAGTTTGAGTCTGTTTCTTTGCTACTGCAAGCATAGCAGTGTGCAGAGTGTGAAAAAAAATTGTTTCTTAACTGGAGGAAATGTAGCTGGGGAGAAATTATGTGAAGTATTATTGTTCTTAATTTTCTCAAAAATGTGTGCGTGTTTAAAAAATGTACATGGCCGGAAACGTGTGCATATAAAAAAATGTGTGCAATAAATTTGCAAATACCCATTTAAGATCCCCATCATCTACCTTCCTTTATTGTTCACACGTTGTACTGCAACAACATCTGAGTCTAACCAAGAGACTAAACCATAAATCAGACATAACTTAATCAACAGAATCTTGGCTTAACTAGGGATTTGAAGTTCAATAGGCTGTTCTAAATTATAGTACAACAGCACAAATTTAATGATTCCATAAAAAAAAAACATTAAGGGCATTTTCAATGACCAGTCGATAGAGGTTTCAGTTGACTCACTGAAGAAGTAGCCTGGAGGTTTATAATCTCTAAATAATCCTTGCTGATCTTTATTTTCTATTTTCTATAAATGATCATGGAAACTGTATTGTCATGTATTTTCCTTTGGAAAAGCTCAGATACTTCACCTGCATTATATAAATGTTAACAGTCAGTAACTTTTATACCAGCTACATAAAAACTTTTTAAGAGTGACTTGATCTCAAGGTCATAGAGCAAATCTCTGGTGAGACAGGAATGGAATTCATGACCTTTGACTGCCAGGAGTTTTCTACCCACACTCGGAAATTCCTTCTCCATAAGCGTAATTTATATGCTCACTTTGAGAGGCTGGAAAGTTCATCCCTTTTAGGGCAGGGGGTGGGGGGACGGGGAGGTAGTGGTTTTCCTGTCAAATCAGTTGACACACCAGTGCTTTACAGTTTTACAAAGTGATTTTTACCTACATTATTTCATCTTACCCTCACCACAGCCCTGTAAACTGCATATGATTTTTCCCATTTTAAAGACTCAGAGGCGTTAAGAAATTTAACAAAGGTCATCCAGAGTTGGTAAGCAAGAGAACCAGGCTCAAACTACAACATCTCTGCTTAAATCAGTCCTGATTCCAGGATGTATAATCTTAGCAGACACCCGATTATGAAATGAATGAAGGTTTTCTTTACAGTTATTTATTTCATTTTTTACAATCATTTACCTTGGTTGTCATGTAAGTCTGTTGGTTTGTTTTCTTTGGGGCAGGGCTGTTTTCATGTTTTAAGTCTGCTTGTTAAACTAAAGTGAAAATAGTATTATTAAACATAGAATTTGAAAAAACAAACTCGGCTTGTTCTTCTCCTCTTTTATGCAAGTGGGAAGGGGGCTTTTTACCATAATTCGTGGTCATAACGTACACGGTTTATGTATGGAGTATGTACCTATACAGGTAGAGAATATAAAAACTCACATTCATAAATATAAATACTATGTATGTACACATATATATGTACATACCTAAAATAGTGGCTATATTTTTATATATGGTATATACATACACATCATGCCAGCAATTATTGTGCAAAGCCATATATACTGTTAAGCACGGTGAATGTAGCACATGAAACACAATTCCTGGCTGTAGAGGCCAACAAGTTGTGATAGTGGCAGCTTCTATGGCCTCTGATGGGGGTGGGAAAACTACCCCAAAGCTCTGTTTTTTTCCCCCTCGTCTTCCACGCCGGAATATAGCAGCAAGGGCTTTCTGCTACTGCATCTGTACCTAAAAAGCAACACTGTTTGGACCAGTCCAATTACTATGCTTTTAGTAAAATTTCAAAAATATATACCATTAAATTAGCCACAAAATAAAAGTATGACTTTGAGTTGGAAAAAAAGACAGGAGGAAAGCCCATCCCAGAGCAGAATTCTTTGAGTGAATATCCTGTAATCTACTGCCAGACCAAAACAAATTTTCATTGGAGCAGCAGGACTACTCAAGTAGCCACTTTTATGACAATAAACACCCCAAAGCGAAAAATCCTTTTGTAACATAATTACTGAGAATATATAGAGAAAGTAACCATTTAATCCACAGCATGTGTTCCCTACCGCAAGAACTCAAAAGCTGACATCGGATGGGGTGTCGCTGCTCTATGGCCTGACAATGAACTCTGGCCAGCTGAAGTCAGACAGTTCTCCGCAAGGGCCTGGGATCTAGAAACCAAGCAGGTCTCACAGAGCCTAAGGCTGCTGCCCTTCTGGGCACGGGGGAGGGCCATCTGGTTACTTGCCTTTTGATTTGGGGACCCCTGGTTGCAGTGGATGACTTAAGGCTGTGGTTATAGGGTGTTGCCAGGGATTTAATCTTACTATTTTCACCCTTACATTTTGTCCATACTTAAGACTGAAAGGCGTGCATAATGTGTAGCCTGAAAAAATAAATAAACGTGAATTTTAAAATGGAAAATAAATGAACACTGGGCAAAAATACAGATATTTCCACTCCAGTACCACGTGGTATTTTCAAAATGTAAATGACAAAGGTGAGCCACTGCCATCTATTTTAGGAGTTATTTACAAAAATGAAAGTTGTTTTCTAAGAGAAAAAGATAACCATGGCGTTGATTCTGAATAAAACTCTTTGGAGATTTTTAGCTCTTGTTCATTAATCAACATGGAAGCACAAGCGAGGAAACTTATTTATCCAAAAAAGAATAACTTTTCAAATAACTTTGTGCCACTTCTAGTTTTGCAGAATACAAACTTCTTTGTATTAATACACAGATCATCTACAGCTAGATTTATGAAGTTGACACTAAGAGGACTGTTACTCTCACAATATAAAGAAAACAAACCATTTGACGCCCCAAATTTAATGTGATTAGTCTCATATTAATTCGCAGAAATATGAAATTCCACACTTTCCATTTTGTACCATGATGAAAATATCCAAGACGTTTATATGTTCAACTAGTTAACAACATCACCTCACTGGTCAAGTTACTCAATACTCTAGATTAACCAATCCTGGCTTGAGTTCAAAATGCTCTCATATGGGCTTAGAGGCCTAAGCACTTATGCCATCTTTATGGGGATAGAAAACACACCTATATTTAAGAACAAATTATTTCATTACGTTGATAGCAGCCTGCTTCATGATATGACATCTAAAACTCACTCTGAGTCTGCTGAAGTGCATGTTTACCTTTCCCAGGAGGCCGGAAAGTAATCCCCGAGGAACATAGATTTTTTTTAAAACGACCAGAACACTAACGCTATTACATGCCTGATGGGTGCTCTGCGGAATGACTGTCAAGCATCCTGATTTGTTTTTCCCTTGGTCTGGGGAGAGAGAGCGCACCAGTGTTTGCAGTCCCTCCCTTTCTGTACACACATAGGCTGCAGCTGTAGTAAACAAGCGCCAGCCAAGAGTTGCTGCTAAGGTCAAGGTCTCAAATGCTATACCAGGACCAATTTTCTCCCAAATGACATTCAGTTGTGGAAAAGGAATTTTCTGGAGGAAAAAAAATACTAAGGGCCCATTAGCGCAACCATTTTCATTCAGTAAATAGTAATTCAACGCATTCCAAAATAAAGTTTAGCTGACAGAAGTTTCTTTTAAATATGCATTACTAAGTAATAGATAAATAACTGAAGCACTTCAAAAAACAGAAACCCCTCAAGGATGTTTCTTTACCTCACACAGCTATAGTAGTTTTAGTACATAAGTGATTAAAATTTTATGTGAAAACATCCCAACTTTTACCAGCGCAAGTATATTTCATAATAGTTATGAATTAGAAGGTAAAAATAACAAACCTCTTCCCTAACTACATTACAAATTTCTGTCAATTCTTGTATGTTCAAAACCCTCTCTCCCCAACTCGGACTCTAATTGACCAGGCTGCAGCCATAAAGATGTAACTTATGCAACCGAATGTTTGTCCTTCAACCTATTTCTAAGCTTCTAAAGTTAAACATTTTCTAGCCTAAAAGTATACCCCTTGATCACAACCAATTTCTATGTGGTTTTCAAAAATGTAAACAACATCTGAATGAGGTCTGCAAATAGCACAACCAGGCTTTTTTTTTTTTTAAGGTGAGGGGTCACTGTTTTTACTGAATGCCAATTCCAAAGAGCATTTCTTAGAAGATGGAATACACTCACCCTTCAAAGTGACCACCCCTATTCCCCATCACAAGCTGCTGTCCGTTAAAAGCCACCAAATTTATTTCAAAGCGTTAACTTATCTAAACAACTCTATCCTCCAGTAAGAAAAGGGCATGAAGGCGTCTAGGTGGATTTGCAGAATGACGTGCGTTGATTGGCAGATGTCTACCGAAGCCACTAAGATGCACACGCACTAAACGTAAATAGAGCTGCTCCTCTCCCTGGTGTTACAGGGAAACAGAGAATATTAAAGCTGATTTAAAATAAAATATTCGAGTGCTCGTCTGAGGAGGATTCTATTAGCCAGTGGAATTGCTTAAAACAATCCATACAGCACGACACTTAAACCATCTGTACAGTTAAATTAGAGAGCCGACAATACTAACCACACAAACTGTTTATCCAGATTACACATTCCGTTGTACTAATACTCTTTAACTCAACACAGTCAGCTTTTATCAGCTGAATAAAGGCTGTTACTATTAAAGTATGCAAAACTGGAAGCGCAGGGTGAAGGGGGTTGGGAAGCTGCAGGGCATATAACAAAGGAATTGGTACTTTTTCCAAGCATTTGCCTCAAATGCACTTCGAAACAGAACTGTTGAGTGCACCCCACCCTTTTCCCCAAAGATAAAAGTTTTCAAAGTTCTAATAGGCAGTTCTCTACCCAACAAAAGCAGGATTGATTCTCCCCGTAGGGAAGCATCTAACGCGAACACCAACTAATGTCGCGGAGGTCAAGTCCGAGTCCTCGGAGCGAGCCTCTTAAGGCAAGAAGTGGCTCCCAGGCCGTCTCCGCGGGCTTCCCGGCCCGGGTGGCCCTGCAAAGTTGCCCATTGTCAACTCTGATCAGGCCCCCCGTAATTGAAAATAACAGCCACGGGCCAGCCCCTGGCTACTTCCATGGACCAGGCACTGTAGCAAGTGACAGTTACACATCATTACGACCAGAGACAATAATGAATGTAGCACCAGGACCACTATTCATGCCAGCAGTGTCATCTCCGCCTTAACCCCTTCCCCTCCGCTCTCTCCAGTGCACACCCAAGCCCACAAGGCCCGGTGCGGCAGCTCTTCACCCAACTCGCTCTCTTCCTGGGGGCACACTACTTCCACAAGCCCCCCCCCCAATTCAGCCCTGGTGTTTTATTTCTCATCCTTGGCAACTGTCAGGCAAGCACTGCAACCAACAATTCCACAAGGGGTAGAAAAACATTTGCTTAATTCACGCTACTTGATAAGTTCTTTTTTAAAAAAATTGCGAGGCGGGGGTGGGGGGGGGAGAAACCTCCTTCTTTCTTCTCCACGAATCCAACCGACGCTACTTGCTCTGCAGTAGCATCGCCCTCCCTCGGCCCCCTCCCGCTTCCCAACACTTTCCCCCTTTACGAACACAGACCAACCAAAATGATTTAACTTGAGCAGATGACAGAAGGAAAATAAAACATGTTAAGAGAATACGGTCTGATCTGGGATGGCACAAAAAAAAAAAAGAGGAGGGGGTTGTTTATTTTGATAAGAAACGGAATCGGCACAGACCTGAACAGAAGCTGCAGAGCAGGAGAAATTGTTTTCTTTCCCTCACACAGAGTCCCCCTCTCTCTCTCCCTTTCTCTCTCGCTCTCACACGCGCGCGCGCGCACACTCACTCACACACACACACACACACACACACACACACGGCGTCACCCGCGCACACTCACACGCACACTCGCACACGCACACGCACGGGCAGAGCCTCTCAGCTGCTCTCTGCAGTTCTCAGGAAATGAATGGGGGGCAACCCAGGGAACTGTTGTACTTGCAAATGACTTACCCGGATCACATGATGCGCTAAATGTAGGGTGGGCCGGTGGGTGGAGGCTGCCGAGACGCGAGCCCGGGTCTAGCGGGGGGAGCCTCGCCAGGCCCGCATCGAATTACCCCGGGGCCCAGCCGAGGGGGTTGCAAGACGCCGCTTCTCCTCCCTTGCAGCCCGCAGCTCAGGAAACCGGAGAGGCGCGGAGGGGGGGGAGGGTTGGGGGGAGCGGGGGGGAGGTGAAAACACCAAACCCCCAAACAAAAGAGCTCCGGGTCCTCCTCCCCCGAAACAAAGCCCCGCCGCTGCGGGCGAGCCCCGGGGTGGGGCTGAGGGCGGGGGCGGCGGCGGGGAGGGGCTCGCTCAGCAGGCGCTAAGTCGCTTTATTGCCATAAAATGGGGCCCCCGAGCCGCTCCGCCCGAGGATTAGGAGGCGGGCTCTGAGTGTGATGGTTGAAATCCCCTGTGGGAAACTAACCCCTCCCCGCTCGCAGAGGTAGAAGGCAACACCCACTGCCCGGCCCTCGCCTCGGCGCCCGGGCCGCCGGCTGGGGGGTGGGTCCGCGGAACCTCCACCCCGCCCCACCCCTGCCCCCGCCCCCGGCCGCGGCGGAGCCTCCCGATCACCTGCACCACCTTGCTGCGGCACCCAAAATAACCTACACATGGCCAACGCCGCTTTGGGAGCCGCGGGGCGAGGGGTGCCCGCGGGCCTCGCGGCGGGAGGAACCCCCGATTTCAACTCGTCTGGGGAGGACTCGCGCGGAGCCGCGAGAAAGTCCCCTCTTTTGTGTCAGCGCGCTAGGCAGCCTTAGGAAGGGAATTCGGAGACAAATAAAGCGCGGAGCCCGCTCGGCCCACAGCCCCCGCCGCTCCTCTCCCCTTCCCTCCCGCCCGGGTGAAAGCGTGCAGGGAGGGGGCCGGGGGCCCGAGCCGTCCCCGCGGCTCACCCACCAGCTAACTTGGAAAGGTGTGGGCGGAGCCGGCTCCGGCGGCCGGCGGAGGCTGCGGGACCGCTCGCGGGGACCGCCCCCGGACGCCGGGCATCGCCCGCGCCGGGCAACAATGGGGTCCCGGCCCGGGCAGGCGGTTCCCTGCGCGCGGGGCTGCGCGCGAGGCTGGGCTGGGCGGAGGGCCGCACGCGGAAGGCGGGGGAAGCATTGTTTGGGTTCTGGAGCGACGCAAGTTGCGGGCTAGGCGGGGGCGCCCTCCCTCCCAGCGGTTCACCTTGGCGGGATGAATGGGGGCGAGGCGGAGCCGCGCGGCCGGCTCGGGAGCCCGGGGAGAAGGGGCGTCCGCCCTCGCTCGGAATTTAGGCAGGCGGGCGGACTTGCGGGCGGGAGGAGCAGGAAGCAGGAGCTGCAGACCCGGAGCGAGGAGCGGCGGGAGAGGGGAGTCCAGCACACCCCCACCCCGCCCTGCGCCCCGAGATGCGGGCAGCCAGGAGCCGCGTCCTTCACGCCCTTCCCGGGGGCCCCTCCCTCCCCGCCTCCGCGCCCGGGGGAGCGGATCGGCGCGACTCTGGGGCGGGAGGGGGAGGAGGCAGCCCGTGCGGCCCGGCGTTCCCGCGGTGGCCCCTAGGGCGCGGGGTCGGCGCGGCGCTGGAGGGTCGGCGGGGGCGGAAGCCGGCGCGCGGGGCTGGGAGCTGGCGGGCCGGGCGCGGCCGGCCGAGGTGGCGATTGCGTGCGCCACTTTCTTGCAAAGCTGCGTGAGCGCGCTGGGGCGCCCAGGCCGCCGGACACCCCGGCGCGGCGCTCCTGAGCCCGCCCCGCGTGGGAAACCGCCCCGGTCGTGGGAAGGCAGCGAAGGGGAAGTTTACATTAAGGGAAGAAAGATTCGCAAGTGTGGCACGAAGTAGGGTGGGAAGAAAAAGGAGGCAGAGGCCGAGAAACAGGAAATGAGAGTGAAGGGACGAGTTCTAGCCAGGAAAAGCCATGTTCTACATTTTCTGTGGCATTTTCCAAACACTTCTAGAGGCCCGGTGTGCGTTATTAATGAAAACAAAGGCAGTGCACTGCCTGGTGTGCTCTCTACCTCCTGCCACATTCTGTAGGTGAGGAAGATCGGCAAGGTGGTCCAGACCGGAGCAGGATTCCACAGCCCACTTCTGGTCCTGACGGGATGAATCAGTGGGCCTGCGCCTGAGAAATCAGGATTAAGAGGAGGGGTCTGTCCTGGTGTTAGGGTGTCGAAGAACAAATAAGTGAAGGTGGCCAAAAATTGTGCCCCACTCCTTAAGCGAAGTATCCTTAGACTAGGAAAGCAGCGCGAGCGGGAAGGCGATGGAAGCCCACATCCGAAGACGTGGGTGCGGCAAGGGAATCAGGAAGCCCAAAGGAAGATGGAAACTGGGGGCTGAGGGGCCCTCCTTGGGGTGGGGACTCTTCCGGAGAAAGCAGCCCCGAACCCCACCCCCTGGCCTGATCCTGGGCGCCGGGTAAACAGCCCTTTACATTCCTCTACATCTGGATAAAAACAACATGAAAAGACAAGTTTGAAAAACCGTAGAACATCAACAGATGCACAGCCTTTAAATGAAAAACTTGCCTCTACTGGAAACACTGTAAAGTTTTCCTCTAGGTGGGGCAGGGAGTGAAAGAAGTGAGTTTAACTGCAAGAGTGGAAGGATGCTATAAGACATTATGTCATCGTGGCAGTTCTTGTACTAACAGCTCTTTCTCGAAGAGAGCTGAGTGGCGGACTTACCATAAATATATTCTAGAGCAAGTGATTATGCACGTGGAAACGTATTCCAGACTGCACTTCCTTCCTATGGCTCCAGCCATGAGCATGTTAATAGAATGATGAAAGATAGATAACAAAGTACGGGGCTTCCTTCGTGGCTCAGTGGTTAAGTATCCGCCTGCCAATGAAGGGAACAGGGGTTCAAGTCCTGGTCCGGGAAGATCCCACGTGCCGCGGAGCAAGTAACCCCGTGTGCCACAACTACTGAGCCTGTGCTCTAGAGCCTGGGAGCCACAACTACTGAGCCCACTCGCCTAGAGCCCCTGCTCCACAGCAAGAGAAGCCACCACGATGAGAAGCCCACGCACCGACACAGAGTAGCCCCGCTCACTGCAACTAGAGAAAGCCTGCATGCAGCAATGAAGACGCAACGCAGCCAAAAATAAATAACATAAATTTATTTAAAAGAAAAAAAGAAAACAAAGTACAAGAATCCATTCCAGAAGGTTAACGAATATAGAGATAGCTCAAGGTTAATATCTAGAAACAGTATAGTGTGGTTAAAAGAGAGAAGTATATCAAGTATTAGAAAAAAAATACTAGCAAATTTTGTTAAATTGTTGACATAAGAAAGAATAGAAATGTTAAATTAAGGCAACTCCCCAGATAGAAACAGGAAAAGGTTTAAGAGAGAGAATCACTTCATTGTGTGAGCTGGGGATGGATATGGAAGGGCAAAAACAGTAAGAAAATAAAGAAGCAAGGTATTATTGGCACTTAGGATACTGGAGACAATTGTATGTGAGTGTGTGTCTGTGTACAGGCATACATTTCCAATTCAGTTTGTATAATTCTATCTCTGCATAGAATTTGGATTTAAACAGTAAGGTGTGAACAGCTGGGAGGAGGTAGGAAAAAAGTCTACATACCCTGGCAAAAGTATGTGCACATCCTTTATGTTTAGTCCTTTCTCTTCTACTTCCATGTGTATGCAGGGATGTGAAAAAGCAGAAAATCTAAAGATGGCAAAGTTATTTTACCAAGAATGCATAATTCTGTCTGCATAAAAGAATGTGTTGAAATTACAGAATCATAAAATTTCAGTGTTGAAAGTATCTGTCAAATCCAATTCTATATGATACTATAGTTCTGTTTCAAAGCAAGATGATTTGGGTCAAAGATAATGACCTGTTTTCCTAAGTTTATATACTTCATTTATTTAGTCTTTATTATTGCAAATACCAGAAGAATGAATTAAAGAGGATGTAGGTTTGTATTCTGACATTCTTATACACATAAACAGTACACACGTTGGATTTCTTTTCCCTAACATATTGGCCAGAAAGAAAAACAAAAACAAAAACATACACATGCACCATCGAAGCAAATAATATACCTAATTCAATGTAAATACACAGCTAAATTTACAACTAGAGATGTTAAGTTGTTAATGTAAATGTTACCTACCCAGAAATTTTTTGCCAGATCTTCTTATACTTTACCAGTTGTGATACTCTTTGAAAAATTAATGTCAGTGACAGGAACTCTTTTACAGTATTAAGAGTATTACCTGTCCCATAGCCTGATTTCTCTAAGGTAAAGACTCTCTTCAATATCTATGTACATGTAAAGTTCTTAAGCCTTTGGCTGCATGATGCCAAAGATTGCATGGATGATTTAACACTAGTATAATTTGGCGGGGGTCAGGGGGGCGATGAAGTCCATTTTCAAAAGTAAAAGCTGTGTTGAAAGACTAGAACTGACTAGAAGTGAAAATGAAAGGTGATTCCCGGGGCTTTAAATAAATTAAAAAATATAACCTTGATTTTTCCTAGGGCCTGAAGTGAATATGTGCTATTAGGTTTTCAATGCCTGGTTGTTGTTTTTTTTTTTCCCTTGTGTCATATTTTGGCAATAATGTGCAGCAAAGGGAGATTTTCCTGTATGAGAAAGGCATCTAAAAGCCTTACTACAAATGCAAACAGCTGGTGATATTATGTGATTACATGCAACATCTTTTGATTTGAGTGAGGGGGTATCTAGAAATTAGGGGAAAACGACATTTCATAACTTTGTTTTGTTGTAGTCAATACAGTTTTTGGTCCTTCTAGCTTCAATATCTTCCTCACATCCTGAGATGTGTCTCTTCTTTTCCAAGATCCTGCATAGTCATTTTCATTCAAGTCTCCCCCTGTTCCCACTACCACATGCCCTCCTGGTACCCCAGCTCTGAACTTCTAGCCCCTCCTCTCATATGCAGTCCACCTCTCCTACAGCAAAACCTTGATTATAGCATACCTATATTTAGAAACCCAAAGTGGCACAAATTTGTTTCAATACAATACGATGACACTTAAGGGCCCCACTTAGCTCTTCATATCTCATACTTCCCCTCCCAGCACATGTGGCCATCTTACAATGCCCCATCCATCCTGGATACCTTCACTTAATAGTCCCCCTCCTTTTCCTCCTGTGGAATCATCACCAAATGATGACATGACACCCCATACACATGTATGCATCTCTTATTCCCTCACCCAAAACTCATCTTTCCCTTCTTTGAGCTTCTTCTGGTATAATGGAAAGAGTGCCTCAGCCACTGACCAGACGGTTTTTTCATCCTTTTTCTGATTCTCAATTCTTCTACCTATTTGAATAATATTTCCCTCATATTGAAGGATTAACGTTTATTGTACGCTTATTTGGACCGATGTGAAATATATTTAGCCTGAGCAGGCATCCAGCAAATGTAAATTCCCTCACTTATTCTTAAGGTACTTACACCTTTCTGCTTTCATTAAATATCGTTGGCTGGCCTATCACAGATAATCCTTTGTGAACAAGAGCAGTACCTGAACCATTTATTTAGCCTTCCTTTCACCCGGCACACTATTTTGCACATAGTAGGGAATTAATGAGTACTAGTTGAATCTATTCAACAATTATTAAAGTTAGAATGACATCATTAAAATACAATATAGAAGAAAACCTGAGTTTCCATTTGTGTACATATATTGAAAATAAAATTCTGGCATATGTTGACAAATACCTTCTGAACATTAATTCTGGCAACATTCTTCAATCAACTTTCTTCTAAGTTAGAAGTTTTTACGTAAAGGAATATATTAAATTTGAAGCATTTTTACCTAATTCCACTGTCCCTATCATATGTAATCATTTAAAAATTATCCAATCAATTATACTACTTTTCTGTGTTATTAGAATTAGAATTATACTGTATTGAATAAAAATTCAATTCTTCAGTATCAGAGAGGAAATTCACAACAAATTTGTTTTCTAAAATGGCACTTTGCAACTTTTTAGGTTGCAAACATTGGAGCTATAATTTTGTGATAGAGATAATCTACAATTTTAAATATAACAAATTGAGGCATATCAGATTTGAACTATAGTTATCCTTGCCTTTTAAAATTTTACAAATGAAATTTGTACCCTCATGGAAACAATTTAGCTCAGCTCAAGTATAGATCGTTTACAGAATACCACTTTAATTTCATGCTGAATGCAAGGGACTAGCCTCAGTATTATAAGCTTATGAAGATGAGCTCAGATAAAACTAATGAACAACAATAACACGAGGTACAATTAAAATACTCTGGATAAAGTTATATCTGTTTGGAAACTTTGTGGAGAAGGTTGCACTTAAAAGATGGAAAGGATATTTTTATTTCTTAATAACATGAAGTGTATCATGTATGTAAAATAGTATATATCAGGTACATGTGGCTTCTCCCGCACTTAAGAAACATAGGGTTTCCAGTCCTTTCTAAGCCACCCACTGTGGTCATCCCAGTTGCATCGCTCTCTTGTCCCTTCAGGGGTTACTATTTTTCAACTTGGGGGAAAAATTTCGTTGCAGTTTTTTATTATTAATATTTTTGATCTTGACATAAAGTCTTCATATCATTATTTTTCCTAAGAGTGATTTGCTATTACCTATTTAGGGTACTGTCCCTCCCACATTCGAAGTTTTCCAAATGTTTGCAATTGTACTTACTTTAGAGTAAAGGCCTTGGCTTCTTTCTTTTAAAAATAACTTTTAGATAGTTTCCCCTAGTTTCAATAGTGTTACTGAAACAAAGATTATGAATTTGTTTTTATTATTCTAGAAACATATTGTTGAATTATTTTTCAAAAGTATTTTACCAGTTTACCATGACACCATATATATGAGAGTGCTATTTTCTTGTGTTCTTGCTAAGATTGGGTGGTGTTTTGACATTTTAAAAAAACCTTAGGTTGGTAAACAAGAATAGCTTGAATTTTAATTGTTTGATTAGTAGAGACTGAACTCTACTCTAGGAATATGAATGTGAAATTGGTGGGTAGGACGCTGGGACTGAGTCAAACTGCTGTTGCCACAGCCCGACTAAGAGGATGCCAGTCCGTCTACGATAGGAAATCAACATTGGAACAGCTGGCATTACAAATTCAGACTCTGAAATTCAACAACTTAAGTATTTAGGGGAAGGGGTACAAAGGAAAGAAAATAGGAAACTTTGTCTCAATTTTCAAGTCCTGGTAATAAGAGAAAAAAAGTGTCTTTATGAAATTCATACTTGTTTTTACTTTTGATAAACTTGTAAGGCATCTAAATAGATATTTAGTTCTACCACATTGGAAGCTAAAATAACAAATTAGATAGCTGATAGAGAAGAAGAGAGAAAAAGAAAGAATTAAAACTTAGCCAGAAACTTGGGAATAAAATAACATGAAATGAAAATAGGGGGAGAGAAAGGGAAGGAAGAGGAAACAGAGGGAGAAACATCACTGTACTGATCAGTAGTACTTTGCTTTCGTCTGCAAACAACAGAAAACCCAGCTAATGTCTGCTTAGGATACATACCCTTCCCCCTGCCCCCCCCCCCCCCCCCCATGCCCCTGCAATGAAGCAAGAAGTCCAAAGGTACACAGCCAGAGCTCAAGGCTGTGAAGCTGCTCTCTGGTGTCCGAGGGCCTCCAAGTCCATTTTCTTTTCCTGCTTGCCTTCTGAAAGTGTAACTCTTTTCCCTCCACAGGAGGAAGAGGGAGAACGGCTAAAGATAAAGGTCAGAACTATTCCTTTTAGAAATTTTTCCCAAAGCCTTACCCATATCATCTGCTTATATCTCATTGGCCAAGATTGGGTCACATGGCTTCCCAGAGATCCATCACAGGAAAGTGGACACAGAGAACATCTTAGGTGGAATTTGGGACAGTCAACTGACAGTCTCTACCTTTTTGCTATGTAATTTCGCATAATGTTTTAAATTGCAAACCTTTATATTACTGAGACTCTATTGAATTCTTGCTGGCTGACAGCTAAAAAAAGAAAAACATATAGTAGGCTGACAAATTATTGACACAGTCATTGTAAGGACACCATTTCATAAAAGAGAAAAAAAAAAAAGACTTTGTGATATTTCTTAATATATACTTTTCCCCACAGTGTGATTTTTTAAAAATCATTAAAGTACACAAACCATCATGTAGCCAATTTAAGATTAATCCATGTGTGATTTACCCAAGGCAAACGTGAATCCCAGTTTAGCTTCACCCAGTAACAGAGTCTGGTTGTGGCTCATCTTGTTATTCTATCGATTTACATGTCTTTGAGAAATGAACATTAATTTTTAAAAGTTGGATAAGCAAGTCACAATCGGAAAGGTAAATATAAACTGCATTCGTAGTTCATACTCAAATACTAGAGAATCAGCAGCAAAAGAGCTTGTGCCTGTTAACCAAAAAGTCCTGAACTGATTATGGGTTTTCATCACTTGATTGAGTGACCGTTGACAGCTTGCTTCATTTTTCTTGATTTCAGTTTTCCTCCCTGTACAACTGGGATGGCATCTTCTTTACAAAGATGTGGAGAACAAATGAGGTCTTATACACCTTCTCCTTCAAGACTGTAAGCTCTCTGAAACTTGGCAAGAATTGTGTGTGACCACTTCTTAGTTATCCCACCAATGCCTCACTCAGCACCCAACACATAAGTCCTCAAAACTTTTTCATGGAAAAATGAAAGTAACTTCCAAATTGCCTAGCACATTGTGGGTGCCCTATGAGTATTTATTTTTCTTTTCTATTAGCTAGAACTGTTAACTTCTTTAATACAAATAACTCATTGTTTGTTTACTATTAAAATACACCTAAATATAGTCACCTTCTAGAATAATAAAGTTGTTTGTCAAGAAAAATAATCTTAAGGAATATATGAGATTTCTATAGATTTTATATAGTTCAATAAAATGTTCGAACCCAATTACTAAAGATTGGTACTTTCCTAGATTCGGATTTAGATCTGTTTTTTTCTTTTGCGGTACGCGGGCCTCTCACTGTTGTGGCCTCTCCCGTCGCGGAGCACAGGCTCCGGACGCGCAGGCTCAGCGGCCATGGCTCACGGGCCCAGTCACGAACCCATGTCCTCTGCATCGGTAGGCGGACTCTCAACCACTGCGCCACCAGGGGAGCCCTAGACCTGTTTTAACTGAGCCATCTTTCAAGTTAGTCACATATAAAGTTAAAGTAATTTAAACTATATGCCTTAAAACAGTTTTACTCTTAAGATGAACTCTTAAAGAACTTTTCTTTCCTTCTCTCCTTTCTCCCTTCCTTCTTTCCTTCTCCCTCTCCCCTTCGCTTTCTCCCTCTCCATGCCCCCACTCCTTCCTCCTTATTTCTCTCTTTTTAAGACAGGGACAAAATGTGGATAGCTGATCCATGAAGACCTAGGTCTTCCAGTTCTTTATTTTTATCCAGTTTACAAATTAGCTTTATGAACGTTTTATGCAAAAGTCAAATACAATTCCATTCTTAACTCCAGACAAAAATGGCCATGGCCAATAAAGGAAAGTCTGCAGAACAAACAAAAACCTTCCTCAAGATAACCCTAAGTATCACACCCTCTTTTTCAACCTGACATGTATTAACCCTCTACTATGTGCCATACACTGCTCAACGCATTTTGCATATAATTCATTCAATCTTAACCAAGAATTCTACGAACCTCTACTACTGTTTTTACCTCCTCAGGGCAAGCATCACCAACTATTGCAACTAAGTTGCAAGCCCCACGGTGCACTCTGATCTTCCTCTCCTTTTATCTTTCTCTATACAGCACTTATCACCATCTAATACACTACATATTCTGCTTTATTTTTGTTGCTTACTGTCTATCTGCCCCACCACTAGAGTAGGAATTCCACAAGAGCAGAGGATTTTTCTCACATGTTCACTGTTGCAGCCCATTGGGTTAGAAAAGTGCCTGGAATGTAGTAGGCACTCAGCAAATATTTGGGTATTAACACAATTCCCATTGCATAGATGAGAACTCTGAGGCATCTGCCTTTAGTATCGCTTTGTCTTTAAAACTATTGTAAGTTTGTTGTATAATTTGTCATTAATTGTCATGATATAAATCCTTCCCATATATCTTGTTGACATGAAAGAGCTTGATAACCTCTCAACAGACCCAGCAGATAAATATTGGTCTCAGGAACTTAATGGGTTATCACAAGATCATGAGAGAGAGTTTCTTCAAAAATGAGAATGAAACCAGGACAGAAAAAAGTGAATACACGGCCATTAGGTACTGCTACTATACCTGCGTATTTGTACACTATTTGTAGTTAAACTACTGACTGATTTTTGAATAGACAGTGTCATTCCTTCATCTCTCTTTCACACCAATCACTGCATAGTTGTAGTATATAAGGAATTCCTTAGTCTCAGGAACTAAGCAGTGTAACAAAGGGGAATAAATGTATGGTTGAACACTGTATTTTAACTCACTGAGAGAGAAAAATTAGACAGAATCATAATATTTTCATTCTCACATTATGCCTGGTACTTTTATGCCTAAGTATTAAGATGATAGGTGCTATAGAAAGGGTAAATAAATTCAACAGAGGAAGTCTGTTTAGTTATTTTAGAGCTGTTGTATTGAAATACTGTCTTGTTTACAACTTTCAACTCCACAAATCCTCATCAATTATTAAGTATTTTTCTCATTGAATTAAGCACGGTGACTATTTTCTCAGAAAAAGCATCAGGTAAAACATAAGGCTTACTCTTAATATATCAAAATGTTCCCATGTGAATGAAATTCTATAACTTTATTACACTACCCACCCCACCCACAAACTAACAGAAAGTATACATTCTATTTGTTACATAAAAGGAAAAAGAATTTAAATTCCATTATTTATTTCTTTGAAGCTGGAAGCAGATCTTTCCTATCACAGTGACAAAATAAACAAAATGTTTCGTAGAATTTAACCACTGGGTATCAGGCATCGTGTTTGTCCTGGCTGGCTCTGGGGAGGTTACAATGAAGGCAAGTGTAGACAAAAATCAGAGAGAGAATGGGACTGTCACATCTTACAGCACAAAATGCTATGTGGTTCTTCCATCAAACAATTATTTTTTCATTGGGATGATTCTACATCATTTATCCATTTATCACTCATCAAAAAAGTTTGGTTGAGTAGTATTCTACAATGATACAATTTGCTATTAGCATGCTTCTTTGTTTCATTTTGAGTTATGTTCATTGTTTATATGGCTTCTTGCCCACTAGAACTGTTATCCACATGCTTGAGTTCCCTGGGCAGCCACCTAGACAAGAAACATATGGCTGGGTCGGCTGCGAAAATCTAGACGCACACCATTCGTAATTCTATCTCTTTTTGTGTGTGTGTATTGACTTGTGTCATTCATGCACATCTACATTTGGGATCTGTATCTCTTACAATCATATGCTAATAAAAATATTTATATAATTTCACCCCAACGATACTTATAAATACCACTTTTATTTAGTAACATGTAATCAAGCAGCAATGAAATATTTTGCCATTTTATCTAGAAGTATCAGTTAGAAAGGAGATATGCAATCCTCCATGGATTTGACAATAAAACCTAGATTTCAGGTTTTTAGCTCCTACTTCTGAGCCTGGTCTTGGATCATGTTCCATGGTTAAAGCAAACATACTCAAACACATTTTAAACCTACAAGCAAAATATAGTGTATTTTTTAGTCTTAGTATCACAAAGTCTAAGAATTATCTTCTTACAAGAAGTAAGCAAACTTAATTCTTTGAAATTTCAAATCTAAAGGAAGGTTTTATTTTTCACTAGAACATGTTTTTAAAAATTGCTGTAATTATCTTGGAATTTTGTCAAAGTAGAAGTCTTTGAAAATTGGTAGGTCCAGATCTTAAAGTGAGCCTGAAGCAGGTACTTAAAGGATGCTAATAACTAACAAAGCACATCTAAGTTAAAGGGGGGAAAGGTTTAAATGGTCAGAGACCTTTGAATAAAAGAGAACATTAAACAAACATCTTAACCATAGAGTTATAAATATGTCAGAAATACAGACTTTCCTGGCGCTCTATGAGTGGACCGATTGTGACTTTTTGTTGACCTTTACTAAGTCAGTTAACCCTTCATAATCTTTATTTTCCCATTAGGAACAATACCTGCTTGTAAAGGAAATGCTAGACCACAGATCTAAAATAATATTATTTTATTACTATTATTATCCCCAACAGAAAAGCCATCCCTTTCTGCAATAATGCAGTACAAGTTCAATAAACCTCTGATGTAGACTTCTGTTAAAATACTGAAGAGAAAACAGACTAGGAAGGAGCAGTGTGTTGACTTCACACTTTTCAGAACCAAACCAGCCACTTATATGTTTTCTTTTAAAAACATTCTTAATTTCCTTTGCCACACTGTTAATACAGAACTAACGCTGCTTTACAATTTCACAAGACTTTTAATTTAGAAAAGTGCTTCCTATCAGTTATTGCTTGTTACAATATACAGGTAAAAGTTCAATGTGCTAAGTGAGGTGTTTTTTTCTCATTTAATCCTCATAATAGCCAGTGAGGTAGGTGATATTGTCTTCTCTGTTTTGCAAAGAAGAAAACTGAGATCCATGGATATTAACTTGTTTCCAAGGTGACACAGCTAGTAGGAGATGGAAATAAGATTTGTCCCTGGTTTGACGGATGGCAGATGAGTCTTCTTAATCACTGTGTATTCTGTACTCACAACTGGTGGAGGAAACTTGCTAGTCAACATTTAGATACTTGAGTGCTGGGTACTTGCCGAAATTGCCCAGTCTATGCACTTCAGCTTTGAGTTCCTGGATCCCAGCACATTGTTCTTCCCGTTAGACTGAATTGTCCTTCCCGTTAAACTGAATTGTCCTTGAAGGCTTTCTATACCCCGTTAGGGTTCATGAGTGAGGAACTTCAGAAAAAGTTAATGAGCTCTTCCCTACCTGGAGTCTCTTAAGTTTTGCATCTGGTTCAGATGTTGCCCCTTATAGGTGGCATAGCAGTGACTGCGAGAGCGTCTCTCAGGGAATTAATGAACACCTTTGGTGATGCTGTAGTTATGAAAGTGATTTTTCCAAACTGGGGTCCATGGAACACTGTTCTGAAGGATGCTAATAGGTAATGGGACACAAAGAGTTCTGTGCTCTCAAACTTTGGGAAATTTTTGATGATACAGTGTTAAACATCTTTCTTTGAAGAGGACGCTGTAGTTGCTGTTCACCTCGTAACTGACGTCGTGACTTTGGAAGACAGGGCCGACAGAGCATACAGTAGTTCTCCAAAATATTTAATCACTTGGTTTTCAAACATGTTTTTAATACTCTGGGAATATTTTCCCAAGCAACCTGAGTTCCAAAATGCTCCTCTGGGGTGTAAGTCCTGCCCACCAATCCTAGGACATTTCCTGGCCCGTTGACTGTTTACACTTCCTGTCTCACCTCTTTCAATACTATTCTTCCATCCTCACCCTCCACTGTGAGTCTGGCTTCTTACTTCCCTGAGAAAACAGAAGCCCTCAGGAATGAATTTTCCACATATAGGCTTACACGCTCCAGCTACCCATCTTCTTACAGCTCCACCTTCCCTCCTGGTACCATGGATAAACCATGGTTCTCATATCTAAAGCCAGTTCCTCCCCCCTTTAGCATGAAATTCCTTCTCTTCTCACCCACGCATGTATATTGCTCCCTAATTGTTTCCTCACTTCTGCATCACCAGTTTTTCCTTCTCCGCTGAATCAATTTCTTTAGCATACAACGTCCTGTAATTTACCAAGTCTTCGAAATGAATTTTAAAACCATTCTGACCGCCGCAGTCCCCTCCAGCTCCTACCCCCTTTCTCTATTCTTTGTTAGAACAAAAGCCCGCCAAGAAGTGCTCAATTTTTTTCTGTACTCAATCTCTCTTCTCCCATCCTCTCTTGAAAACAATTCCATTAAGGCTTTTTTTTTTTTTTACATCTTTATTGGAGTATAATTGCTTTACAATGGTGCGTTAGTTTCTGCTTTATAACAAAGTGAATCAGTTATACATATACATATGTTCCCATATCTCTTCCCTCTTGTGTCTCCCTCCCTCCCACCCTCCCTATCCCACCCCTCCAGGTGGTCACAAAGGCTTTGATCCCCACCGCTCTACCAAAACTGCATTTAAGGTCAACAAAAATTAAATCCGGTGTTTCAATCTGGTAGTAAATGCTCAGTCTGCATCATCTTGACCCATCAGCAGCACGTGGCACAGAGAGGTCAAGAAGATGACGTTTAACACAAACACGAACCAAAAGTGAAAGAGATAGTAAAACACCCTCTCCTCCTTGAAGCATTTTCCTCCCTTGCTTCCCAGAACACCACATTATCTCATTCTTTTTTTTGTTTTCCTGAGTTTCCTCGTGTTGGAGTGCCCACATTTCGCTGTTCGGTCTCTCAACTGTCTCTGCCCACTCCCTTGGTGATCTCATCCAGTCCTGATGGCTTTAAATGGCATCTCTATGTTGATCATTCTAAAATGTATATCTCAGGGTGCCCTTCACTCCAGATTTACATAGTCTACTCTCTATTCTATAGCTACACTCATATGTATGATGGATACCTAAAATTAACTTATCTAAAACTGAACTCCAGATCTTACCTGTCCCCACCCTAACCCTAACCATTCCTAGTCATCTTCTTCATCCCAGTAGATAGCAATTACTTCTATTCCCCAGTTGTTAGGGTAAAAAACTTAATAACATTCTTGAATCATTCTCTTAGGGTTCATGTATGATCAGCCAGCAAGTCCTTCTGATTCTTCTTTCAAGTTCTATCCCACCACCTCTTTGTTACTACCCTTCACCTTTCACCCAGGTTATTGTGGAAGCCTCTTAAATGGACGTTCTGCTTCCATCCTCCCCTCCTTATGGACACTTCTCAGGACACTACCCAGAGGGAACCTCTTAAAACATAAGTCAGATCTTATCACTCCATGGCTCAATGCCCTCACAGTGGTGTCTCCTCTCACTCTTTATAAGCAAAGTCCTCACACAGGCTTCCAAAGTGGTTATGTCAGGGCTACCTGCTGCCTCTCCAAAACCCATCTCCCACTTTTCTCCTTCACACTTTTCCACCCACTCTGGCCTCCTGGTTGTTCCTGAACACACCAGGCCTCCCTGCCCCGGGACCATGAACTTGCTACCCCCTCTGCCTGGTATGCTCTGCCCTGAGATCTGTGCCTGGTGAGCATTCTCACCTCTGGTGTCTGCTCACCCAGTCACGGAGGCCTTCCCAGACCACCTTTTGAAAAACAGCACTTCTTCCCCACCCTGTCCCTCCTCCCTTCCCTGCTTTATTTCTCTCCATATATCAACATCAATGGTAAACATTAATTCATTCATTTTTTCTCTCCTCCCCACTAGGTTGTAATCTCAGGAAGGACAGATATCTGTTTCTATTTTGTTCACTAATGTATTCGCTAGAAGAGTGCCTGGAATATAGTTGGCACTTAATAAATATCTACTGAATTCATTATTGAACGAACGAATGAACACCTCTCTAATACATGTTGAAGGAATTCTTCCCACCCAAATATTACCATCCGTGAACACTCATACACGGAGCATTAGTATTTTAAATAAGAGAGATTTGTTTCCATGAATTAAAAGACAAAATTTCTGTTATCATTATTAATCAGTTGTAACATAAGAAAATAGTAGTCCTCCATCCCTGACAACTAATTTTAGGATCTATAATAGGTGGTGAGGTGTTTTTTTTTTTTTTCACAGTTAGTTCCATGAACATAAACTTGTTTAGGCGATTACAAGTGTGGATAGAGAATTGGCTTTAGGGTCTGAGAGAAGACTGAAGATTAATAGTTCTGAAAAATAAGTCTTGAGAGCAGGAAAAAATGGGGGCATTTTCATATCATAATTTACGTTTAAAGTTGGAATTCTAACTAGATAAAATGTGATTAGGCATTTATAGTCAATAGGCCAAACTATACAAACTCCAAACTAAGGAGAATCCCTAAACCTAGGAGAAAGTCAAAGGAGCAGTAAGAAATTCTGACCAGGAAATGATTGAAACTTATAAATACATGATTCAGGAGCTTGACTTGACAGAAGGAATCTACCACCAGTGTGGCTTGGAGTTACAACATGAAGAATAAAGATAGCTCTTTATATCTGCTGATCAATGTAACCAACCAAAAATATTAGGAATTTAAAAATCTGTAATTAATTTGCAGTGTTTTAAAAATACATGTTGAAAAGAAAAAGATGAGGTGAACAGACACCAAGTGAGAAGCGGTGGCACCCTTAACGTGTAAGAAGAGGCGATTCATAACGGCGGTGTTCCGTTTTTGGCAGCATTTTCCAAGAAAGCGGGTGGCTTGACTTTGGAATATAAATAGATGCCGTGGTACAGTCCCTTAATGGAGAGAAAAGCAGGCCACTGGGCTCCTACAATGTGTTGAAAATAGCCTGCAAGACCACCCAACACATTTTCTCTGATCCCAGATTTAGCGAGCCGTTAAAAAAATTTTGATTCTCAATACAGCTGGTTGGCAAGAATATTAAGCTAAGTTTCTCACTATTAATTATTTAAATGTCATCCTGGTACAAATAATTCATGTGTGACTTGGGGGCCAGATGAGCTTGTTTTCCTATCCAGGCAAAATTTCTAGAATGCTCCCCTCTCAGACATTCGTCTTTACCTTCTGCCTTTTATTACGCCACCCCGTTCCCATAATTGTATTTCCACCCTAAGAACCAAAGATTTTATTTGCCAGTACTTTTGTGCCGCCTGATAAACTAACAGGACATTTTAAAGATGTTTGCTTTTATGGAGGTCTCTTAAGACCTAAAAGATGATAGGACCAAAGCATAAATTTCAGATAACAATGGAAAGATGTAATAATATAACTGTTAGCAGCTATCATTTACTAAATGTTTGCTATATACCTGTCACTCTTAACACATACATTGGGTTTAATTTTCACATAGTCACAAAATCTGGGTGTTAAATATGAAAATGATTTTCTTTCCTCCATAACTGAAACTACTTAAACTTGAGAATTCCTGGTCTCTCTGATGTGGAAATTTTCGTATTGCCAATTCAAATTTACTCAGTAATCTCCTGAATTCAATGTGGTCCATTTAAAGCTTCAAATCAGTCAATCAGTGATTCTCCCTCATTCTGTTTGAAGACAGAGGGTGAACTAAGACCTGGGTCAGAAAGAGGTCGAGGGAGACACTGGTAAAGAAGTTCTGGCCTAGGGATGAGTCATCTGATCCAGGTGGTATCCTCTGTGCTTGTTTGGTCCAGTAAGCTGTAGCTGGTCCTGCCTGGACTTAAGTATCTGTATATCCACTGTTGATCCATACCCCTCCAGTGGCCCCCAGTTGTCAAACCATGCTTTCTTCACCTTCCTTGTTCCAAACATGAGGTGTCCTTTGGTCCACCAGTTCTCTCAACGCAAGCTGCCAATGGCCTTCTCCACACCACACTCAGGTCAGGGACTTCAAAGGCCCAAGAACTCAGAGATTTTATTCAACCACTGTTAGTTAACAGCATTCGGTTTGATGTTGGATTTAAACCTCTAGAAAATTTTCAGTGTGTGGGCTTTACCTGGCGAAGCTAAGCTATTGCTCTCCTAGGATTCACCCCTGAACCTATTGCCCCCCATCTTGGGTTTCTAGACATCACTGATCCTCTCGAATTTACCCTCTTGCTTGCCTACTTGGGATTTTTTTAAGTTTCTACCAGCAAAGGGAATGGTGACTTTTTTGTTCTAAATTGGATCTGGTCCCCTCCTAAAGCAATGAATACTATTTATTCAGTAAATAAAGTCTTGAGACTATTGAGAACTTAAGAATGACTACAGTGGGATGTATTGGGAGATTGGGATTGATATATATACACTAATATGTATAAAATAGGTAACTAATAAGAACCTGCTGTATAAAAAATAAAATTAAACTAAAAAAATTTTTTTTAAAGTTTTAATTCTGGATGATAGGAATATAGGTATTTATTGTTTAATCCTTTGTGTTTTTCTGTATTTTAAACAGTTCTAGAAATGTAAATAAAATACAAACATCCAAAAAAAGAATGACTACAAACATAAATTGTATTAATTAAATTTTCAAAAATATTATCTTCTTTCTTTTATCCCCTTAATAAGTATTTGCATTCCTATGAAGGGAAATATTTTGCTAAGAGTATCATAGCTAAGTTCCTGTTCAAATGTTGTTTACCCATAATCTACGCGCCAGAGTCTCTGAGATTATGGAGTTACATGTGGATCATGGGTGGAGTTGCCACTTGTTTCCACTGAAAGATCATCACTGCTTCCCCAAGAATTTCTCTTTGCTCACTTTGCCCTCCGAGGTAGTCTGTACTACAAAAGGTGCTATCATGATGCTGGGATAACTAAGGTGTCTTTGCTTAGGGTTATATGAAATGATGTATAGGACCCCCCAGTCTAAACCTCCTGGGATACCCACTGGTTCCCGGGAGTAGTGACTCTCCCATCACTGTGTCCAGGCAATCTGGTTAAAGGCATGATAGACACTGACTAATCAATCCTTGGCTCCTGCAATATCATGGTGTCTCCACTCTCCAGGTCTCAAGGACCCCCTCCCTAGTTTATTGAGTTTCTACATCACCAGCTATGAGTTCTCCTCACAGCTTGTTTCTTCTTCCAAAGTCAAACTCTTCAAATATCCGCCGTCACCACATTTATGGCCAGAACTGGTATCCCTAGAATCAGCCTTCCTTCTATGAGTAGGAGATTTATTCTTTTGGCGTTTCCGAGTCACAGTTAATATCACAGTTTGGGGCTCCGAACTTTGGCTTTCTGCACACAGTTCTCTCACAGCATCATGGTCCTGACCAGTTCTTGAATTGCTCCAGTTCTTGTCTAAGGTTCATGGTGCAAGTATGCTTTACATAAATGTTCCTTGGAATTCCAGGCAAGCCCCCAAATGTAGCAGATTTAAAGTTTTACACTCACTAACCTATGGGTGCAAATCTCTAATAGTATTTATTTTCCTAGAACTGAACTTAATTCAGTTCTAAAGCTCCCCTTTTAAAGGTCGTAGGAAGATAATCTGTGCAATTCAAGGTGACTCAGTCATTTACAACTTTTGTGTGGCCGAATCAAGTTAAATATTTAGTCACTTGAATATTCCCTTCCTGGCCTTCCTTCTTTTCTGGGATAATCTGCATTGGGAGGAATGCTGTTGCTTTTGCATCATTCTTTCTCATTACAGTTCTTTCTCATTAAGTCCAATTCTGGCAAACCAAAAGTGCTTGGAAATATTGACACAAAAAAGGGTTGCATAAGTCAGCTTTTTGCCCCTGCTCCTAGGAAAAAGGCAAAAGCCTAAGGCATTAAAAATGGACCTTGCAAACTTAATTTTTCATGAAATTACACATATAATCCACTAAAATCTGCTAACTTCAAAATCATGTAAGAATGACCAAAAGTCACAGGAGGATGTGGAGACAAGAAGCCCAGAAAATTCCAGAACTCGGACTGAGCCACCTCCTGAAGATAAGGGGCTCTCCTAAAGTGCAGATACTACTTCATTTGTTTAGAAGAAGGGGTCAGGAACTGGGGTGTGCAGGGCTGTAGTAGAGGTCCTTTAGATCCTTCTGGTTCAGATAAACAGAAAAGGTAGAATTAAAAACAGATGACCCATAACTGCAGAAATCAGCTTCCCTCTGTGCTAGAACAGGGGAAGAAATGTTCCTGCTGGGAAGATCCTCCAAGGTAGCCTTACAGACTCCATGACCTCCAGGAAAAAGCTCAAGTGCTACAGCATCATGAAAAGATATTCTAAGAAAGAAAAATATGTAAAAGAACAGCAGGGCTTCCTTGGTGGCGCAGTGGTTGAGAGTCCGCCTGCTGATGCAGGGGACACGGGTTCGCGCCCCGGTCCGGGAAGATCCCACATGCTGCAGAGCGGCTGGGCCCGTGAGCCATGGCCGCTGAGCCTGCGCGTCCAGAGCAAATCTTCCCAGCAGATAAAAAGCAGGCATCGAACTGTCAATATTTTGAATACTTCTACAATATTCCCAGAGGGAAGTGTAAGTGAAAGATTAAATATCCAGCCAAACTATCCTTCGAATATAAAGACTAAAGTCTGTCCAGGCTGTTTTGAACATGAGGCACATAGGGAATATTGTTCTAATTAACTCCTCTTGATGAAATTCCTGGAGATGACTTTGGAAACATTGGCTGATGCAATGGCAGGGAGCGTTGAATTGGTTTAACTACAGGCAAAGATTAAACCAAATGTGATGGAACGTGGTGACAGAACAGACATATGGGTTATATGCCCTAACAGTTTAAAAAGTATTTAACTAATAAAAATTTGGAGAGGAAAAGGGGACATGGGCGTTAGCGTCAGTTTGCTGATTGCTTCGTCTATAATAGTTGAGAGTGAGGAGATGTCATTCCAAGTTGACAGATCAAGTGATAGAAATGTAAGCACATGTAACCATACTATTAAACATTTAAAAAGATAATAGAGACAGGGAGAGGAGAGAGGAAACAGGAAACATGCTAATTTTATCATTGCTCATAATAGAAAGTTAATAGGGACTGTCTAAAGAAATGAAAAACTAAGGATATTATATCGTTATAATTATAAAGTTTCCGCTAGTGTAAGAATACAACATTTCTAAATAATAGAAGAACTGCACAAACACATAGACATGAAGAATACAGACCATAGAGTTAAAGGTTTAAATAAGTAGCCTATAAAACTGAAAACATGATATTATGTTTAGTCTCTCTCCTCCCATTAGATTGCAAGCTACATGGAAATGGAAATACAGAAGTGATTGTAGATAGAAAGATGGTAGATAGATAGTTAGATAATCCTCCTTCACTCACATTTCTGATGCCTAGAATGGTGCCTCTATCTATCTATCTATCGTCTATCTATCATCTATCACTTCTGTATTTCCAGCTCCTATTATATATACCTGGAGTAGAAGAACTCAAAAAATATTAACTGACTGAATAAGTGACAGAACTAGGATATCTCTCATTAATAGATATAAATAGGTTTCATTTTCTATGAAAGAAGGATTTCAGACCAATCTCGAAGAAAAGCCAAAGCTATGCTATGAGTGAGCCATACCTAAAACATTCTGATTTAAAAGGATTGTAAATACGGTATTTGTCTTTCTCTTTCTGACGTACTTCACTCTGTATGACAGACTCTAGGTCCATCCACCTCATTACAAATAGCTCAATTTCGTTTTTTTATGGCTGAGTAATATTCCATTGTATATATGTGTCACATCTTCTTTATCCATTCATCCGATAGATAGATACCATATGCTAACACATACATATGGAATTTAAGAAAAAAAAATGTCATGAAGAACTTAGGAGTAAGACAGGAATAAAGACACAGACCTACTAGAGAATGGACTTGAAGACATGGGGAAGGTGAAGGGTAAGCTGTGACAAAGCGAGAGAGTGGCATGGACATATATACACTACCAAACGTAAAATAGATAGCTAGTGGGAAGCAGCTGCATAGCACAGGGAGATCAGCTCGGTGCTTTGTGACCACCTAGAGGGGTGGGATAGGGAGGGTGGGAGGAGGGAGATGCAAGAGGGAAGAGATATGGGGATATAAGTATATGTATAACTGATTCACTTTATTATAAAGCAGAAACTAACACACCATTGTAAAGCAATTATACTCCAATAAAGATGTAAAAAAAAAAAGGATTGTAAATAAAAGCTGGGCAACCTTTCAGCAAACAAAAATTAAAGAAAGCAAGAGTCATGATCTTAGTATCAGTTATGGGGTTTCAGGCCCATAAGCATTAAATAAAACTAAGAAGTTTTATAATTCACAGAGGAGATAGAGGTATGGATATTTGTGCTCCACCCAAAACAAAAGCAGAATAGCAATAAAGCAGAAATTTAAAAAATTACAAAAGAGGCAGAAACATACTAGCACTACAAGTCCTTAATTCACCTTTCTCACACATCAAAATTAAGTGACTAAAAGACTTAAATAGTATAATTAGTAGGGTACCTACCTGATTTATACCTACAGATACATGTATCAAATGTTGTATCTTGAAAATAGCAAATACACATTCAAGTCGCATTCACAAAAATTGATCACCTATTATGCTACACAGAAAACCTTAATGAATTTTGAAAAGTAGAAATAATACAAATATTCTCTGATTCTACTGCAATGAAATCAGAAATATCAAAATCTAAAAAATATTGCATTTATTTTTTCAGTTATTTAAAAAGTAGTTTTATTGTTTTGTTTGACTTATTTTTGAGCACTAAGAAAATGATATTATACAGTAAGAAATTTTCTGGGACTTTTTATTTGTTTTCACCCATTGTCATCGTTCTGGTCATCTATCCTTATGCATCACTCCGAAACTCAGTGGCTTAAAACAACAAACGTCATTTGTAGTTGATGGACATAAGCAGACATCTTGTGCTGTCTCTGGATTCAGGAGTTTGAGAGAAGCATGTTTCTGGCTCAGAGTCTCTTATGTGTTTGGAGTCAAATGATTTCTAGAGCCAGAGTCATCTCTGAGACATCTTCACTCACATTCCTGCTGCCTGGGCTGGTAACACAAGCCCAGCTTCTCGGGCTACCTCTATCTCCTTCTCTATGTATTCTTTCCATGGGGTCTCTCCAGCTTGGTGGCTGTAGGGTCATCAGACTCTTTACAGAGAAGCTTAGGGCTCCAAAGGCCAGGAGGAAACTACATTGCCTTTTTATGACCAGCCCTCAAAAGTCACATCGTTTCTGTCTTGTATGAGTCGAGGCAGTCACAAAGACCCACCCAAATTCAAAGGGAGAAAACACAGACTCCACCTCTTAATGGGAGGTGGAGGGGAGGGTGGAGAAGGTTCTGGAAGAACATTTGGGGCCAGAACTAATATTGTGGCCATTTCTGAAAAATATCCTCTGCCACAATTACCTTTCCAAAGTAAGTTGTGGTTCATCTGTTTTCATCATTGTCTGAAAACACTTCATTTTACTAATCCATTCTTCTGTTTGTGAACATTGGGATTGCTTTCCGTCTTTTGCTCTTGTGAACATCTTTGCTGCAGACAACCTTGTATAAGTCTCCTGCTAACATGTGTGCAAGTTATCTCTCTTGGGCATATACCTGGGAGCGGGATTGCTGTGTCATAGAGTACCAGACATTCAACCTTGCAGCACAATATTAAATTGTCTTCCACAGGAGTTGAATCCATTTAGAATCAGCCATCAGCAATACATCAGTTCCAGTTTCTTCCCATCCTCTCCGCTCTATACCTTCCCCTTTATGTGTGTATGTATCATAAGAGTATATTGCCTATTGTACAAAGTGAATTTTAAAAATTCAAAATTTTTGTTTGCTTTACTCACAACTACATCCCCAGTGCCTAGAAGAATGCCTGGAAAAGAATAATTTGCTGAACGAATGAATGAAGTGTTGTGTCCTGTGACAAGTAACTGAACTTGGTTTATTTGGAGATTGTCGGGAGGTTCGAGATTCAACTATTTTCTTTTAAAATTAAAGATATTTCATTTCAAGAGTAGTACTTGCAATATGAGAACATTAAAAAAGCATGAAAGGAATTGTTTAAATGGCACTTTGCTTTTCAAGTCTTTTGTCTCTTCTAAAAATTTCAATAATTTTAGAATTTAAAGACAAAAATGTGACTGCTGATTCCAACATATTTTTCTCACTATTTTCTTTTATGTCCTCTTTTTCCTGAGTCTCTGCTTTCCTCATCTAGTTTGAGTGACGGAAGGGCTCTAGCATTGAAAAAGAGTTAAAAGAAAGATACATCGGGTAATATTTCAAAACATTTTGCCACTCTCTCTCATACTATCCTGAAGCAACCCTCGTGGTAGGTAGGGAATAACTAACGATACAAGTGAAGCACGTGAGGCTCAGTGTAGTTAAATGACTTGCCCAGGGTCATATAACAAGTAAATGAGAGTCAGGATTTGAAATCACCTCAGTCTGAGGTGATATACTTCCCTTTCCCAGTCCATATACTTCCCTTTTCTTATCCTCAAAATACAGGTAGCTAATTAAGTTTTTTCCCCCAATCCTAAAAAACTATTTACTTTACTGTAGAAAATTTAAATAATACAGAAAAATAGAAATAAAAACATTTGAAATATCTGAAATTCCACTTTGGGGATATCTCAGGGAGTGTTCAGTATTTTGGTTAATATCTTTCTGTATCTGTGTGGGGTGGGTGTGTTGGTACAAACTTATCATAAATGGCATCATACATGTTGTTCTTTGACTTTCTTTGTGCATTTAACAGTGAATCACAGGGGATTTCTTTATCAGTGAATAAAGGTATACACTTCTAATGATTGCCTAGTGTCCTGTGATATGTACACATGACAATTTATGGATCAACTGATATTTGGTTTATCCATCAAATTTTGCAAATATATAAAATGCTGTAATAAAACTCTTATACATGTACCCTTTTCCCCCCAATTGTCTTTTTTATGACAGATTTCTTGTCATAAAAAAACTTGCAGAACTTGCAGGTAGCTTGCAGAACTCATCTAATCAAACACTGGTTTACCTGATTCTATAGTCAAGTGCCCCAGAGCAGGGCTGAAGGCATCCGTAAAATCACATTATTCTACTGCTCAGGAGCTGATTACTTAGAGAAACAACAGTTGAATTTTTAATTAGCAATAATCGCGCCTCGGATAAACCTCATTGGCTACGATACTGCCACTGCGCAAAGCTAACAGTTGAATTTTTAAAAGCATGCTTCCTGCAGCCCTGATTTTACTTTTGTCGGGGAGGGCATGGAAGTTTATCGCGTCCCCCCCGCCCCACTCCCCGATGCAGAGCTGCAGCCCACAACAAGGTGGACACAAATACCAGTACAGAGCAAACGAGGCGCTCAGAGGGGTTGCTGGAGATAGTCAGATTATGGCCATATCCTGCCTGATCCCTTAGGCTTCCTGTGGCTCCATTACCAAATCCTGAACTTTACCCCTGACTTGTCATTATCATGCCCTAAAATACTGGACCGAGAAGGTCAACATGTTGGAATGGGCCAATTCTTTGGATCAGAGAAAACCATTAAACAGGGGATCTGGGATTCCGGTTGTCTTGGGTCTTGGTTAATTGTCACGAGGGAAGATGCCTACTGAGTCTGTAGACATTCTGCTGTCTCTGATGGCACTCACCAAGTAAACTCACAGTCAACCCCCTTCCCTGCCCTAGGGACAGCCCCCTTTTAGTTTCCTGTGCCTCTCCCCTCTTCATTCTTTTTTAAAATTTTAAAATTTTTATTGAAGTATAGTTGATCTACAAGGTTATGTTCGTTTCAGGTGTACAGCACAGTGATTTACTTATACATACATACATATCTATTCTTTTTCAGATTCTTCTCCCTTATAGGTTATTTAAAAATATTGAGTATATTTCCCTGTGCTATACAGTAGGTTGTTGTTGGTTCATTCTTGTATTCATTGCTGTGTGAGTTGCTGCTGCCTCCGCTGCACTTTGTTGGTTTGCTCTTATTCAAATATGAAGTGTTATGACATTTAAAACCGTGTTTCTCTTTAAAATCTTCATAATGACATTGGCGGAAATAAGTGGAGCCCAGACACAGACCTTGCAGGTTCAGGCATGGCTGAGATGAGAGAGCGAGGGAGGAGACGTTCAGGACTCCAGGGGAGGGCCCTGTGGGTGGTCTGGGAGGTCCTTGGGAGGCTGGCGACCTGCGGGGGCTGGAGTATGAGTGAAGACACATGTGTGGCCGCAGGATGTTGGGCTGGATTCCTTCCCAGCCACCCTGTAGGGGATTTTCAAGGGGGGTGTAAGATGGAGGCGACCTGGGAGGTGCTGAGTTCTTGGAGCAATCTTCCACGAGCATGAAGAAGCCTGCGTGACCTTCCAGTGTTGCAGATGTGAGCAATTCACCTTCCGGGATTAGGTTAGTGCAAGGCCACTGGAATCCTTCACTCAGACTCCTGCTTTTTGGTTAGAATCTGCTTTTCCTAAACTTCTGAACTTGGATTACAAAGCTGTCAGCAGACTTCTTGAGGAAAAAGAGTTCAAAGCAAGTGAGTCCCTGAGAAAAATAAATCTTGGGGAGATCGTGGGAAAGGGAAACACGGAGGAGAGAGCGAGTTGGTTGTAAAGAGAGATGATCAGATTATTCGAAAGAACAGAAGATCATATGTGGACATTGAGTATTGAGTGTGGGAAAGAAGGATGTAGAATATGAGGAAAAAAGCTTGAAATCATTAATTTCAATAAGCTCTCCATGGTCAGGGATCTTGCCTGCAATGAGTGTTCACTGAATGAATAAATGAAAATCTATTAGAGAAAAAACAAATTTGTAAAAAGTCATTCACCAATCTGGATTTTAATTCACCAAGGTTTAGTAAGATTTTTAGAGTTAAAAGAGCTATTAGAGATGATCGGTTGATTAACCAGCACAGGTGCCTATTGTGTGCTAGTCAGAGGGATTGGAAAATGAGCTACCCCAGTTCTATGTCTGAATACAAGGAAACAGGCATGAGTTTCCTATGCCTCAGGCACTTCGAGGCAGAGCTGAGACCAGAACCCAGATATCCTGAAGCTTAGTTCTTTGCATGTCCCACTGGCCATGTTCTTTCTAGGAATTAAGTACATTGGAGACCACTTTGTCCACATGTGTCCTTGAGACCTTGTGTGGCAAATACAAAGGACTGCAGATTCCAAAAAAGCGTGCACCCTTCAGTCTGATTAAAATAACAACAGTTCACACAAGGGAATGAGTGTAGCCTTTTGGAAAGGATATTTTTCTAAAAATATAAAATCACATTAAGATAAGTCATATGAGAGTGTCACAGGTAAGATAACAATGCGACCTTCCTGAATTCCCATCAGGGAAACCCAAAACTAAAAACATTCTGAAGATCAAGGGGGGAGATATGGATGTAATAATGCTGAAAATTCTGACACTAAGTGCAATTTTAGTCACAGAAACTTTTGCACAATAATAAAGAACACTGAAACTTGAGAGCCGGATAAGGCATACATTCCATTAATACTTGCACATACTCTGGAGCAACTGAGGAATTTTGATGCATGGCACCTGTAACCCCAAGGTAGAGAAGTTGCTATATGACTTAAGGTCATTCATTTCTTTTACTCTCATTCAATAATCCAAGATATCCTCTAATTTTGATTTCATCTCTCAAGGACACATTTCTGTTGAGAAGGTACTACTCTAACTAGCCAAAGTGAGCATTGCAATCCACCTGGCAGTAACATTTTTCAGTGTAAATTAATAAATTGGAATTTTGGCTTATCAATGCTTTGCAATTTGATTAATGTGAATAAGCTCAGCAGAGAGAATTAAAAATCCAATTGCAGGATATTGAATATAGTTCCCTGTGCTATACAGTAGGACCTTGTTGTCTATTCATTCTATATATAATTGTTCGCATCTGCTAACCCCAAACTCCCAGTCCACCCCTCCCCCACCCCATTTCCTTGGCGACAACAAGTCTGTTCCCTATATCTGTGAGTCTGTCTGTTTCGTGGATAAGTTCATCCACTTTCATGGATAAGTTCATATATAAAATCACATATTTTAGATTCCACATATAAGTGATATCATATCCTGTAAAAAAACATAATGGAAAAGAATATGAAAAAGAATATATGCATGTATATATGTATAATCGAATCAGCTTGCTGTAGAGCAGAAACTAACACAACATTGTAAATCAATTATACTTCAACAAAATAAATTTAAAAAAAAAAGAAAAACAAGAATAGGAAAAAATCCGATTGCAGAACTTAAAAATGTAAGGAACATAGTGTCTTCTTTAGTGTAGGACCATGGCATGATGGTACATGTTCCCGTACTCTTTGCATGTATATTTTCCTTCTGAACACTGAAGATGAAACTCTGGACCCATGGAGACCTCACTGACACACTAACACCCAATGGAACTCAGTCTAAAATAGCCAGCTGGTAGGTCTCTCATACCAATCTTATTTACACCACCTTGTAACTAAATGCTCCCTAAATATAAACATGTGGGATATATTCTTGTATATTCTCTGTTGCAGAGAAAAGAGAACTAGGAAATCTTTCTACAGCGATGTTTCTGTTTTTTAATGGAAGGTCTCAGCCTAAATCTATGTAGTTACCCAGGCCTTTCCAGAGGGCAGAGAGCATAGAACAAACAAAATCTCCTTATGTAAATGCCAAATGAACCTGAGGGAGATAAAAACTGATGAGGGTCACTTAGGCTTTGGGCTCCTTCCCTGCAGCTCCACCTTGAGAAATCAGGTTACTGGGTTCACTCCTTAGTCTTAGAAGCATATGGACTGTAAAGGGAAGAAACGCAGGAAAGTTGGGGGAAATGGGAAGTGGGGGACACGCTGGATGAGGTCAGTGGGAGGAATGATTCTGAGTAGTTGACTCAAGAGAACTTTTGACCCAGAATGTTTGAATTTCAGTCAGGTTTTGGTCAGCTCTAATTAACCTAAAGTGCAAGTACACAAAGCTCACTGTTTGTGGAAATTTTTAAAGTTCTCATCAACATGAGGACGCAAAAGCTCCTTCTTACCCTCTTCACCAAGGCAGCAGCCTCGATGGGACCACAGGTGGCAGGATGAATAGAACGCCACGTCATTCACGTGGGAGATGTCTGTGGGATGGAGCGAGTGTGTCTGTCTGGGACATTCCAGGGTGTTTTGGATGCATTCTGGTGAGGCTTCATTAAACTGGACTGGCAGGATTTGGGAAAGGTGGTTGAATTGGAGTTTTTGCAAATCTGTTAGTCTTTGCTGAGCCATATTTTAAGAACTGCTGTTGTAACCTGTAGTGGGTTGTATAGTGTCCCCCCCAATTCACGTACACTCAGAACCTCAGAATGTGACTGTATTTGGAAACAGGGTCCTGGCAGATGTAATTAGTTAAAGTTCTAAGGGGAAATCATCCTGGATTTAGGATGGGCCCTAAATCCGAAAACTGGTATCTTTATAAGAGAAAGGAAAGTGCGCTTTAGACACACACAGAGACACAGGAGAAGAAAGCCATGTGAAGATGGAGAAAGAGACTGGCGTGATGCAGCTACAAGCCGAGGAATGCCAAGGGTTGCCAGGAGCCACCAGAAGCTGGAAGAGAGGCAAGGAGCGACTCTCCCTCAGAACCTCCAGGAGGAACCAACCCTGCCAACACCACGATTTCAGACTTTAGGCCTCCAGACTGTGAGAGAATCAATTTCTCACGTTTTAAGCCACCAAATTTGTAGCAATTTGTCATAGCCTCCCTAGGAGACTAACACGTCACCATATTCCTCCATTTTAGATCCAGGCAAGGGTGGCCCATGGAAATATGGGCTGCATAGTTATTTGCTTAGCCACTGAATAGAGATTAGTTTTCATTTCTCCTCACCTCTCCTTCTTCAAGCACTCCTGATACATAAACAAACAACACACCCAAAAGGACCCACAGATAAAGACTCAAGGGTCAGGAGGGGTCATAGGAAATATTCAAAATAACTCCTTTCATTCCCTGATTAAGCTGAAGACACAATTTTAAATTATTGTTCTTTAAATCAATGTGTTTTTATTTCTCTCATTTTGGCAACTTCTTTGATAAGAAAATATTTTTCCCATCATGTAGAATTAGTTATAATAAGGTACACAAATTCCATGGTGGAGTGAACACAGGGAAAGTGGCAGCAAAAGACATTACTTCCATTTTCAAAAGGGAGAGTTTTCTGCTATAGAATTGCAAACCAATGAAACATGTAATCACGGCAAAGTTAGGAGCATTGAGCCTTTCTTCTAAAGGATGTAAGTTATGTGTTCAAGTCATCTGTTAATCTCACAAAATAACGTTCTCCTTCTCCCTGCTGTTTGTCCAATGTCCCTCTCCTCCTCAAACACAGTGGACGAATGACACTACAAAAGAACCCTCGAGTTTGGCAACACAGGTTGATCAACGCTGAAGAGACCTTGACCAATGTCTCCTTTATCTTTAACCTTTTTAACCCAGGTTCTTTCAGCCCTAGCACTGACCTCTTCAGGTCTGGTTTGTAAAATAAGCCCAAAGCTTAATTTTGGGTTTCCCTGTGTCGTCCTCCTGAAGCTCATCCTAACAACCTGGAAGCTTGCCTATGTGTGTGTGTGTTTGTGAAATAATAGGGCTCTGAAATAGTAGGGTATAACGCTGTTTATTTGCTCTTCTCTTTTATTTCTCTTCCTCATTGCTCCCTTACCTCTTTGGATTCTGCTTGCTTCTCCTCACCGCCCTCGTCAGCATTTTCAATCTTTATTTTCCATCCCTGGCAGAGGTCTGCAGGTCAAGTGTGGAATTACAGGTCAGCAGTGGCATTGGTTAGAGTGCCAGGTCCGGGTCCTTATGACTATTACTGCTCTATTAACATAGGAAAATGACAGGGTATACTGGATAAAATATTAATTATGAAGTTAGAATTATATTTTAAAAAGCATGTGTAAAAGAAGGGCTTCCAAATGAAAATAGATTATACCAGAGAAACCAGGCAACAATAAATAAAAAGAACCAAGGAAAGTAAATGAGCTGCTAAAGTCCTATGAGTTTATATTCAGAAGAGAAAGTGGATGAGTGGAGTTGATGCCAGGATTTGGTGGAAGAGTGGAGATAGGAGTGAAAGGAAGTAGGTAAAATGAGAATGGGTAATCAGAAGAAGAGGGAAGGGAAAGTTGAGGTCATCCGAATAGAAGAAACAAAACAAGGAAAAAAATAAGAAAGAAAAATGAAAAGAAGAAATATCAGCATGATGCATAAGAAAAAGAGCAAGAAATAATAAGGAAAGAATTGAAGACCAAGAAGAGGTACATTTCAGGAGAGGCCACATCTGGCCATGGCTTTCTAGTGAACAGATTTTAATAATTATGACCATGTTTCTATGTCTCCTTTGGAAGCCAGTATGATGGAGCAGAAAGGCTTTGGCCTGAAAGAAGGGTTACATTCTAGTCCTGCTGGCTGCTGTCTAGTTGAATGATCACTGCTAGATCTTTCAAACCCCCTATTTTGTTCCCAAGGTAAAATAAAAGCATGTTTATGGCCTTCTTGCTCTCTAAGACTTTATGTATTCTTAAATAAATTTTAGTTAATTTGATTAATCAGGAGTCAACATGGCAATGTTATTTTTATTTATCTATATTTATTCATATACTTAGGTTTTTACTGCAATTTACTCATATTTCAATTTTCTTGTATATTTCTTTTTGTATCCCCAGTAGAAGGTGATAACACATGAAAATAGGTAGAACAACTTGTCATGCTTAAGTTCTCTGGATCTGGGACAACAAGAGAATGTGCTAAATTATTTTTAAATATGTTAATTTGAGATGGCTTATTTAAATACTTTCCTGAACTACTAAACAAATGTGTTCTTTTAAAGCCTAAAAGACGCAATGAAGGTTATAGCTTGATTGCCCAGTCCAGATGTGATTGAGAGGCTAAATGCTTTGGGGTTTAAATAACAGAAAATCCAGCTAAATTATGGTTTATGCATGTAACACATCTGGTAGTTGGCAGTTGCTAAAATAGACTCAACTATTAAATGGGATCAACCAGGAGTCTGACTTTTTCCACCCTTCTACTTTGCCATCCTTTTGTATTTGTAGCCTCATGGTTTCAAGATAGCTGCCACATCTCCAGGCATTATGTCTTTACATTGGTATCAGAAACAGGAAGGGATAAGTTCCTGTACACTACTTTTGAGGCAAGAAGGGAAATACCAGGTTTCCCTTGATGTCTCATTGACCAGAACTGGTTCACATGCCACTTTGGGACCAGACCCACTAACAGAAGGGAATGGGATTATTATAAATGACCTAGGCCAATAATGGCTCATTCCCTGGGACCAAGTCAGGATACTACCTTGCCTGATATCAGATCTCTGCCACTCAAAATGATGTTTCTCTTAGTATGTAGGAAAGGCATAATGACCATTGGGTCGACAACTAACAGAGAGACTTGTGACGTCTAAGAGACCTATATGGGCAAAATCTAGAGAAGGTATAAAACTTTCTTCTTAAAAACTAAAAGCTCATCTCTGTTGGAGAAAACAATATAGTAGTTAAGTCCTCTTTATGTCACTTTTTAATACATTCCCCCCAACATTTGTTTCCATTATTTATTTTATCTTTAATCCTATTTCTGCACTGATTTTCCCTCCGTTTTTCTGTGTCTACTAATTACCTTTCAGATTTGTTTCGTTCTTTAGACTCTGACTCACCATTGACTTTGTTCTAATATTGAATACACAGTACTGCACTTTTGATACTTAACAACAGTTAACTGGAATTCCTCCATGCCTTTAACCTTTTTCAAATATATGCACCAACAGTTGGCTCTTCTCCCACTGAAGCCCAGGTTATCTCACTGATTTATATCACCCAAGCTCCCCTGCCCAACGTACACTTTGATTCTCTCCATTCTTTCTCTTCATAGATATTTGCGGCCGATATGTCATGCCTTTGTCATTATGCAGAAGCAAATGTAGGCAAATAAAGCCATATTTTTTTCTTTCACCAAACTAGAACTATGTATTGATCCTTCTCTCTGAACACCTTGAATGCTTTCATTCTAATAAATTCCAGTTTCTTCTTCCACATTCACACACTCTGAGCCTGTGTCTTGTTAATTCTTTTCTCTTTATTCTCTGCCTCTTCCTCTGGCCAGCTACCTCATAGAGGTGCTCAAGCAAAGAATGCATTAGGGCATAACTGATTTGGCTTCCTTGAGAGGCAAGCCTTGGAACATCTGGTATACCTCCCTTTTTTGCTCACAGAGGCCAGCAGGGAGAAGACAAAAGGTTAGAGGTTTAGTATTAAGAACATTGGAACCAGTATAGGGTCAAGTGGAAATAGCTCCTTTACCCAGAGGCTGTTTCTAATTGGAGTTAGGGAAATAAATTTTAAAAAACTGGAACCACACAGATTTTAAAGAATATTTCTTTATCTACTTTCACACTTCTTCATATCATAAAAAACAAGACTAGTAGTATTTGGCGAGTCTGACGTATATGAAATATCAACCAAGTCAATTTGGTAATGAGAATGAATTTCTCATTTCTCTAAAAAGAACTAGTATTAACGAAGTAGCTAACATATGCCAGGTACTGTGATTTTATACTTCATCTCATATTTAATTTAATTCTCCATTGAATTTAATCCTCCATTGCACTTCATTGTTCCTGACATCTACATAATACAATCATAACAGATCTTCTCTTTATTATCATCAAAACAGCAATCCTTCATTAGCAGGGAGCAAACGCAAGGTATTTGTTAATCTACTTAATCAATTTATACAGTTTGTAAAAGTATTCACTAAGGAATGCAAGACACTCACAAAGGATGCATTTAATGAATCATCTATAAAGTTACCATGAGTATGTTTTAAAAATATGACATTAAAGTGAAAGAATGCTTAGACAAGCTGGTTAAGCATCCTTAAATGAGTCAAAACAAGTAATTAAAAAAAAATTATTAGAATTCAAAAATTTCCAAAATTGGTTGGAATGGTTATATCAAAAATGAAATGAATATTTCATTTCATATACAAATCAGTGACTTTATCATTGGCTGAGCTGGCCTTAAGCCAACGAGTTTTAGGTGTATTTACCTGATAACATAGCAAGGCTTTGAAATGGTAGTTCAAATTCTTTGCATCCTGAACCATCTCTGCTGTAAGCAGCGTCTGTGAGACACTGTGGGCCCCTTTATGTGAGTCACTATACTTGCAGGTGGTCCAATATGAACAGCTTTAGCAAGGGGATGGCAGTGTTAGCCGCTGTGCAGCCTGTTTCTTCTCTCTCACCCCGGACTGGACTCTGGCTCTGTATCTTATATTGCTCCCTGTATTACAACTCTTTTGGCACCGGCGTGTTTGGCTCTCTGTGTTTGCTTGTGTACACCTATCTCTGACTCTGAGTTTTAACTCCTGTCCAGTCCTCATGCCAACTTGGGCACAACAACTTGTGAAATAGTGCCACTGGTGATATTTGACAAAGAGACCATGTGCCTCTCAGTGAAAAGATCAAAGTACTCACCAAGTCTGACCCAGTGCTGGCTGAAAAGCTGGGCTATATCAGCAGACATGGTGGCCACAGTTAGTGCACTTTCTCAAGGCTGGGGCTGGCCATTTAGAATGAGGTGTGCTATTAGAAATGGAAGTAACTAGTGACAAAGACTTAGCACATTAGGAGGCTGCTGACAAATAATTGTGGCTTGTTTTCAAATAAATCACCTTTAAACAATTTACCAGCCTGAAGAGGTTGGGCTATTTTGGTAATTCTAACCTAGAAGATACCTAGAAAATAATCTGATGTCTCTGGGATGAATCAAATAAGAAAAAATCTTTGTGCACCAATGGTTGAGGTTCTTATAATATGAAAATATTAGGGATTAAAATTCATAGTCCTGGAGCATTGTAGCTGCCTTGTATTTACTGAGTACAGAGCACAAATCAACCCTGGCTTTAGACAGGAATTCTTCTCACTGATTTAATTACCTTTTGGTAGCTTCATGAGAAGAGTCCTAGAAGATTTTATGGTTTACTCTGAAGAAATAGGTTTATGTTTGGGGACTCTTTTTAAACCAGTGTTGTCCATTAATTCAAATCAAACTACGGATCAAAGTATTCCTAGGAAAATTATATTACCCGAGGAAAGATTTTAATAAAACACAAGTGTGACTTTCAAGAATATTTGTAGCATTTTAATATGTAACTTATAATTTTTTGTGGCTACAAGAGTTCTGTTCAGGAAACACAACAATAATAATCTCCATTATTATGTACCTACTCTATGTCTGACTCTCTGAAGATATGTCACAGATATTACCTTATTCAGTCTTTATTCCTGTTTTATAGGTGAGGACATAGATTCATAAAAATATTAAATAGTTTGCCTGAGCTCCCATAGCTAATAAGGCGCAGAAACAAGATTCAAATTTATATATGTCTTACTCTATCTGCAAAATGGAGAAGTTGTGAAGATTAAATGGAACTATGTATAAGGAAGTATAACTGAGTAGGGTTCTATGGGGGCTTTCTGGGACAGACGCTTCCCCCCAGTTCCTCTGCTTTAATTCCTCTCTGAAGTATCTAGATAGCAGTATCTGATACACATTTCCTGAGTTGTTTTACATATGCTAAAACCACCACCAAATGGAAGAATTTAACTATCTGATGGCCATGAGTATGTAGCTCCCAGACCTACTGGAGCCTAAGGATTGATAATGTTAACCTCTGGGGCACCACCCTGTTACTTCACCATCAACCAATCAGAGAATTGGGCACCAGCTGGTCACATACCCTGCGATGCCCCTCCCTCACCTGGCTTTTAAAGATGCTTCCCTGAAACCCTTTCTGGAGTTCGGGTTTCTGAGCACGAGCCACTGAGCTACCCATTCTGCTTGTATTGGCGCTTTACAATAAACACTGCACTTTCCTTCGCCACACACAACTCAGTGTCAGTACATTGCACTTGGGCGAGTGGACCCATGTTTAGTTCAGTAACAGAAGTATTCTGTGAGCTTTTAAACTGATATACAACTGTTAGGTATTGTTAATATTTTCAACAGGCTTTGGAATAGACTATACCCTTTGCCCTTGGACAACTTCTTCAAGTACTAAGATATGCTCCTTGTACACACAGCATCCTCAAACTGGGTACATGAGGTAAAAGACGAATGTTGAGCTGACAAGGAGACACTCCTGGACCATAGAGTTGTGATCAAGAAACTAAGAATGATGCTTTGAATGTCACTGAGGAGGAAGAGACACAGTGACTGTGAAGATTGTCTGCGGGGGTGAGAAAATCCCTGGGGAGAAGGCCCAAAAGTTAAAGTTGCTTCAACTTTAGTTCTCTAATTAGTTTTACAGAAAAGCAGCTGTGTTACGCTGCCCAAAGGGTCAACAGCTGCACATTTTTCACTCCACCTTTATGAGAGTCAAATTGTTTAAAAGCAAACAAAGATTGGTGATTTTTTCCCTAGAAAGCAAGTGTCAGACTCATTGGTGGAGTCCTTTCCATTCATCCCTATATGCCACATAATCTTCTCACATCTATATTTATACCTATATGTACTGCAAATTACTATCATTGATATTTATAATCATGAACTCTCAAATCCCTTCTGAAAGTGATATTATGCCCTGTGTGTTCTGCTCTAGAAGAGACGAAGATAGGAAAGTATAGAGTATGTTATGGAAATTCTTTCCACTAAAAACGAGTAAGATGTTAAAACTCTGTTCTCTGCTTTCAACTTATCTCTGGAAATAGGTTTAATCAATATTTATGTGTTAATTAGTGTTAAATAATAGTTCGCAATTTATAAAGGCTTTTATATATACTTAGCACACTTAACAACCCTGGGAGTTTGGCACTGTTTTCCTTATATGGTTTCAATTTCTTGGAGAATGCAGTGCCAGGAACATGCTGTATGTCCTCAGAGGAACTGATGTTCACTTTCCTTAATGAAAACCCAGTATATGTACCCTCATTTTTCCCTTCATGCCCTGGCTTCTAGGAACCTCAGATTCTAATGTAATGAAGCTTTATGGCTATTATATCAACCTTTAGCGTTAGAACACTTTCTCCTTTTTCTTTGTTCTGCTTTTCTATTTCTGTTTCATCAGCCTCAGGTGATTATTGCACATATAATTTTTCATAATCTGCTTCAAATGTTCTTAAAGAGGATCCATATGAGAAAATAAAGAAATGAATGAAAGAATAATTTGGCTATTATTGTCTTAATTTCAGAGATAGGTGAAGCTACCTGAGCAAAGTTATTAAGCTCATACGTGGCCGAGCTGGGGCTTTGTCCCAGGTCTCCTGATTCCAAATTCCATGTTGCTTCCAGAATGATCCATCTCTTGAGAATAAGGTGAGCTAAGATTGTACTCAATTAATGCCCTGCCTCAAAGAGTAAAACTATTGCATTTCCTGCCCAAGGCTGGGCAAATCCATGCTGTCACCAATATCACCTTCTTAAAGATCCTTAACTCCTGAGAAAGAAGGAAAAGCAAAGGGACATTGCTTTTGTCATTGTCAGCTTTTTACACCTTCAGTTAGGAGAACCCCCATGTTAAAAATGGGGGTGAAGGTGCAGTTGTGGAATGAGATGGTTACTATCCACAGTCCCTCCCATTTCATCCGAAATAGGAGGACAAACTGCTTCTTTTCAAATGGTCCATACATCTTTGCCTATTGAGAAATGGCAGCAGCTGCCACCCTGTTCTCCCTGCAGCTCAGCATGAATTTTTCTCTTTGTTGGAAAGAAGATATAAAAAGTCAAGGCATTCTTTATAGTAGTTATTTTCATCATTACATATTCACAATAATTGAAAGGTGGAAGTGGAGTATAATATACTAGAGTGGGAAGAAAATGATCTGCAGTAACTTCAGAAACATTCATAGGAAATGTTCAGCTGCTAAAAAAAACCCCAACACAAACACTGGATCCTAAAATACCATGTTAAGCCACCCACATCTGCAAAGCTTTATTTCTGCTACTTACTGGTCCAAAGAAATAGAGTGAGATTGGGATTGACATCTATACACTAATATGTATAAAATGGATAACTAATAAGAACCTGCTATATAAAAAAATGAATAAAATAAAATTCAAAGAAAAAGAAATAGAGTGAGTGTAAAATAGAATCTGAAGGAGAATTCTCAATTCCTTCCATGTTACAGGGCTTATAATGCAGTTTTTTTCCTTTTCCTTTCAGAGTAAGCATAAACTTCTGACGTTTAGCCCAACATCCTAATGGGTCCAGGACAATGTGTTCTGTGCTGACATAACTTCAATTCATTTCATAACCAAGAACTCTACCATTGACCCCAGTCAACTGGATATCAAATACATGTTCTCAGTTACGAGGAGAACTGGTTGAGAAAATGTAGATGGACCCATCCAAATTTATCACCCTCATGAAACACATGAGCACATACACACACACACATTCTTTACTGACATGTGCTCCCAGGACTATATTTGTCTACAGAGGAAAGTACACACTTATCAGATATAGACAGTGTATTTTCTATGACAAGACACTAAACCTTAGGTTCCCCATGTATGATGAGAGGTGTTTGCACTGGATAACACAAAGGATCTTTATTAGTTAGGAAGTTTTCAACTAAAAGTAACAGAAAAACCTGACTCAAAAATATCTTAAACACTAATAAAAATGTATTGTTCTGTAATAAGAAGTCTGTAGCCTCTTATTGGGTGTTTCCAAGCCCAGTTAGTTTAGTGGCTTAAAGGTATTGGGATTGCAACTGAGGTTCTTCCCATCTTTTGGTTCTGTTCTGTTCCTGTGGCCTTAGCCTCAGTCCAACTCCCTTCATGGTCACACAGTGTTGGCATCGGTCCAAGTATTGCACACATGCAGAACAAGGTCAAATGGAAAAAGAGACTTCTTTTTCCTCATGAGTCTCCTTTTACTAGTAATGAAAAATTTTTTTCTGAAGCCATTCAGAAGATTTCTCCTAATGTTTCATCTACTATAATTGCATCACGTATCCTTTGCTGTACTGCAGAAAAAGGGGATGAGATGACCATAGTTGACTCATTGAAGTCAAGAAGAGAATGGGCTAGGGACTTCCCTGGTGGTCGAGTGGCTAAGACTCCATGCTCCCAATGCAGGGGGCCCGGGTTTGATCCCTGGTCAGGGAACTAGATCCCACATACCGCAATGAAGAGTTTGCATGCCACACCTAAAGATTCCGCATGTCGCAACTCAAAGATCCCGCGTGCCGCAACTAAGACACGGAGCAGCCAAATAAATAAATATTTTTTAAAAAGAAGAAGAGAATGGGCTACCCAAACAAAATTTTAGCTCTTTAAAAAATGGGGGAAACAGGGGAATTGATGGTGGGCTAGCAATTTAAAAAATGCCTCCTCAGGTTTACCCTTTGCCCAACCATCAGCTAAATATATACACTTTGTCCCATTCACACTTGGTAAAAAATGCTCAGACCTACATAAAATATACCCACTACTTTCTGAATGGGAGACAGCCCAAAATCTCACCTGTCAATACACCCAATCTACATCTGGGATTTCTAGACTTTTATTCTTCTATCATAGTCTGTGCACATATGGCTAAAAAGAAATGTTCATCACTAGAATCCCTAACGTAAAATACAATTAATTCTCCCCTTATCCTCTCATCAAATCAATTCCAATTCTGAAAAGGAAAGAGTAGAAACACCTGACAACAGTCACTGATCCCTAGCACTTACATTCTGCTGGATGAGAGTAGCAAGGCTTCTTATTCCGGCAGTAGAGAGAGGTACTTGGTCATCCAATTGTACAGCCCAAGTGTTACTCTCAGGACTGGTCTTTCTTTCCTCTGTTGTGGCAGAGATGGTTAGCTGCTCTCCAACACCTGCTTCTTCTTCTTCCTGGGCACACAACTAGGACACCTTTTTCAGCCTTTCTTGCACTTAGTCGTAGCCATGTAGACTGAATTCTAGCCCATAAAATATTAGTGGAAATGCCATGCATCACTTCCAGGCTGGGCTCATAAAATCACCAGCATGTGTGATTGCATGTCTTTTTTTTCCTCCTTCCAGCTCACTATCAAGTATCTCAAGTGGAGGTACCTGATAAGATAAGCTTAAAAGATGATGTTGAATATGGTAGAACCTCTTTCAACCTGGATCCCCAAATTACTGCATAGGTCAAAGCTGTGCCACCCACTTCTTCAGTTGCTCAGTCCTGTTACTTAAATAGATTGGTTCAAGATGGCGGAGTAGAAGGACTTGCACACACTCCCTCTTGCGAGAGCACTGGAATCACAACTAACTGCTGAACAATCAAGGACAGGAAGACGCTGGAACTCACCAAAAAAGATACCCCACATCCAAAGACAAAGGAGAAGCCACAATGAGATGGTAGGAGGGGCGCAATCACAATAACATCAAATCCCATAACTGCTGGGTGGGTGACTCACAAACTGGAGAACACTTATACCACAGAAGTCCACCCACTGAAGTGAATGCTCTGAGCCCCACATCAGGCTTCCCAACCTGGGGGTCCGGCAACGGGAGGAGGAATTCCTAGAAAATCAGACTTTGAAGGCTAGAGGGATTTGATTGCAGGACTTTGACAGGCCTGGGGGAAATAGAGACTCCACTCTCGGAGGGCACACACAAAGTAGTGTGCACATCGGGACCCAGGGAAAGGAGCGGTGACCCCATAGGAGACTGAACCAGACCTACCTGATAGTGTTGGAGGGTCTCCTGCAGAGGTGGGGGCGTGGATGTGACTCACCAGGAAGACAAGGACACTGGCAGCAGAAGTTCTGGGAAGTACTCCTTGGCGTGAGCCCTCCCAGAGTCTGCCATTAGCCCCACCAAAGAGCTGGGTAGGCTCCAGTGTTGGGTCGCCTCAGGCCAAACAACCAACAAGGAGGGAATCCAGCCCCACCCAACAGCAGACAAGCAGATTAAAGTTTTACTGAGCTCTGCCCACCAGAGCAACACCCAGCTCTACCCACCACCAGTTCCTCCCATCAGGAAGTTTGCACAAGCCTCTTAGAATAGCCTCATCCACCAGAGGGCAGACAGCAGAAGCAAGAAGAACTACAATCCTGCAGCCTGTGGAACAAAAACCACATTCACAGAAAGACAGACAAGATGAAAAGGCAGAGGGCTATGTACCAGATGAAGGAACAAGATAAAACCCCAGAAAAACAACTAAATGAAGTGGAAATAGGGAACCTTCCAGAAAAAGGATTCAGAATAATGATAATGAAGATGATCCAGGACCTCAGAAAAAGAATGGAGGCAAAGATCGAGAAGATGCAAGAAATGTTTAACAAAGACCTAGAAGAATTAAAGAACAAACACCTAGAAGAGAGATTGGGATTGACATATATACACTAATATGTATAAAATGGATAACTAATAAGAACCTGCTGTATAAAATAATAATAATAATAAAATTCAAAAATTCAGAAGAAAAGAAAGAAAGAAAATTTCCAGGGGGTGGAGTCAAGATAGTAGACTAGGAGGACGTGGAATTTGTGTCTCTGCACAACTAGGGCACCTACCAAGCACCAGTGGGGGACCACAGACACCTAAGGGGACAGGAGAAACCCCCAGCGACCGGGTAGGACGTGGGGCATGGGAGGAGTGAAGGGGAAGGAGAAGTGGAGGTGGGACAGGACTGGCATCTCTGGGGGACGGCTGGGGGAGGGGAAGGGATCCCACACCCAAAGGGGGAAATTGGGAGGGCAGAGGATCAAAAGGGAGCATGGCCAGGTTTCCCCTGCCCACTTGGGCCCCCAGGAACCTGCTGAGACCCCAGGCCTGATCCTTTGCCCACCTAGGCCCACTCCAGCCAGGCGGGTCCAGAGGGAGTGGGAGGGAGGGAAGGGGGAACAAATGTAAAGGCCGGACCTCTGGGACTGGCACCGCTGAGGGGTGGCTGGGGGAGGGGAGGAGTTCTTACACCCAGTGAGACCCACACACTGTTAGGGGTCCAAGCAGTGATGGGAGAGACCCTGGGAGATACGGGGGCGGTGCAGAGGAACAGAAGAGAACACAGCCAGCACTTTCCCTGTCCGCTTAGGCACCAGGGAGCCTGCTGGGCTCCTGGGCCTAATCCTCTGCCCTTGGAGCCTCCCTCCTGCCGAGCAGAGCCCAAGCCCCACCCCTAACCCCCCACCCAGGGACCCACCTCTACACTCGGAGACCCCCTCTGAGACACCCTCCAACGTGCTGGGCCTAAATCCCACCCACACACCCTCACTCAACATGCTGAGACACATATTAATCAAACTATCAAAAATTAAATACAAAGAAAAATATTAAAAGCAGCAAGGGAAAAACAACAAATAACATAGAAGGGAATCCCCATAATGTTAACAGCTGATCTTTCAGCAGAAACTCTGCAAGCCAGAGGGAGTGGCAAGACATATTTAAAGTGATGAAAGGGAAAAACCTACAACCAAGATTACTCTACCCAACAAGGATCTCATTCAAATTTGAGGGAGAAATCAAAAGCTTTAAAGACAAACAAAAGCCAAGAGAATTCAGCACCACCAAACCAACTTTACAACAAATGCTGATGGAACTTCTCTAAGCAGGAAACACAAGAGAGGAAAAAGACCCACAAAAACAAACTCAAATCAATTAAGAAAATGGTAATAGGAACATACATATTGATAATCACCTTGAATGTAAATGGACTAAGTGCTCCAACCAAAGACACAGACTGGCTGAATGGATAGAAAAGCAAGACCCTTATATATGCTGTCTACAAGAGACCCACTTCAGACCTAGGGACACATACAGACTGAGTGAGGGGTTGGAAAAAGATAGTCCATGCAAATGGAAATCACAAGAAAGCTAGAGGAGCAATACCCATATCACATAAAATAGACTTTAAAATAAAGACTGTTACAAGAGATAAGGAAAGACACTACATAATGATCAAGGGATCAATCCAAGAATAAAACATAACAATTATAAATATGTATGCACCCAACAAAGGAGCACCTCAATACATAGAGCAAATGCTAACAGCCATAAAAGGAGAAATCAACAGTAACACAATAATAGTGGGGGACTTTAACACCCCACTTACGCCAATGGACAGATCATCCAGTCAGAAAATAAATAATGAAACACAAGCTTTAAATGACACTATAGACCAGATAGACTTAACTGATATTTTTAGGACATTCCACCAGAAAGCAGAAGAATACACTTTCTTCTCAAGTGCACATGAAACGTTCTTCAGAATAGATCAAATTTTGGGTCACAAATCAAACCTTGGAAAATTTAGGAAAATTGAAATAGTATCAAGCACCTTTTCCGACCACAACGCTATGAGATTAGAAATCAATTACAGGGAAAAAACCGTAAAAAACACAAACACATGGAGGCTAAACAGTGTGCTGCTAAATAACCAAGATACCACTGAAGAAATAAAAGAGGAAACTACAAATACCTAGAAACAAATGATAATGAAAACACAATGATCCAAAACCTATGGGATGCAGCAAAAGCAGTTCTAAAAGGGAATTTCATAGCAATTCAAACTCACCTCAAGAAACAAGAAAAATCTCAAATAAACAATCTAACCTTATACCTAAAGCAATTAGAAAAAGAACAAAGAAAACCCAAAATTAGTAGAAGGAAAGAAATCATAAAGATCAGAGCAGAAATAAATGAAAGAGAAACAAAGAAAACAATAACAAAGATCAATAAAACTAAAAGCAGGTTCTTTGAGAAGATAAACAAAATTGATAAACCTTTAGCCAGACTCATCAAGAAAAAAAGGGAGAGCACTCAAATCAATATAATTAGAAATGAAAAAAGAGATAAAGAGATTACAACTGACACCATAGAAATACAAAAGTTTATAAGAAATTATTACAAGCAACTATATGCCAATAAATTGGACAACCTGGAAGAAACGGACAAATTCTTGGAAAAGTACAACCTTCCAAGACTGAACCAGGAAGAATTAGAAAATATAAACAGACAAATCACAGATAATGAAATTGAAACTGTAATTAAAAATCTTCCAACAAACAAAAACCCAGGACCAGATGGCTTCACAGGCAAATTCTATCAAACATTTAGAGAACAGTTGACACCCATCCTTCTCAAACTCTTCCAAAAAATTGCAGAGGGAGGAACACTCCCAAACTCGTTTTACAAGGCCACCATCACCCTGATACCAAAAGCAGACAAAGATATCACAAAAAAAGAAAATTACAGAACAATATCATTGATGAACATAGATGAAAAAATCCTCAACAAAATACTAGCAAACAGAATCCAACAACACATTAAAAGGATCATACACCATGATCAAGTGGGATTTATCCCAGGGATGCAAGGATTCTTCAATATACACAAAACAATCAATGTGATACACCATATTAACAAATTAAAGAGTTAAAACCATATGATCATCTCAATAGATGCAGAAAAAACTTTTGACAAATTCAACACCCATTTAGGATAAAAACTCTCCATAAAGTGGGCATAGAGCGAACCTACCTCAACATAATAAAGTCTATATACGACAAACCCACAGCAAACATCATTCTCAATAATGAAAAACTGAAAGCATTTCCTCTAAGATCAGGAACAAGACAAGGATGTCCATTCTTGCCACTATTATTCAACATAGTACTGGAAGTCCTAGCCACAGCAATCAGAGAAGTAAAAGAAATAAAAGGAATACAAATTGGAAAAGAAGAAGTAAAACTGTCACTGTTTGCTAATGACATGATATTATACATAGAAAATCCTAAAGATGCCACCAGAAAACTAGTAGAACTAGTTTTCTAGTAGAACTAGTAGAACTAATCAATGAATTTGGTAAGGTTGCAGGATATAAAATTAATGCACAGAAATCTGCTGCATTCCTATACACTAACAACGAAAGATCAGAAAGAGAAATTAAGGAAACAATCCCATGTACCATCACAACAAAAAGAATAAAATACATAGGAATAAACCTACCTAAGGAGGCAAAAGACCTATACTCAGAAAACTATAAAACACCGATGAAAGAAATCAAAGGTAACATAAACAGAAGGAGACATATACCATGCTCCTTGATCGGCAGAATCAATATTGTGAAAATGACTATACTACCCAAAGCAATCTCCAGGTTCAATGCAATCCTTATCAAATTACCAATGGCATTTTTCACAGAACTAGAATAAGAAATTTTACAATTTGTGTGGAAACACATAGGACCCTGAATAGCCAAAGCAATCTTGAGAAAGAAAAACGGAGCTGGAGGAATCAGGTTCCCTGACTTCAGACTGTACTACAGAGTTACAGTAATCAAGACTGTATGGTATGGCATGGAAACAGAACTATATCAATGGAACAGGATAGAAAGCCCAGAGATAAACCCACGCACATATGGTCACCTTATCTTTGACAAAGGAGGCAAGAATATACGATGGAGAAAAGACAGCCTCTTTAATAAATGGTGCTGGGAAAACTGGACAGCTACATGTAAAACAATGAAATTAGAATACACCCTAACACCATAGACAAAAATAAACTCAAAATGGATTAAAGACCTAAATGTAAGGCCAGACACTATAAAACTCTTAGAGGAAAACATAGGAAGAACACTCTTTGACATAAATCACAGCAAGGTCCTTTTTGACCCACCTCCTAGAGAAATGGAAATAAAAACAAAAATAAACAAATGGGACCCAATGATACTTAAAAGCTTTTGCAGAGCAAAGGAAACTATAAACAAGACGAAAAGAGAACCCTCAGAATGGGAGAAAGTATTTGCAAATGAAGCAACTGGCAACGGATTAATCTCCAAAATATACAAGCAGCCCATGCAGCTCAATATCAGAAAAACAAATAACCCAGTCCAAAAATGGGCAGAAGACCTAAATAGACATTTCTCCAAAGAAGACATACAGATGGCAAACAAATGCATGAAAAGATCCTCAACATCACTAATCATTAGAGAAATGCAAATCAAAACCACAGTGAGGTATCACCTCATACTGGTCAGAATGGCCATCATCAAAAAATCTAGAAACAATAAATTCTGGAGAGGGTGTGGAGAAAAGGGAACCCTCTTGCACTGTTGGTGGGAATGTAAATTGATACAGCCACTATGGAGAACAGTATGGACGTTCCTTAAAAACGTAAAAGTAGAACTACCATATGACCCAGCAATCCCACTACTGGGCATATACCCTGAGAAAACCATAATTCAAAAAGATACATGTACCACAATGTTCATCGCAGCACTATTTATAATAGCCAGGACATGGAAGCAACCTAAATGTCCATCAACAGATGACCGGATAAAGAAGATGTGGCACATATATATAACAGAATATTACTAAGTCATAAAAAGGAATGAAATTGAGTTATTTGTAGTGAGGTGGATGGACCTAGAGTCTGTCATACAGAGTGAAGTAAGTCAGAAAGAGAAAAACAAATACCGTATGCTAACACATATATATGGAATCTAAACAGCGGTACTGATGAACCTATTGCAGGGCAGGAATAAAGAAGCCGACGTACAAAATGGACTTGAGGGCATGGGGTGGGGGGAAGGGGAAGCTGGGATGAAGTGAGAAAGTAGCATTGATGTATATACACTACCAAATGTAGAATGGATGGCTAGTGGGAAGCTGCTGCATAGCACAGGGAGATCAGCTCGGGTGCTTTGTGACAATCTAGAGGGATGGGATAGGGAGGATGGGAGCGAGGCTCAAGAGGGAGGGGATATAGAGATATATGTATACATATAACTGGTTCACTTTGTTATACAGCAGAAACTAACAAAACATTGTAAAGCATTTATACTCCAATAAAGATTTGAAAGAAAAAAAAAGAAATAAAATTTCCATTGGGTCTATTTGTTATGGCAAATATTGGGTCTATTTATTATGGCAGTCACCCTACCTGTACCAATATAATTCTCCTTTACGGCGACATTAGAGATGAACATTGGGGAATATGCTCTTACTGGGGGCTGCACAGTGTATTATTCTATATCCTGTTGGTGGGAGTTTAGGAGCTCAGGGATTTGCCTTAGAGACGGAGTAGTCACTGTTTATAAACAATAAAGTTAATAAAGAATAAAGCCATTGTTTATTAACCTTGGACTTTCTTTGGTAATACAATTCCTGTAAGAACTCAGTAGGCTTCAGGTGCTTCCAGTCAACTCCATGGGCTAACAACACAGCCAAAGATCTTTTCTAGAAATAGATTGTGAGCCTGAGAATTCGTGACTCCATGCCAGGGACTTCTACATGGTGCCAGTCCTCCTAGACCTCAGATTAATGACCTCTGCCCCGAGGCAGTTTAAAACAATAACCTTGGGTAGAAAGGCAATACTCATAATCCAGTCTTGGCCATCTGGGTTTTTCTCTTCATCAGGCAGAAACAACTTTATAAAAATTGTTTGAGACAGGTCTGGCAGATTGCACTTGTCTTTTGGCTCAAATTTACCAGCTGTTGCTAAATCTCCTGCTTCCCTCTTTAAGATAGTTCATCCTTAGTTTTAACTTGTTTCTTTCCCATGGAACTTCACTGAAAGGCATCCATCGATCTTCCTACCATTTCCACTAATACCGAAATCTCCCTAGGTCCATGATCTGTGTTCAAGAGCAATGGATAATTTAACCTATTGCTTCACAACCTCATAAAAAGAGTTACTATCTTACCAGTCAGGTTCCTCACTACCATTTACCCAATTCCTCACTTTATGTTCTGTTGCTTTCAGTACTCCACTTCTGGATCAATCATCTGTACCAGTAGAGTTTTTAGTTGTCAGAATCATAAACCAAATCTATCTGATTTAAGGAGAAATTGCATTTGCTGAATGAATAGTGGGTAGGAATCATGTGGGCATGCAAGACCAGGAGGAGAGGATGTGTCAGGAACAACGGCATGCAGCACATGCAGAACTGTGTGAAAACAACCTGCAGCTCATCCTGCTGATGTCACCAGCATGGAGCACACAGTGCTGTCACTGCCACACTGACTAATCCTACTCTAGGAGATTAATCTGCTTCCATAGCCCCTGCCACAAGAAATGCTTCTTTGCTATTCCACATTCCATATCCCAGGGTAAAGCCTGGGAAGTCGCATCTCTTTGGGCTGAGCCTAGGTCTCACGCATGCTCTTGACCTGCAAGGGAGGCTGGGATAAATGAGGAGCTGTCATTAGTTTCTACCTCTAGCTCATAAAATGGGAACTCCCCTAAGCAGAGAAGCAGCCAGAAAGAATGAGAAGTATTTCCTACTGTCCTTTTAAACAGTTTGAAAATGTGCTATCAAAGCTTCTATTTTCTAACAGAGCATTAAAACTTACTGTTAAATTAAGTCATATTAATTCACTCAACAAATTCTTTTTTGTCCTTCTCATGTGTCAGCCACACCATTAGTTGATTTTCTGACCTTTTTATGTCTCTGAGAATGAGGATTTCCTTTTCCTGGATTTCATCTCTGATAGATGCTGCCGGGGGCATCCCCAAGATGAGATCCAATCCAGGCCACAGAATATTCCTTCCAAAGCTTAAGCCATCCCTGTCATTGGAAGGTAAGTATATGGACCCTAGGTGATTTCAGTTCTAAACCACTTGGGTTAGAATTTCCTTATAGAAGACACCACCACAACTTCTCAATAATGTTCACATATGAACCCAGAACAAAAGTCATGGAAGGCTTACCCTACCTGTCCTAGGACATACATGAAGCTTAGCCTGAGCCAGTCCTCAAAGCACTTGTCCCCTTGTTTCCTTAAAACCTTGACGCCAGCTAATTCACTGTGCCTCACAACCCAGCATCCTTGTAAAAAAAGGAAACTCCTCGGGCCATCTGGTCTCTTCACATTTTTTATATTGCTGATTTTCCGTGTTTCCTTCCCCCGGCCAGCCCCCTGCTATCAAACTGTCTTGCAATATTTTACATTTTCAAGAAATCTCATTTCATGATGATGAAAAATTCCATCATTTTAATCATCTTCAACAGAAGACTCATTACACCTTCCTGATTTGATTTAAACCTGGTTTTCTCCCAAGAATACAATTTCCCTTAGCCGTTTTCACTAAAACCAATCATTCCTCCTTTTCAGCATTAGGCCTTGGTGCATACGTGGGAGTGATTGGAAGGGGAGGGAATCCCGAGGATGGCTGGAAAGCATTGTTCTCCCATCATTGTGTAAATACCCTTTGTCCTGTGAGGGTTAAACCATTCAGCTTGTGTACCCTCTATGTTTCCTCACAGATGATCTAGAAGCTTTCATCTGACTTAAGTTCTTCATCCTCACCCCTTGTCTAGCCATTATTCTAGATGGCTTGGCTGTCCATGAGGACAAGCCCACCATTCTAACATCATGGTGCCTTGTCTTCCTCACCTCAACGTCTGGCAATCTTATTCTACTCTATACACTTGACTGCTCATCCCCAAGGACTGCTTTGGCACTGAAACCTTGAACTTGGATATCCCATTTTCTTTTTTTTTTTTGCGGTACGCGGTCCTCTCAGTGTTGTGGCCTCTCCCGTTGCGGAGCACAGGCTCCGGACGCGCAGGCTCAGCGGCCATGGCTCACGGGCCCAGCCGCTCCGCGGCATGTGGGTTCTTCCTGGATCGGGGCACGAACCCATGTGCCCTGCATCGGCAGGCGGACTCTCAACCACTGCGCCACCAGGGAAGCCCCCATTTTCTTTTTAAAAAAAATGTTTATTGGAGCATAGTTGCTTTACAATGTTGTGTTAGTTTCAGGTGTACAGCACAGTGAGTCAGTTATACATATACATATACCCACTCTTCTTTAGATTCTTTTCCCATATAGGCCATTACAGAATATTGAGTAGAGTTCCCTGTGCTATAGAATAGGTCCTTATTAGTTATCTATTCGATATATAGTAGTGTGTGTATTTCAATCCCAATCTTCCAATTTGTCCCTCCCTCCCCCTTACCCCCTGGTAACCATAAGTTTGTTTTCTATTTTCTAATCACTGTCTCCTCTTCTAGTATCTTCACCTATTACATCCACTAAATGGATTCTTTGATTGTATTCAGACATTCAGGTGCTTAATCTCTCGATTTTTCTCCCAATTTTGTCCGTCTGTTTGGAGGTTCATTTCCTTCTGCATCTAACCTAAACTCGGGGACCTGATAGTTTACTCTCTTATCTTACTCTCCATTCTCTTGCCTCTTTATACACACCTTTTCCTCCCCAACTTTCCAGGAGAACTCCCACTTTATATCAATCTGTCTACTTTGTCAACAACTCCACTGAGGTCCACACATTAGGTACTTAATAATATAGAATTAATTAGTTGCACTTCCTGTATTAGATGATATCATTGCCTAAGACCATAGTAGAGCCGAGCATCTTAGCCACCTTTGGGTTACTGGGAATCTAATACAATCAGCTTCCCACGATAGCCAACTCTAAAGAATCTTCCTTGATCTAACAGTGCTTTACTACCAATGATCAATACCAAATTTATTTGAAGCGAAGTAAGTGCACTTATCAGTAACTCTTTTAAATAGTTTTCATAACTTTCCTGTTCTAGGATGTGGAAGGAAGGTACTAAGCATCAAAATTGATTCTCCACATCATCAGGGACACCTAGAGTTCATAGTATTGAAGCTGAATCTTGAACTCTGAATAGAAAGTCTTCTGGGAGGGAAAGTGAACAAGGTGAACAATTTCAGGCAAAATTATAGGCAAACACAGAAGGTGTGAAAGCGTATGGTGTGCTTGAGGAAGGGCTGAGGAAAGCAAGCTACATTTTCTAAGTGCCTATTTTTGACGGCCTTGCATAAGGTGCTTTAAATACATTACCTAGCAAGCGGTTCAGTGAACTTGAAAATAGGGAACCTGGGAGAAAAAGGTGATGGAAGGTGGTAAGATGAGGTTGGAAAGTTAGCATGTTGCAGGGTTCTGAAAGATCTTACATGAAATATAAAGTTTTAATTTTACCTATAAGTTATGGGTAGTCATTTTAGGATTTTAAACAGGGAATGATGTGATCATATATACATTTTTGGAGGATCAATGATGACTCTAAGTAAGAAGAATCTGAGATGTTTAATGACATGAGCCACACCTCCTTCACTACTTTTCCCCCCGGCATCTACTACTGCACTTGACATTTAATAAAGAGTTGCTGCAGATGTACATGAACGAATGAGACTGGAAGAAGAGAGAATAAACCAGAGGTCTTTGCAGCAGTTCAGGTGAGGAAAGTCTGATCTAAGGCTATGATGGTGCAGGTGGAGAAGAGAGGCCAGAAAGACTTGGGGGAAATCAGATTCATGATTTAAGAGAGAAAAATTCAAGATAACTAACAGATTTGATGCCAGGTGATTCACTTCGGTTTTGTAATAATAATTCCTACCCCAGAGGATTTTAGATCATCAAATGTTAATGATCTAATGTATGCAGTACATTATATTAACAATTGAAATACACTTGGGGATTGTGTTTGACTGTGGGCAAGAGAAACCTCTAAAACCTAGGTTTAAATACATTAGGACTTTTATTTTCTAACATAAGAAAGCTCGAGTCAGTTGTTATACCACTAATGATACAGCATTTTATAATGCCACCAGGCTGTCAGTTCCTTCTGGTTTTCTGTTCTGCAATTTTTCTTAATGTATGTGTTACAGGCTGAACATTTGTGTGTCCCCAAAATTCCTATGTTGAAACCTAATGCCCAAGGTGATGCTATTAGGAGGTGGGGCCTTTGGGAGGTGATTAGGTCATGAAGGCAAAGCGCTCAAGAATGGGATTAGCACCCTTAAAAGAGGCCTGAGAAAGCTTCCTCCCATCTTCCACCATGTGAAGATACGACAAGTTGGCAGTCTGCGACTTGGAAGAGGGCTCTCAGCAGAACCCTACCATGCTGGCACCATGATCTTGGACGTCCGGCCTCCAGAACTATGAGCAATACATTTCTGCTGTTTATAAGCCACCCAGTCTGTGATATGTTGTTATAGCAGCCAGTATAAGACAGTATGGCTTTCACCTCAGAGCCACCAACCAGAGTTGGGTGCATATTCCATAAAGGTCAAAGAGGAGGATCAAAGGGCAAAGGATGTACTCTGGCCGATTGCGTCCCTGTGTGTGGAGTTCCCCAAAAGCTCCACCCAGTGAACTGTTGCTTCATCACGTTGTCCCCTGGTGCAAGTATGACTGGGAAAAGCAGTGTTTTCTTTACACGCGTTGCAAGCCAGAAAACAATCAGTGTTCACTTAAAAGGAAAAAGAGCCAAACAAGCATGAGAGGGCAACTCTTAGCAGTGTCTGTCTAGAAAAGGGAGGTGGGTTGAACAGGGCTTGGAGCCCAAGCTGCAGGCTCTAAAGCCATGCTCTCACCACTGCCCCACACTGCCTTTCCACTAAGGGCAGAGCTGAGCCAGCCCTTTGGCATCACCTACCCCATCCAAAGGTTCTTAACTCAAGGCCATGCATGGGCTTGGAGGGTCCAGGATCCCCCTGAGATTTTGTGTGAATGTCTCTCGGTGGAGAGAGGAATTTTCCAGGAAGATGTTCTCAACTTTGACAGGCTCCTCAAAGGAACGTGGGACCCACAGAGCATGAGAGCAAGAGCTCTGCTTGAATAGCACCCAGTACAAGAACAAGTGCTGCCACTGTACAAGCAGGCTGAACCTGGCCTGCTGTGCAAAAAAAAAAAAAAAAAAGAGCGAGGGAGGTGATATCTTTACACCTTGATTGCTTTGAGCATCTCTGCCTTAGAAAGATTAGAGGTTTTCCTTGTGCTTCTTTGTGGTATTCACAAGAACAGAGGGTTCAAGTTAGTATTAAATTTTAGAAAATTGAATGAAGATGTCACAGAAGAAAGAGCATCTCACTATGAAAGTGTTTATTTCATTTATCAGTAGAGGCTGGTTCATCTCCTTAGTTTTAAGACAATTTTCTCATTCCTATATGTACCCCAATCTATAGGTTGAAACGGAGCCCAGGACAACCCCTGTGTGAGGGGAAGTTCTTCCACTTGACCGTCTCCAGTCCCAGAGTCTTCCTGCAATACCTTGCTCACTAGTAACCCACTGGAAGTACTGGTATCTCATTTTTGTCCCACCACCAGTGTCGTGAACATAATCTGTTACTCTTTAGTTAGTGTTTCCTTTTATTTAAAAAAATACCACCTCTGCCTTTTTCTTAAAAAATGAGATTATAGATACTGTATACAGTCAGTTGCTGGTCAGTAGTATTTACTGAGTGTCTACTATGCTCCATGTGCTACAAACTTCTCTAGTCCTTTGAATCTCCCTTCCTTTGGGCACAGCACAAACCTAGGCTGCCAGCCTGGACCATCAGACCTAACACTCAGGTCCCTCCTGCCAAAGACTTTAGATTCCATGACCCATAAGCCTCTGGTTATGAGGAAGAGACAGCCAAGAAAGCCTCATGTGTGTAGTGAGAGCCCATTTGAACAGGTGCCATTACAACTGCAGAGGCTGAGAGCTAGGCCTATTGGCAGAGATGAATAAAACCATAAGGTGACTCACGTATACATTCAACTTGATTGGTTGTATCTGTCCTGCAGGAGAAATGGTGGATTCTCTGAAAACAGTACTGTGTCAAGGTAGGTGCTCTTACTTATATATAACTGTCCTTTTTGAGCACCAGTGTCACATCTTACCCATCCTCCTTTTAGTATGAAGCAAAATGATTTAAATGAATGAAGCCACACAATCTTGCCTGGAGATGTACTAAAAAATTAGGCTATATGTCAGGGGAAAGATTTCTACCCGTTTGGTCAGTAATTTAACTTCTCCCTGACCTCCATTTAAAGACATATTGATGCCCCGGTTCTTCTGTCAGCTAGTTAAATTCTGGTTTTTCAGTGGTTTATGAAACTGAGGTTGCTTTATCGAGATCAACACTGGAGAATTCCATGTGACTTGAAAACCAACAGCTATATCCCTCTTTTTTGTTTCAGTGAGTGCACAGAGCTTTTAACTCATAATTACTTTAATACGTCCTAAGCAATGAGACTGCAGGTATACAACCTCTCTTTTCCAAAAAGTCCCCCAAATCAGCATCTGGTAATGATGAATGATTATATAATTAGCTTGTACTTAAAGGAGGAGAAAGTTTCTTACCCTTGTTAGAAAGGAATGGCTTACAGGGGAGTTATTCTATTAAAAGTTCAGAGCATGAAAGAGTATCATAGTTGCAACAGATGGGCAAGAAAATAATAAAGATATCTTTACAAATCATTGGTATGCTTTTTTAAGACTTTCTGGCACATTCCTTGGATGTTATAAGAGTTTTTTGTTGCTGTTGTTGTTATAAGAATTTTGATTAACTGGGTTGTGCAATTAACATGCAATATATAGATTTCTCTACGGAAAATAATTCCAACCTACAAATCAAACCTAAACTAATAGTTGGTGGTTGGTGTTCTCGATTGGGCCAAAAGCCTTAACAAATTGCAAAGAATATGTCAAAAGACAGATTGAGTTGGTTTGCTGAGTTTAGGGAAATGCTTGGTCTGACAGTTAATCAATTGAAATACTTGCAATTGAAAAATTGTGTTACTAATTCTCTTCACAATTTATCTTTCTTTCCTCATCTCTTCTAAATAAAGCCTCAGAAATTACTGCCTTTGCCAATGAAGTGACCCACTTAGCATGCAGCTTTTCTGAAACAAAGGTGACTAACTGGCAAAACTCTTAAGAAGGCTGGATCCTGTTTCTGAAAATCATTATCAGATTTTTTTTTGAGTTTCCTCCCAATCATGGCATAGGAAAGTTGAAACATGCATGAGTTAAACAACTCTAATAATTTAAAATAAATTAAGAAATTGAGGTGCATATAGACAAATCTTTTGAGAAGAACACAAGATTTTGTCTTATTTCATCAAGAATGGGTGTTGTTATCCCACAAATGAGTAGCTTTGTTTGTTTGATTGGCTTCTCTCACCTCCAGGAATGATTCATTATAAATTATAAATATAAAATCATAAAATAAATTATAAATATACAATCATAAAATATAACAATTATTCAGAAACTATGCTTCCTGAGCTTATTGTTTTTTTCCCCTACATGGAAATACCTGAGGATAAATAAGGGACATTCACAACCTAAAGGGTAAAATATAAATAAAGCCCATTTAATTTTGTATGTTCTGTGCCCCAATTTAAAAGATGATCTACCTATTTGATTTTTTCATGTCCTTTGACTACATATGTTAGAATGGTAAGTGATGAAAAATATCTTAAAAATGCATCTAGCATAAAAGAAATGTAGAAAATAATGACAAAGGTGAAAAAAGGGCAAAGGGGACTTAAAATTGAGAATGAGACATAAGAAATAACAACCAAATGAACGAGAGCCTTGTTTGGGACTTGATTTGATTTGACTACACACACTGTATAAATGTATCTTTGAGATAATCTGGGGGTCATGAATATGAACTAGCTATCAGATGATATTAAGAAATTACTATGAATTATGTTAGATTTAATGTTAGATTTAATAGTGGCATGATATCTATCTATAGATAGACTATATAAATTATACAAATCAGAGATGAAGAACAAAGAATTTACAGTGGAAATGGCTTAATGTTCAGAGTTTGCTTTAAGATAGTATAGGAAACAAACAAAAAGGGTGGAAGGGTAAAAATAAAAACAAATTGACAAATGTCATATTTGTTCAAGCTGAGTGATGAGTACAAAGGTGGTTTGTTACTTTTTTTGTTTTTGTTTTAATACTGTCCTTCTGTGGGTTTTTCTGTCCTTCTGCTTTTATTTTTTTGAAAATTTTCCACAATAAAAAATATCATCTAAATTCATTGCCTTAGAAATGAGCAAACACACGAATGGGGAACTCCCTTTCCTTGTATTAGTTGTTTAGTTTAGGCATTCTTTTTAAGGGGTCATTTTTAGAGACCCACACATAAAGCTGCAGTCACTTTTGTCCACGGGTGATTTTATTTTCTCTGTCCACGGTTAGCACGCAATTAGAGGCTGAGCTAATTGTAGTACTGTTTCACTAGGTTTGAATCTGTTCAAGCAACCTAGTATATATTATGGTCTGCCCCAGGCTGCAGTGATCCCGGGGGAGGAGCTAGGGTTTATTTCACTTTCTGGTACCTCAGCGAGGATGTGAAGGGAAGAATGCTTTTCTGTTACCTTTTTTGGTGGGGAAGGCGAGGGGAAGGAATGCCTGGGATCGGGAGCCCCTCCCTGTCTTCACCAGCCACTGGGGGACACCAAGAATCCCCTCTAACTGTGATGGACTGTTCACCTAAGAAGAGCACCTCCTTTTTGCTGTCAGGTAAGAATGCACAGGGAAAGAAATGCTCTCGGCATTCCTGTAAAGAAACAAGTGATAAACTTCCTTATAGAAACCAAGATACTGCTTCCACAAAGATTAATAGACATTATGTGGAGAAGCATGAGGAATGGGTATGTGTCAGATAAGTTTGAGAAGTGCTTGGTTAAATTCGTTAAGCATTTTCTTCCACATGATGTAATATGTAGGTCATACCTTAATACACATGGCAAGCCTCCTAGGAAGCGTGTTGGGGCAGGGGTGGGAATTGGAACGCAGTAATTCCCAAACTGTTTTGACCACTGACTCTTTTTCCAGGAATACCATGTGAGACTGTATTTCTTGGAACACACTTTGGAAAATGCTGCCCTTGAGCAAACCATTTTCAACTCAAGCCTCAAGTGTACGACGGGCTCTTAGTTTTGGTCTCTCTTTCTTTTTGTGCCTGCCAAAGCCATATGAAAGTTCTTTGGTACATTGATTTATTGAATAGCACTGATTTATTGAGGACCTACTGAGGGCCTACCCTCTGCTTGCTGCTGGAGATACAAAGATGAGCAGGACTTATGGTCACCGCCCTCAGAAAGTTCTCACGCTACCAGAGGAACCAGACACAATGCAAGCGATCAGGTTCCAGGTTCCCAAGCCATATGAACGTGGCACTTGGCAACGATGGCACAAAGAATGGTGACAATGTGTCCCAAAGTCAAGGAAGCATTCTGTGAACAAGCTGTAGCTGCCACTCATTGACTGCCTATCTGATATCCATGCCTCATTTGCCAACAGTCCCCTTATTTCTGCATCAAAAAATTCTTGTGTTTCCTGGGAAGCTGGCTCTACCAGTGTTAATCTAGTCAGCACCTTCCATCCCCCTGAACAAGGACAAGTTCAGAAGCAGCGAATGGGCTGAGCCAGCCCAGGTAGGACGAATCTCAGGAATTATGCCTGGAATGTTTTGCCTGGTGATATACGGTGGCCATTTCTGCCACTCTGAGAAAACCCCGCCCAGAACAAAGCAGGATATAGAGGATGGAAGAACTGAGAGAAGCACAAGGGAATGAGCCAAAGACCTGGGACCAAGTGCATTAAAGCCTACCTTACCTTTTCACTCTTCAGTTCTCTGAGGACAAATTTCCTTTGTTGCTCCAGCCAATTCGTCTTAAGTTTCTGTTTCTTGCGCTTGAAATATCCTAAGTGATATAATCCCGAGCCCAGGTCTTTGCCTTGGCATTCTCTCCAATGAAAATAGCCACTTTTGCAGTGGTTAAGAATCCACCTGCCAAGGCAGGGGACATGGGCTCGAGCCCTGGTCCGGGAAGATCCCACATGCTGCGGAGCAACTAAGCCCGTATGCCACAGTTACTGAGCCTGCGCTCTGGAGCCCCTGAGCCACAACTACTGAAGCCCATGTGCCACAACTACTGAAGCCCGTGTGCCTAGAGCCCGTGCTTCGCAACAAGAGAAGCCACCGCAATGAGAAGCCTGCGCACCGCAACCAAGAGTAGCCCCTGCTCACTGCAACTAGAGAAAGCCCGCGCACCGCAACGAAGACCCAATGCAGCGAAAAATAAATAAATTAATTTAAAAAAATTCTTAAAAAAAAAAAAAGAAAATAGCCACCTTTCCACTGACCAGGACCTACTCAAGTTCTGCCACCACCCTGCATCCTTCCTGGGTCAGCTGAGTTCATAGTACTCCCTCCCTCCTTTACCACTTATTTGGACTATGTTCATTTAGCACTCAAATACTTCTGTGTTCAAACACCCATGCGCACACACACACACACACACACACACACACACACACACTCACACACACACTCACTGATGTATATGTCCTGTCTCCTAAATTAGACTGTCAATTTTTGAAAATAGAGATGATAACTTATTACGTTGCAGTGAATAAAGTATAAACATTTGTTGAATAGATATTAAAGTTTTCCATTGTACTATCCCATTTCCGTCAGTTCTGAGCACAATGCCTGAGTTATAGCAGAATCGTAATAGTCATCCACATGTTACTTATCAGCTGTCACCCATCTTGGCATCACCCTTGATTCTTCCCAAGAGGCAGGGATCATTCCCCCTCTCATGTGCCTGTAGTATCATCACAGGTATTACATTGTTGCTTTCGTTTATTTCTGAAGCTCTTCCCTTGCTAGATTATAGAGACAGACACCATAATTTCCCATCTTTATCTCTCCATTGCCTTATCAGGTACATAGTAGATACTTAATAGATCTTGTTAAATATAAATGAGAGTAAATTATTTTATTTCTAGTTCTTGCACTGATATTTAAATTATCTATACTATTCCAACTGGTAAAATAATTCTTCCATTTTGTTCAAACATATAACAGACATACATAATAGGCTAAGTGGTAAAATGGGCTTATACAGTACATTTCTTTTATTCATTCAGAGACAAGGCGTGTTAGTTGAAGAATAATCTTACCAGAAAAGCTTCTATGTCAAATTTTGTACTTCAATAATAATGATTTCTTTCAGGGATGACAAACTGCTATGAAAGCTCAGCAATGGGCGTGGCTATAACTCAATATGGTAAATCAGGAAAAGTTTTAGTTTTTCCAAACCACAAAAAGAATATATTCCCATTTGACTACCTTCCAAGGATGCTGCAATATTTAACACTGTTATTTATGGAACACAGTAATATGCATTGAGAAAGAACTGTGTAAGCAGCATTCTTGCAAATAATGTTTGGATGAGAACTTCCCCCAGCAAATATTTTCTCCATTATAAAATGTTCAAAAGTATGCAGAGATAAACCGTAATTACTGGAGACTTTGTAATTAGCGTGCAAGCTTAGTGCGATCCATAGTAGGCTAATGGTTGCGTTCCCAGAAGGCTGCAACACTCTACTGGAGCCGGGAGACACGGTACTCAGTAGCACAATAACCAAGAGAACACTGTCGACCAGAAGGCCAAACTAGAAATAAAAATATTTTTATTGGCTCTGTTTTTAAACAATAGTTAATTTTGCAATTAGTTTTTATGTAGAAACACTACAGTATTTGTCTAAAATATACAGTAATTTTTTACTGTACTATGTTTATTTAAGATTGGATATTTTACTACTGAAGTACGAAGTGGGTGCAAATTTTACATAGTGATTTGTTGTAAACACTTCACCATCATAAAAAAGTATGTCTGAAGTGCCTCTTTAATCAGGTACTAGTGATAAATATGGCCCTATGCTCTCAGGAACTTATCGACTGTGTAATGTTTATCTTTACTATTCTAGTCTAGGACAGGCAAGATGGAGTCAAGTTTCCCAATAGATTCTACATGTGTGCCAATATTTTTTTTAAGCTACATTGAGCAACAAACTACATACAACCAAATAAATATTTGTTCCTGTGCAGTCAATTATATACTAAGAAATTCCTTATTGAAATCTTTCTCTCTCATCCTCCAGTGTTCCCAAATAGTCTCAGAATTTAGAGCAATAAACTTAAATCAGAGAGGCCTCAAAAACAACGAACGAGACCAAGGATGGAGTGAGGCTGGCAAATGCAGTAACTAGTTCATCAGTAAACATTTCAGTCAGTCAACAATATTTATTTCTGACTTGATCAACTTCATATGGCATCTTACTATGCATTGTGAGTTGACAGGCTTAGTTTAGGGCCAAAGAAGTTTGAGCTGTTGCAGAGAACAGTGGGAAGAGGTAGTCAAGTGATAGCCTTGGAGCTTTCAGCTTGGAACGGTGCTAACACTGGCCAGACTAATGTCTTGGACTCGTAAGACCTCTTGAATTTGCTGTAGGTCACCTGGAGTTTTGTAATCAGAAGAGTGATGAGCTAAGATTGTTGCTATGACTCATGATTGATGAAGGACTTTAAAGTACTGAGGTTTTTATACACACTAATTGATACCGTTTCTTTCAAGTGTGCAATCATACAGCGATCACCAGATTCTTCAAAAAATGAACACAACAAATAACTCAGAAACACAATCCTAATGACCATATTTTCAAAAAAGTTTTTTTCCCCTTGAGATACCTATATAAGCAACTACAATGCTTTAAGATTTGTAAACAGTTTCTTTTGCTGGCATATGTTCATTTTAATCTGTGGCAATTGTAAAATATTTCACTTAAAGCTTAGTAGGTTCAATTTTTCTTCCTTAGCCATCTTTCCCTTCCCAGATATTTATACAAGACCATGAAGACTTAACCAGAGCCCTATTTTCAGATGTGATAGAATGAATAGGTGGGTCCTGGGCTAGAGTCCTCCCCAAAAGACCAAGCAGTATCCCTGTATCCTGAGACAGCTTGGGGCAAAGTGGCTGGAAATTCTCAGAAGGGTGATGGTGGAGGGTGCATTAGATGAAGACAAAAAGCATCCTGAGGTTTAGAGACATATCATCTAGTTGATGTCGGAGCTGAGGATATTGGCTACACAGCATCCCATGGTGGCGTGTACAGCAGAGAAATTATCTTTTGGTTTTCCACCAACCCACGCATTTCCCACCTTTTTTTTAAAGTGCCTTTATTTGTTTATTTAAATTACATTTTACCTAAATTAAAAGAAAAATAGTTAAGAAGTATAGTGCTTACTTAGAGCCAGCCATGTTCTAAGTGTTTTTTTCATGTATTAACTCATTTAATAATATTGATTCTATAAGGTATGCACTTTCCTCTTTTACAGATGAAGAAACTGAGGCACACAGAGATGAAAGAAGTTGTTTAAGGACGTAGCCAGTAAGTGAAAGAGCTGAGATTTGAACCCAGGAGTTTAGCTAACTGATCTTGTCCTCTTAATTTCTCCTTTTTACTGTTTCAATGTGTAAGTCTATTAAATGAGATACCATACAAAAAATGAAAAACACAGGACTGCGCATAGAAGATGCTCAACAAATTTTAGTTCCCCTTATGTTAAAATGTTGCTGTACACCTGAAACTAACACAACATTGTTAATGAACTATACTCCAATATAAAATAAAAATTAAAACAATGTTGATGTATATGTTTACTTCTAGGGAGGGCAGAGTCCGTCATTGCTGAGATTAAGACTGTAGGCTCAGCAGTTCGTCAATCTGGGTAAAATCCTGCCATCTCTTACTAGCTGTGGCCATGTGAAAACTATATAACCTCTGTGTACCTTCCTATCCTCATTTGTAAAATGGGTTTTACAGAGTAGTGATCTCAGAGGGTTGCTGTGGGGTTAAATGAGATATCATGTAAAATTCTTGCACAAGTCTAGGTACATAGCAACCACTGATGAAATTTTGTTGTTAGTAGGGAGTTTATACGGAATGATTTAATACCCAGCATTCCATTGGGAATATAGTGGATAGTAAGTAAATATTTAACGAATGACTGAATAGACATATGACTTAATTAATTTGTCCAAGTTTGATTTGCCCCAGGGATGACTGGGGGCCACAGAGGTTGTATAATATTTTCCTGCTCCCTGAAGGGTGCCAGGATGACTCAGCAAACCCTCATTCCAGCATCTGACAGTGATATGCTAAGCTGCTTGGGCACCATCTGACTTTGACATGATCCCAACTCTGACACATTTCATGGTTTTAGACACTGACAAACCCAAGCCAGGTCAGTCCCAAGGTGCTGAGAGTCGCTGCAGATTGGGGCATAGCCAGAAGAAAATACAGTTATTTAACATTGCTCACAACATGCAACACATGTGACTTTCTAATGAGCTTCCTAAATGACAATAATTCCTTTAAAAAAAGTCTATATAACAAACACAATGTTTACAGTGCTGTCCCTCTGAGGTAGCAGAAGGTCTGGGAATATCTTTGGAATAACAAAAATAGGAAGAGAAAAAGTGGTTTAATATAGTTTTGGTGTTTTGTGTACTTAATTGTTAGATAATTAGTACATTACAAAAGTACATTAAGTAGTGTATTCTATTCATGCTGTCATTTATTTGTCTAACAAATACTTATTAACTCCTACTATATGCCAGGCACTATTCTAGGAGTTGAGGACACACTGGTGACCAAAACAGATCAAAATTCTATCAACTATACAACAGAAAATTTACATCAGAATTGCATTACTTCAGTGTCATAATACTTTTCTTAAAATACCATGAAGTTGATAAATTCAATAATGGAATGTTCTATGGCTCTAAATCCCATAGTCTTTACTAAATTGTAAATATAATTGAAAAATGTTATTATTCCTTTAGAAAAATGTATCTATGAAATTGTGGCTCAATTGTCATGCCTGTCAAAAACATGATGGTAAAATCTGAGAAAGTTAACAGGGGCCAATTTCTCTAAACCAGAATTTTGAATATTATTTTCCATGAACTGTTAATAGGTATTCGGCTTAAAAGCAAAAAGTGAATTTCCTGCATAAATAACTTTGAAAATATATCTGTGCTTCCTGAATATCCAAGCATGAAGACTAATACTCAGGATTTCCCAAACCTATTTGATCATGGAACCCTCTTTCTAATGGATCCTTTTGTTGGACAATTTTTTACTGAACACATTTTGGAAAAAAAAAATATTTGCCAAGACTCCTGTGTAATTTCAGGGCATAAAGGAATTATAGACAATGGTAGACTTGTAAGAGAAAAAAAATTGAAGAACCAATTTTTCATTTGTTTTGTAAGATGAATGAAAGGACAATAAAACTGCACCTGAGATCAACAGTTTTCCTTCCTAAACAATGTCTGTATTTGACACATGTTCTTCTTCACAGCAGTGAGATGCCTCTCTCTTTCTTTTGATGGCAACGGACACATCTGCACCTCCCTTACTCCATGGACCTGACCTTGTATGTGGAACCACCCCTACTCAACAGCTGCCTTTCAACTTCTTCCATGTCAGTCACCCTCTTTTTCTAGGCTTGTTCACACAGAAGACTATTGAAACAAAAAGTTGTTTTGCTTTCGTTTTGGAATAGGTAGTGTATTTACATGGTTCAAAATTCAAGTGGTACAGAAGAGTGAAAAATCCCTCTTCCACGTCAGTTCTCCAAATACCCGGTACAATTAATGTTGCTAACTTCTGGTGTATCCTTCCAGCAATATACAAGCAACATATGCATGTATATTTTCTCCACCCACCAATGTCTATTATAATACTTTTCACACCTCTTTTTTTTCCCTTAGCAAGTTATATCAGAGATTATTTTTGACCAGTCCCTGAGGAGTTTCCACATTCTTTTTTGCTTACTGTGTGCAAAATATTCCACCAAACACTTCGTGCCATAAGTTATTTAACTAGTACACTACTGATTAACATCATTATTTCCGATATTTTGCTATTGTATGCATGTAAATATTGTTGCAACGAGTAACCTGGTCACATTGATCATCTCACATCCTTGAGAGTATGTTGGCCGTATGCATTTTAAAGCATTTTTCAGTCAAAGTATATGCATCAGTAATTTCATAGATATTGTCAAATTCTTCCTGTGGAAGGTAATAACAGGAGTTGTAACAATACACACTCCCACCAATAATATTTAAAAGTTCTTCTTTCACCTACGTCCATGACAGCACTGTACCAAACTTTAAAAAAAATTTTTTAATTAATTAATTTATTTATTTTTGGCTGCATTGGGTCTTTGTTGCTGTGCGCGGGCTTTCTCTAGTTGTGGAGAGCAGGGGCTACTCTTCGTTGAGGTGCGCAGGCTTCTCATTGCAGTGGCTTCTCTTGTTGCGGAGTACAGGCTCTAGGCACTCAGGCTTCAGTAGTTGTGGCTTGCGGGCTCAGTAGTTGTGGTGCGCGAGCTCAGTAGTTGTGGCTCGCGGGCTCCGGAGCACAGGCTCAGTAGTTGTGGCACACAGGCTTAGTTGCTCCGCGGCATGTGGGATCTTCCCTGACCAGGGCTCGGACCCCTGTCCCCAGCACTGGCAGGCGGATTCCTAACCACTGCGCCACCACGGAAGTCCCTGTACCAAAGTTTTTGATCTTTGCAAATCTAATAGGTGAAAAAGATATCTTAGTATAAAT